>NC_069126.1:73566731-73921731 GCF_026914265.1 Mya arenaria
CATGCTACTAAATGTATGTATATTTTCTAAATAAGTTATTTTAATTTAATCAGTCACGTTCGTATAAGTCTGTACATTTTTGACTTCAGAAAGAAACTAGCTAAATAAATGACGTTGGATGAATGACCTTAACTGACTTTCTTAATAAGGGACTTTAATAGCAGACATATTTCCTAAATATGTGGCTTTCACTGATTCATTAAACCAGTAAGTGACTTTCGTTGAAAGAACTGAGTGACTTTTAATTAAGCGATTTCTTCTGATTAGGGACTGTCGAATTAGTAGTAACTTTTGCTATATATAAAAGTGCCGTTATACCAAATGAATTGACATGGGTGTTTTTGCTTCAAAGTGACCTTTGAGATTTATTTCAGATCGCTGTGAGGGCTATTCTTGCAACACTATTGTGTAGAGTTGAACAACTCATATCTATGAAGGAAAATGGAGAAGAAACGGTGGTGTCTAGACGAGTTTGCTTCAACTAACAATCCAATTGTGCATAGGTTTGCAAGATAACGATATACAGTCCTTGTTAAAAAGTGGCCGTGCATGTGTCATGAAAGCGTAGCTGGTTTTATTAACATGCATAAATCAACAAAAACATAAACACAAGTTGTATTGATCATATGTAACATTGCATGGATTAAAACTAATGTATTGTGAATTTTACATGCTATTCATTGAAAAATATAAACAAGATTCCGAATGGAACTCACAACAAAACCGACTCTGGAGCGAATTTCGATCGTTTCAAAAACCAGTTTCCGTTTTTGTAAAATTAACGATAAAACTGTTTTTCACTTTATTTGAAACTTTCACATTAAATATACACAGTTCGTAAAACCGATATAAAACAAACACTAGTTTATAACCTGACCAACAAAAAGCGCCCTTAATAAACTGATTAGAGTACATATAGTATAAGTATTGTTTGCGTGGGAGAAAAGCACTATCATCAATCTAATGCGTTCATTCCAGCGTAAAATGTTTTAGTGTGTTTCATGTGTCATACAATAGATAGCTGGATTTGAGTAATTGCTTTTATTGTAGTTTAGAAGAAATGTGTAGATGTGTTCTCACATGGGTCACCATGGGTCACAGTCGATGTAAACAAATATTAGTGTTAGCAATATTTCTTAGCCTTTTAGAGATTTTAAAGCTATTTTCTTCTTCTACACGTGTGAACAACTTCAGATATGCTTGTTTCTTGATGATACAAACATAGCCAAAAATTTCAGCATTGCATCGTTCTACAAAATTCCATTAATTTGAAACTTTGTAACATTGAACGTTTAAACTGCAACACGACTTCCTCTTAAAGTGCGTATTAACACTGAGGTTTACTATAAAGAAATTAACAATCACCCACATTAAAAACACAACATAAATGTTTAATGACACCATTTTTCTGTCCAGAAATGGCCACAGCAAGGGAACTGACTGTTGAAGTGTTATGCGACAGGGTTCTCCATTTCTAATTCAGAAAAATATATACAATTCCTTCTGAAATCCCAAATTTAAAGAAATATATTCAACTGTGTAACGCCGCTATTCCTCAAACAACTCCTTCACAACAGCAACATCCTCTGCAGATCTCCGACCCTTTTACAATCAATTAAAGCCATGGACAAAATATATAAATATTTAATTCCTAATTGAACATGCCATCCAAATAAATGGTAAGTCTGGAAAATAAGTCCAAGCATACACTATATTGTATGTCCAATGTCCAATGCCAACATGACATTTATTTTACCATGTCCAATGTCGTGCGAGCACGACATTCCTCTCTAAATTCCAATGTAGATTATCGTATGTTAAGCTTACCTCACACATCTGTTTGTAACACATCTTTTAGAAAACCAACGTATTGCATTAACTTTATTGTGTTATGATATTATTGTTTATTTATTTTCTTATTTGGAAAGAGCTGCGGTTAACAACAATTCAGACACATACTATTCCTTTCCACGGTGGTAGAACAGCGAACAAGAATTGTATTTCCTTACTTATACATTAAATAATAAAACATATATTAAAAACAATCCAAATGAACTAGAAAAAAACATGTAATATAAACCATTAGAAGAATGGCTAGCGCGGTGTTCATGCTGAATGATTGTCATTGATGATGCGCTTAAGAAAAGTAGGATCAATTTAACAATCAATGGTTCTAATCGTGTGTGCAAGCTTTCGTGTTTTGCTATGATATTGCTAAAAGTCTTATGTAATTCTGTAACTCATGTAATTCTTATATATGTATCAGTATTTCTATTTCAATTGATTCATTATTATCAAATACGTTAACTTCTATTTTAAATTGCCATTTATTTCATAAGATTTGGTTACCAAGCAGCTAAAACCCGACCTTAATTGTCAACGACTATCCCACTTTCATCAGTGACGAACTAGTAATTAAAAAAAGTTGTTACTCTTAACAACTGGTGCCCGCAATAGGTATATAAACTCAAAAACTGTTCGTTGTTCTCAAGTCGTTGATTATACTAAAGTTCAGTACTAAAAACAAAACACATACACATACTGTTATTATTTCCATAAGCGGCTATAACTTCATAAACGCAGAGAAATTAAAAGATGCAATTATAAGGGACATTCCAATTATAGAAAAGAAAAAATCTGTTGTCAAGACAGTCAGGATCCACACTCAACTGGTAATTATTTTATAAACACAGTTGAATGTAGTAGTGTAAGCAGCATGTAGCAGCAGCAACAACATCAGAAGTAATAGAAGAAGAAGTAGTAGTAGTTGAAGTAGTAGTAATTGTTGTAATTGTTGTTGTTGTAGTAGTAGTAGTAGTAGTAGTAGTAGTAGTAGTAGTAGTAGTAGTAGTAGTAGTAGTAGTAGTAGTAGAAGCAGTAGTAGTAGTAGTATTAGTAGTAGTAGTAGTAGTAGTAGTAGTAGTAGTAGTAGTAGTCGTAGTAGTAGTAGTAGTAGAAGTAGTAGTAGCAGTACTAGCAGCAGCAGCTAAAGCAGTAACACAGCAGCAGCACCAGCAGCAGACGTAATAGAAGTAGTAGTAGCAGTAGCAGTTGATGTTGTTGTTGTTGCTTTTGTTGTTGCAACATAGATCTGAATATCGTTTAGTTTTAATAATAAAAATCCAAGAAATAAAATTAATTACCTTTTTACACTTAAATCATTGTAATATTGATAAATCATGCACAATCAGACAGCAATTCAGCTGTTTTAATTTTGAAATGTCTTAGACCTTCGGGTGTTTTATTTTTAGTACGGAGGAAAGGAAATTGCCATACTAGCAGATATTTTATGCCAAGCAGAGTAGGAATCTTTAGCTACGAACTCAACAGGAGAAGAACAGAAGAAAGCAAAACGTTTCTGTGTTAACTAACAGCTTCATGACTATGCTGCTTCCTCTATTCGTTTAGCATTTACATGCGCATGTATTGTAGGATCTTAACAGAGCAGACTTTTATCGTTATTGTTTATGTGTGCACTTATTATCCGATTAATTTCTTCCAAATAACAATTGTTTATCAGTATTTCTTTAAACATGTTGTTAATAATAGCCTGACTCATTTATTTTCTTTTTTTCTCAACTTCCTAACTCTGCTGTTTAAACATATTTTGTTGTTTCGAATTTTAAACATATTTGGTTGATCACTATAAATATGCATTGCCTAGTACAACTATCTCTTTGGTGTACTAAAAAGTACATTAGGTTTCTATTTTTACATGTTTTTGATGTTAATTTGACACATTTTATCATTCTGAATTAATAGTTCTTACAATATATGTGTAAGGGTTGTTTCCCTTGTTTCAAATTAAAACCAATATTTCAGATAAATGACTCCTGCGATGCTTTATTTTTGTAAATTCTAACTTCTGTGAAATTTAAATTGTTGTCAAGCATTGCTCTTAGTCGTATTTGAAATAACTTAATGATTTTCGTTATTTGTCCGATTCAATGCTCATGTTTGATGTACCATTATTTGAAATAAAAACTGGTTCAAGCCAAATATAACAATCATTATAAAACGTAACGTTTTTCTGAATAACCCAAGCAGAAATGAAATGATTGTTTAGATTAATGTGCTGTCAAGTAATTTATGATAACGTGTTTAAACTGCTCATTACTTCAAAATGAATTATTGGAGAGGAATATTTTAAAAATGGATAAAATATTATGGTTTATAAGTATTTATTTAGTTTTTGTGTTTACAAACTATCTGGCCACGGCGAATACACCGATGGAGAAAAACCTGGCAACAAAAAACAACAGTGGAAAACACAAAGATGGCGAATACACCAATGGTAAATAAACTAATAACGAACACGACCATTGTCAATAAACCGACAGCGCAGAGCAAAACAAAAACTGGAGGATTACAAACAATTGCTAAACAAAAGATAAAATTATAAAGTGTTACAGCACTACTACTTTTTAATATACATGTATGTAGATTTTCTAAATAAGTAATTTCAATTTAATCAGTGACGTTTGCAGAAGTCAGTAACGTTTTGACTTCAGAAAGAATCTAGCTCAATAAATGATGTCTGGCGAATTGCCATAACTGACTTTCTTAATAATGGACTTTTATATCAATATTTTTTTATCTAAATATGTGGCTATCGCTAATTCAGTGAACCAGTATGTGACTTTCGCTGAATGAACTTTTGTTCAAATGATGACCACTGATTCGAAAACTCTGACAAAATAATCTTTCGTATAATGTGCTCATCTTTTAACACATCAACACATGTATCATATGCATGGAACACGCACGGAAAAGATTGTACCTCAAATTGAAATGAAAAGTTTTCGAAGTTTTTAGCTTTTAGACTTTGAGTTTTCGACCCACTTTTTATGAAGAAATAAAGTGTGGCCAATCATAAGGAGTGTTAAACTCGCTAAACATCGCTATGGACACATTTACGAAATACTTACGGGCAATAAAGGATCCTAAAGATATATTTTTTTAGCCTAACGATGATGTGATATTTTTTAATAATAATATTATGAATACTGAATTAAATGATATATTGAAAGAATTGGATATTCCTTTTTTATCAGACGACTTGCATTATGGTATTTCGAAACTAAATACCGAAAAGGTGCAGGTTCAGAGCTAATATTAAATGATGTTTATAAATGGCAAGGATGAGCTGTCGGCATTCATGTTTAAAAAAATAATTAAATTTCGTGTGTAGGATATTTCCCTGATAAATGAACTGAATGACTTAATGTTCCAATCCTTGAAAAAGGGAGTGTAAACGACCAAAACAACTTTAGAGGCAAATGTTTATTAAGCGGGAACTTATTTACTAAATTGATTACAACGCGGCTATCAACTGTGGCAGAAAGTTATCAAGTCCTACTAGAAAGAACAAGCAGATCTTAGGGCTACAATGGGAACCATTGATAACATTTTTGCTTTCCATGGACTTATAACCCAATTTAGCAATCAAAAAAGCAGTTATTTTGTACTTTTGTTGACCAAAGTAACGCCTTTGACTATATTGTAAATATACACACTAGATGTTTTCGGTAGGCTGTTTAACGTTATAAAATCAATGCTTATCATGTATTTACACGAGTGAAGCTCCAAAATGAAATAGGTGCAATATTTGAAAGCCACCTAGGGTAAAGGCAAGGTAAATGCTTTTTTCCCATACTTTTTTCTCTGTACATTAATGATATGGAAGATTATATCTTAAAGGGGCTGAAGGGGTTGATACTGGGTTGTTCATTTTTTTCTTGCTAATTGTATTCTGATGACATTGTATTTTTTGGCAAAATGAAAGGTCAAAGTCAATATCAATAAGACAAAATAATTGATATTCAAAAAAGGCAGGATATTACCTAGAGCGTTCGATTTATTATGATAGCGCATCAATTGATAGAATGAGTAATTTCACCTAACTTGGAATAATTTTTACATTAGGAGGATCGTTTATGCAAGCAACAATGACGTTAGCTGGCCAAGCACAGAAGGCAATATTTAATTTACGAAAATATTTAATTAAGTTTGTTAGCATCACTCCCGTACATAAATAAGAACTCTTTGATGAACTTATTAAGCCTATTCCGTTGTATGGCTCAGAAATATGGGGTTCAATTAAAAGATTTCATGAAGAGAGAACACATACATAATTTATCAAATGTGTACTAAATGTAAAAAAACTAGTACACAGAATGATTTTATTCGAGCTGAGATAAGGTTTAAACTCTTAACATTAAGTACAATTGACATGAATAAATATTGGCTAATTGTTATGTTTTCTCCGGAATATATATATATATATGTAAATTTTATTTGACAACGCATGTTGGACGATATTGAAATTCATCCATACAGAACTTGGTTAAACAAGTAAAATGTGGTATAAGTTTATTAGGTTTCTATGAGGTATGGTCCCAAGGTGCTAGAGATTACCCTAAATTATTTTTATTTTTAAACAAAGATTATCAGATAACTTTGTACAAAGTCTCCAAAGTAGACTCAACGGACCCTCAAGTGCTTTGTTTTATTAAACTATTTTCCAATTAGATTTTCAGTTGTATTTAAATGTGTCAGCATTGATATATACAGAATTGCTCTGTTTTAGTATCGAAGCAAGTAGATGGATTGGTACAGATATTGATAATGGGACCTGTCCCTCGTGTAATATCTTTGAAAATGAATTCCTCTTCCCTTTTGAATGTAGGATATATTCGCCATTAAAACAAAAATGCACTTCTCAATAGTATTCCCCATACCCAAGTATGTTTAAATCCATTGAACTAATTATATCAAAGAAAATGAACATCATTAGAAACTTTGCTGTGATTGTATATAGAGCTTTCGATTTTAGAAACCAGCATACTTAATAATTCGTACAAATGTCAATTGTTCAATGTATGTTACGAAACTTACCAATACTCATATACCTTAATAAAAATTCATTTATTTTTTTGATTTTTTAATTACTGATATGCCGATCGCCATGTATTTAATGAAGTCTTTATATATTTGCAATGATTATGGGTCATTTTGACCTCATTCATTGTATGTATGTCATGTGTTTGATCTAAAATAAAAGCATGTTCTGTTTGAACTAATCTACCAAAAGTTAGAATCCTTCAGCAAATGTTGATATTTGCTAAAATGTCGTCTTTGAAGACAACATTCTGAGCGATTAGGTGTTGCGTGATTGGTTGATTGACATCATCACGTGATGTTATTAATGTATTGTTAAAAGGTCAAAATACCCATCACTTTTGTTTAAATAGGTTGGCCTGGTTGTAAAGGCGTGTGTTTTCTAATGTGTTCATGAAATTTCCGGCGTTGGGTTGCACCCCACTAAAACTAAATTACTTTTAATACTATAATTGTTTTTTTCTTCTTCTGCAATATCGATATTACAGAGCAAAATGATTAAATGAGTCTTCATAGGTTCATAGCATGGGGATTTGTTTTTAGTCCTAAACATGAGCGAGTCCCTTTAATAAACTGATTACAGTAAAATAAGATATTAGTCAAACAATAGATGGCTGGTTTTAATCGACCGCTTTAATTGTAGTTTTGCAAAAAACATACGACCAATTAACAATCCTTATATCATCAACGTGCGGAAAAAAATGGGAAAACGTTGAGGAATCGTTAAAGCGTAGCGCTGCTAGGGCAAAGTTAAATGTTTATAAAGACCCCACGTATGCAATGGTTAAACTCATTTTTGCTAACTGGCAAGGCAAGCCCTTTTTAAATGCACATGTTCTCCTCTATCGCTGAAACATATACGCGGAAGGCACTGAAGCAATATAAATGCATGTATGTAAAGTTTGTCAATTCGTCATATCCAGTGTCTCACATATTGTTTTCTTTAATGTTACTTGAGCTTAACTACGTCGTTAATGAAATGACTGTTTAATTAAGATTGACTTAACCGCATTACGCATTTGCTTTTGGTGTTTGTTTGTTTGTAAAAGAAGTAGTAGTAGGAGTAGAAGGAGGAGGGGAGGAGAAAGAGGAGGAGCAACAACAGCAATAACAGCGGCAGTTGTTGTTGTTATTGCAACATAATTACTGTTTAGTTTTATTAAGAACATTCCAAAGATACCATTTAACACCAAAACCCTTTTACTAATGAAAAATCATGCGAAGACAGGCAGCAATTTATTGTTTTATTTTCAGCAAAGTCGAAAGGGAGTGGCCATACTAGCAGATATTTTATGCCAAGCAGAGCAACAATCTTTACCTACAAACACAACAGAAGGAGAACAGAAGAAAGCAAAACGTTTCTGTATCAACTAACAGCTTCATCTTTATGACTATGCTGCTTCCTCTATCTGTTTAGTTCAGGTGTGACAAATATACATTTAATAAAAAGCTAATTATTTCATAAAAATGCATTGACTAGTACAATTATATGAAATGATGACCCGCCGCTCCCCGCCCACCTCTTAAATCGTCGAAAAACAACACAAACACAAATATCATTTATATTTATAGTCCCAGTCCCAGTATGTTTTCGAAATGATGTATATCCAAATGACTTCTCTTAACCTTTTTGACATTTTTTAAATGTATTATTAAATGCATTTTTCATGATAACAAACAGGCGATAAAACCGAAAGTAAAGTCTAAATTTAGCGCATACAACGTCACTACAAAATTTCCTTATCACGTGACTTTCTTAATGCTAAGAATACCATATTGCTTTATATAATGATAATTTTCTTATTTTAACTAAGAAGTAATTCGTTTAAATATCTTTTCAACAAAATGACCATATTTTCAATGTTAGTTTCATAAAATGTTTCAATTGAAAGCTTAATAATATTAATTGCATGATTATTGCATTGTCGGGTAACATGTAAAGATCCTACTTTATATCCTTCATAATGAATGTGTAATGAATTGTCATTGAATTTTCAAGTTTACTCATTTATTAGACATCAGATTATTTAAAATATGCAAAACACCCTCCGAAACATTTTTGTGAACTTTGATGAATCGGGTCCTACAGTTCGTAAACCAAGCTATAAAAAACCCGTAGCCTACGAGTTTGGGACAAGTTATCAAATACCCATTATATATGTCCATAAGTTTGTAATAACGGTATAAGACATACGTTTTCTGTATCTTGATGTTTCTTTTTTCTTTAATCAGTTTATACAATTGTTTGTTCATAAAAGTTGTTTTTATCAAACATATTTTATAGTTTAATTTTACATTATTTACACCTCAACTTCCATTCCTTAAATGAACTGCCTTGCGGAAATTGCGGTTATCATCCGATAAACGCAACGTCTTCGGATATGTTCGGATCGCAATTCGTCGCATAACAATTTACATGAAAATTGTTGATCTTGTTATAGTTTGTATTGTTTCAGCAGGTCTCCTAAAATATAAATAAACAATTAAGAAAGTGTTAATTCATGATATGTTAAATGTACAGTTGCATAAGTGTTTCAATTTTACGTTTAAAGGTGATTTCAAGTGGTTGATCTTTTCCCGCGTTATTGTGACGTCATTTGATAAAATGTTCCGGTTACAGTCGGGTCTTTCTATTTACAGAATAGGTAAGAAAGGATAACTGAAAGGTTTTCTTAAATGAAACGAAGTATTTTTTATAAAAATGCTTGAATAAAATAATGAGCTATTGGTGTTAATATAACAGAAGAATTGCGGGATTGATGTCATTATCGGTGTAATGAACACAATTGGGCTGGTCAACGTACGCGTTAAGTTCGGACTTTGATCAGCCCAATTGCGTTCATACCCCGATAATGACATCAATCGCGCAATTCATTCGTTAAATAATAATGTGAACTGGTCCATTTTGATCACGTGACCCTTCATGGTGCAACGTTGAAACCTATTCCAAACTGACGTCAAAAATGATGACTTGGAGTGGAAGAGTACCATCCCTTCTATCAATAAATAGTTCTTGCAATGTATATGTAAGGGTTGTGTCCCTTCTATCCGCCAAAGTCAAAAATCAAACTCTTGAGGCTGACCTCTACTATATTTTTATATATGTTTATCCATATTCAGTTGTTTCAAATTGAACAAAATATTACAGTTAAAATACTCATGCAATGCTTTTTTGTTAATTCCCACTTCTGTAAAATATATATTGTTGTCAAGCATTGCTCTTCGAAGTATTTAAAAAAATGTTTATCAGTATTTATTCATACATTAATACACAAAATGTAAATTAATGTATATCGTTATTTGTCTGATTCAATGCTCATGTTTGATGTATTATTATCTGAAATAAATACCGGTTCAACCCCAATATTGTTTGATTAACATATTGATGTTATTACGGAGAACAATTATGAGCTTGAAAACCGGCTTCTATTAAAAATAACAATCATTATAAAACGTTTCTTGGAACAACCCACGCAGAAAGGAGGTGTTTTATATAAATATGCTGTCAAGTGATTTATATTAACGTGTTAAACTGCACATTACTTAAAAAATAATTATTGGAGAGGAACGTGTTGAAAATGGATAAACTATTATGGTTTATAACTACATGCATATACATGTATAGTGTTTGTGTTTACAAACTATCTGGCCACGGCGAATACACCGGTGGAAAATAACCTGGCAACAAATACAACACTGGAAAACACACTGATGGCGAATACACCGATGGTAAATAAACTAAAAACGAACACGACCATGGACAATAAACCAACAGTGGAGAACAGAACAGCAAATGGAGAGTTACAAACAAATGCTAAAATGGTAAAGTAAAAACGTATTACCATGCTACTAAATTTTTAATATATGTATATTTTCAATTTAATCAGTCACGTTCGTATAAGTCTGTACATTTTTGACTTCAGAAAGAAACTAGCTAAATAAATGACGTTGGATGAATGGCCTTAACTGACTTTCTTAATAAAGGACATTTATAGCAGTCATTTTATCTAAATATGTGGCTTTCACTAATTCATTGAACCAGTAAGTGGCTTTCGCTTAAAGAACTGAGTGACTTTTATTTAAATGATTTCTTCTGATTAGGGACTTTCAAATTAGTAGTAACTTTTGCTATATATAAAAGTGCCGTTATACCAAATAAATTCACATGGTTGTTGTTGCTTCAAAGTGACTCTTGAGATTTATTTCAGCAAAACATCCAGGACATATACATCCATGGAAGGGGTTTTCTTGCAACACTATTGTGTAGAGTTGAACAACTCATATCTATGAAGGAAAATGGAGAAGAAACGGTGGTGTCTAGACGAGTTTGCTTCAACTAACAATCCAATTGTGCATAGTAAAGCATAGCTGGCCTTATTAACATACACTAATCAACAAAAACATCAACACATAAAGTTTCACGCTGATCTGATCATATGTTACATTGCATGGATTGGAACTACTATGTATCGTGAATTCGACATGCTGTTCATTGAAAAAATATATACAAATTTTCGGATGGAACTAACCGACAAAACCGACTCCAGAGCGAATTTCGATCGTTTCAAAAACCAGTTTCGGTTTTTGTAAAACAATCGATAAAACTGGTTTTCACTTTATTTGAAATGTTCACATTAAATACACAGCTCGTGAAACAGATAAAAAACAAAAACAGTTTATGACCAACAAAAAGCGCCCTTAATAAACTGATTACAGTTCATAAACTACATATAGTAAATAAGTATTGTTTGCGAGGGGGACAAGCACTATCATCAATCTAATGCGTTCATTCCAGCGTAAAATGTTTTAGTGTGTTTCATGTGTCATACAATAGATAGCTGGATTTGAGTTATTGCTTTAATTGTAGTTTAGAAGAAAAGGCCGTAAATACATAATGGCTTATGTTAAACATACAACGAAGATATTAACAATCCTTTTATTCTGAAACGTCCGAAAAAAAACCCGGAAAAACGGTGAGAAATCTATCATCATAATCATCAACATCAACATCATTATCATCATCATAAGGCCTAAAAAATTAAGCGTTTCCTTTATCATAATTTAATGATTACCACGAAGGAGTGCTTTATACTTTTTCTGCAAATCTGGTGTTATGAAGGAAACAAAATTTGTACCATGGACTTTACCATAGTAAATATAGGTTAATGTTTGTTTGGAGGTCTTTATGGAAATTAAAACGTTCAAGCATAGCGCAGCTAAGCAAACGTTAAACGTTGATAAGGACCTAACGTATACAATGGTTGCACTCATTTTTGTTTCTGTAAAGGCACGCCCATTTATAGTATCGCTCAAATAAGACACTGAACAATAGGAATACATGAGGGCATGTTTTGTCAATTCACCATGTCGAGTGTTTGAAATATTGTTTTTCTTCAATGTTTATAAACCTTTACTAAGTTGTTAATGAAATACGTTTTTAATTAAGATTTACTTTACCGCATTTTGGATTGTGCTTTTTTTTGCTTGTCCAGGGTACGGAATCAAATGACATCAACGGCGTTCTCACATGGGTCACCATGGGTCACAACAGATGTAAACAAATATTCATGTAAGCAATATTTCTTAGCCTATAGAACATGCTATTTGCTGCTTCTACACGTGTGAAATACTTCAGATTTGCTGGAATTTGAATGATACAAACATTGGTCAAAATTTCAGAATTGCATCGTTCTACAAAATTTCATCGATTTGAAATTCTGTAACATTGAACGTTTAAAAAGCCACACGACTTTTCCTTAAAGTGCGTATTAACACGGAGGTTTACTAACACGGAGGTTTACTATAAGTCCCCAGAAATTAATAATCACCAACATAAAAAACATCATAAATGTTTAATGACACCATTGTTTATTTAGAAATGGGTTCTCCATTTCTAATTCAGAAAAGTATATACAATTCCTTCTGAAATCCCAAATTTAAAGAAATATATTCAACTGTGTAACGCCGCTATTCCTCAAACAACTCCTTCACAACAGCAACATCCTCTGCAAATCTCTGAATCTTTTCCAACTGATTAGAGCCAATGACAAAAACTTCAAATATTTCATGCCTAATTGAACATGCCATCCAAATAAATGGTACGTCGGGAAAACAACATGACATACAATATATTGCAGGTCTAATGTCCAATGCCAACATGACATTTATTTTTCAATTTCCAGTTGAGCACGACATTAAACTTTAAATACTTATGTAGAATATCGTATATTAAGCTTACTTCATAAACCAGTTTGTAACATATCTTTTAGAAAAAAAACACGTATTGCATGAACTTTATTGCGATATGATATTATTGTTTATCAATTTTCTTATTTGGCAAGAGCGGCGGTTAACAACTATTCTAAAGCATACCATTTCTTTCCACAGAGGTAAAACAACCGAAAAAAAATTTTTATTTCCTTTCTTATACATTTAAAACTAAAACATATATAGAAAACAATCCAAACGAAGTAGAAAGCCATGCGAGTTAAACCATTAGAAGAATGGCTAACCCGCTGTTCATACCGAATGATTGATGATTCGCTCAGAAAAGTAGGATAAATTTCATAATAACTGGTTCTGATTGTGTGTGCAAGTCATTCTTAATTGGCTATGATTTTGCTAATAACCTTATGTAGTTCTTATTTATGTATCAGTAATTTTTAGGGATGGAAGCGAATATCCGAGTATCCGGATATCACGCAAGTATTCGGATACCAAAATGGGTATTCGAATATTCGTTAAGAAATTCATTTTCAATGAAATAGCTTAGCAGAGACTTAGCAATTGTTATAAAACTTTTCAGATGAAATATTTCAGGTGATCAACAGTGTCTGTCGCGAAGCGGGTATGTGTCACAAATCGTCTGCTAATTGGGTGTTTGCACAAGGCGTGATATTGTGTCCTTGTGCAGCACCATGTGAAGTTCTATGATCTTGTTTACAATGACAAGTGTTGTTTTATGATCTCAGATGTGCTTAATTGACACTTATTGGCACTAGTTGATATTAAACGGATTGATCATTAATCCGTAGGAATTGATCGTCCAATCACAAGTTAAGGGTCGTGCAATCAAAGCTATTAATGACCAATCGTATTTTTGTTGAATATGCATGAAGAAATTATTGCTATCTGAACAACAAATACAAAAACAAATTTGTTTATCTTTTCACTTTTCAATCAAATTTCCATCATTTTGCATCTTGTTTTAATCGTTATTCCTGTATCACGACTACGGAAATATGCCAAGTGTATTTTATTTTTCATACGATATGTAAACATGTTTAGTTTATTGATAAATAAAAAAGTACACGCATGTAAATAAAGAATTTGTCTTCTTATCTTTTCCGCAATTATATCCTTCATTACAAAACACCGCAGAAATTGTAGGTATTCCATTAAATCAAACAATGTAATGAAATAAAATTACAATCGACTATCAAATAATCAAAGCGCTATTTAACATGAAACCTGCTGATAAATAACAAACTCGAAAGCACGTGGCAGTAACCAAGCAACCACCTCGACCGAAGTGACTATCAAATTCGCGAGGTGTTTATGTGGTATTCATCATGAGTTTTATGACTTAAAATGAGTTGTTTAAATTTGATTATAACATTATAAATGATTAAGACTGAGAAAGAATGAATGAAAAAGTGAAATTGCCATATGTAGTGTGTGTGGGTAAGAACCAGCCGCCCGGTTAGCTCAGTTGGTTAGAGCGCCGTGCTAGTGTTCCGGCGGTCGTGGGTTCGAGCCCCACACCGGGCGCGCTTTTCCTCCCAGGTTTACTTTACTGGTGGCAGCGGTGGGATGTATTAATGTATCTCACCTAATATCGTGAAGTCCTAAATAGATCTTATTATACAAAAGTTAACAGTCAGTTGCGCACGTCTGTTCGCCTCGCCGTCCAACTCAGTAACACCGATGTTTTACCCTAGCACCGGTGCACTCGACAGTTCCCGCTCGGGAACCGTCACGCTTATCACCCCGGTGGAGCACTCCACAGTTCCTGCTGAGGAACAACCACTACACATATGACGAATTATAAATTAAATGGACAATTATCTCAAATAACAGAAGGTGGGTGACATATACTAGGAAATTTACTTATTATGAAAACATTTTGATACGAGTATCCGGATAGTATTCGAATACTTGATACGAATATCCGGATACCGATTTGGTATCCGGTTTCCATCCCTAGTAATTTTATTTCAAATGATTCATTGTCAAATGCGTTATCTTCTATTTTAAATTGCCCTTTATTGCGTAAGATTTGGTTACCAAGTAGCTAAAACCCAACCTTAATTGCCAGCGACTATCCCACTTTCATCAGTGACGAACTAGCAATTAAAAATAGTTGTTACTCTTATCAACTGGTGTCTGCAGTAGGTATATAAACGCAAACTCTGTTCATTGAACTCAAGTCGTTGATAAAACTATATTTCAGCACTATAAAAAACACCTACAAAATGAATACAATGTACATGTGCTTTGCGCTTATCGTTATAATTTCCATAAGCGGCCATAATTTCTTAAACGCAGAGAAATTACAAAAGCCAATTATAAATGACATTCCGCTTATAAAGGAGAAAAGATCTATTGTCAAGACATTCAGGATTAACCCTCGACTGGTAATTCTTTTATAAACACATTAGAATGTACTAGTAGAAGCAGCAGGCAGCAGCAGCAACAGCAACAACAGCAGAAGTTACAGTTGTAGAAGTATGAGTTGAAGCAGCCGAAGCAGTTGCAGTAGCAGTCGTTGTAGTAGTAGTAGAAATAGTTATAGTAGTAGTAGTAGTAGTAGTAGTAGTAGTAGTAGTAGTAGTAGTAGTAGTAGTAGTAGTAGTAGTAGTAGTAGTAGTAGTAGTAGAAGTAGAAGTAGTAGAAGTAGTAGTAGTAGTAGTAGTAGTAGTAGTAGTAGTAGTAGCAGCCGTCGAGGCAGCAGTAGCAGCAGTAGAAGCAGTAGTATCTATAGTAGCAGAAGTAGCAGCAGTAGTAGCAGCAACAGCTGCAACAGCAGTAGTAGTAGTAGTAGTAGTAGTAGTAGTAGCAGTAGCAGCAGCAGCAGCAGCAGCAGCAGCAGCAGTAGCAGTAGCAGTAGCAGTAGTAGTAGTAGTAGTAGTAGTAGTAGTGGTAGCAGTAGTAGTAGTAGAAGTAGCATAAACAGTAGCAGCTACAGTTTTTGTTGTTAATGCAAAATAATCAGTCGTTTACTTTTTTAAGAAGATTCCAAGCAATAACATTAACCTTTTTAACACCCAAACCTTTATAATAATGACCAATTATGCGAAAACAGACATCAATTCGGTTGTTTTATTTTTGAAGTGTCTAAGACTTACGTTTGTTTTGTATTTAGCACAGAATGCATGGAATGGCCGGCATACTAGCAGATATTTTATGCCGAGCAGAGCAAGAATCTTTAGCTACGAACACAACAGGAGGAGAACAGAAGAAAGCAAAACGTTTCTGTGTTAACTAACAGCTTTATCATTGTGACTATGCTGCTTCCTCTATCCGTTTAGCGTTTACATGCGCATGTATTGTAGGATCTTATCAGAGCAGACTTTTATCGTTAATTTTTATTTGTGCACTTTTTATCCGAATGATCTCTTTCAAATAATAGTTGTTTAACAGTATTTATTTATACATGTTGTTTATTTGTTTAGCTTGACTCATTCATTTGATTTTTTCTAAACTTTCTAACCCTGCTGGTTAACATATTGTGGTGACAGTTTGAACACCATTGCTTGATCATTATAAATATGCATTGCCATCTAGTACGATTATCCGAAATGATCTCTTTTATGTACGTAGAAGTACATTAGTTTTCTATTTATAAATGTTGTTGATGATAACTTGACACATTTTATCAATCTGACATATTTAATTTATATATACATGTATATGATTATTGCTCTTAATCATCTTTGAAATTACTACGTGTTTTTCGGTATTTGTCTGATTCAATGCTCATGTTTGATGTATAATTATCTGAAATAAAAACTGGTTAAACCCAAATATTGCTATTTTATCATAACACAAGCTCGGAGTTTACAAATTTCCTGCTGGCCTCGTCACATCTACAAACACTGTCCTATGTGAATGTAACTATTGAATATGTCGTTTGACGCATAGTCCATTTCATATCATATTGCTAAAATATCTAAGCGTGTTGTGTGTTGCTGCCATATTGCAATAGTAACCTAAGCGTGTTTCGTGTTGCTGACATATTGCAATAGTGACACAAGCGTGTTTCGTGTTGCTATCATATTGCAATTGTGACACAAGCGTGTTTCGTGTTGCTGCCATATTGCAATAGAGACTCAAGCGTGTTTCGTGTTGCTGACATATTGCAATAGTGACACAAGCGTGTTTCGTGTTGCTGCCATATTGCAATAGTGACACAAGCGTGTTTCGTGTTGCTGCCATATTGCAATAGTGACACAAGCGTGTTTCGTGTTGCTGCCATATTGCAATTGTGACACAAGCGTGTTTCGTGTTGCTGACATATTGCAATAGTGACACAAGCGTGTTTCGTGTTGCTATCATATTGCAATTGTGACACAAGCGTGTTTCGTGTTGCTGCCATATTGCAATAGTGACTCAAGCGTGTTTCGTGTTGCTGACATATTGCAATTGTGACCCAAGCGTGTTTCGTGTTGCTGCCATTTTGCAATAGTGACACAAGCGTGTTTCGTGTTGCTGCCATATTGCAATAGTGACCCAAGCGTGTTTCGTGTTGCTGCCATATTGCAATAGTGACACAAGCGTGTTTCGTGTTGCTATCATATTGCAATAGTGACACAAGCGTGTTTCGTGTTGCTGCCATATTGCAATAGTAACCTAAGCGTGTTGTGTGCTGCTGCCATATTGCAATAGTGACACAAGCGTGTTTCGTGTTGCTGCCATATTGCAATAGTAACCTTAGCGTGTTGTGTGCTGCTGCCATTTTTTCAATAGTGACACAAGCGTGTTGTGTGCTGCTGCCATATTACAATAGTAACCTAATCATGTTGTGTGCTGCTACAATATTGCAATAGTGACCTAAGCGTGTTGTGTGCTGCTACAATATTGCAATAGTGACATATGCGTGTTGTGTGTTGCTGCCATATTACAATAGTAACCTAAGCGTGTTGTGTGTTGCTGCCATATTACAATAGTTAAGCGTGTTGTGTGCTGCTGCCATCCTGCAATAGTGACACAAGCGTGTTTTGTGCTGCTGCCATATTGCAATAGTGACGCAAGCGTGTTTCGTGTTATTGCCATATTGCAATAGTGACACAAGCGTGTTTCGTGTTGCTGCCATATTGCAATAGTGACACAAGCGTGTTTCGTGTTGCTACCGTATTGCAATAGTGACACAAGCGTGTTTCGTGTTGCTACCATTTTGCAATAGTAACCTAAGCGTGTTGTGTGCTGCTGCCATATTGCAATAGTGACACAAGCGTGTTTCGTGTTGCTGCCATATTGCAATAGTAACCTTAGCGTGTTGTGTGCTGCTGCCATTTTTTCAATAGTGACACAAGCGTGTTGTGTGCTGCTGCCATATTACAATAGTAACCTAAGCATGTTGTGTGCTGCTACAATATTGCAATAGTGACATATGCGTGTTGTGTGTTGCTGCCATATTACAATAGTAACCTAAGCGTGTTGTGTGTTGCTGCCATATTACAATAGTTAAGCGTGTTGTGTGCTGCTGCCATCCTGCAATAGTGACACAAGCGTGTTTTGTGCTGCTGCCATATTGCAATAGTGACGCAAGCGTGTTTCGTGTTATTGCCATATTGCAATAGTGACACAAGCGTGTTTCGTGTTGCTGACATATTACAATAGTGACACAAGCATCTTTCGTGTTGCTACCATTTTTCAATAGTGACACAAGCGTGTTGTGTGCTGCTGCCATATTGCAATAGTAACCTTAGCGTGTTTTGTGTTGCTGCCATATTGCAATAGTGACACAAGCGTGTTTCGTGTTGCTGCCATATTGCAATAGTAACCTTAGCGTGTTGTGTGTTGCTGCCATATTGCAATAGTGACACAAGCGTGTTTCGTGCTGCCGCCATATTGCAATAGTGACGCAAGCGTGTTTCGTGTTGCTGCCATATTGCAATAGTGACACAAGCGTGTTTCGTGTTGCTGACATATTGCAATAGTGACACAAGCGTGTTTCGTGTTGCTGCCATATTGCAATAGTGACACAAGCGTGTTTCGTGTTGCTGCCATATTGCAATAGTGACACAAGCGTGTTTCGTGTTGCTACCATATTGCAATAGTGACACAAGCGTGTTTCGTGCTGCTGCCATATTGCAATAGTAACCTTAGCGTGTTGTGTGTTGCTGCCATATTGCAATAGTGACACAAGCGTGTTTCGTGCTGCTGCCATATTGCAATAGTAACCTTAGCGTGTGGTGTGTTGCTGCCTTATGGCAATAGTGACACAAGCGTGTTTCGTGCTGCTGCCATATTGCAATAGTAACCTTAGCGTGTTGTGTGCTGCTGCCATATTGCAATAGTGACACAAGCGTGTTTCGTGCTGATGCCATATTGCAATAGTGACACAAGCGTGTTTTGTGTTGCTGCCATATTGAAATAGTGACACAAGCGTGTTTCGTGTTGCTGCCATATTGCAATAATGCCACAAGCGTGATTCGTGTTGCTGCCATATTGCAATAGTGACACAAACGTGTTGTGTGCTGTTGCCATATCAAAATAGTGACCTAAGCGTGTTGTGTGCTGCTACCATATTACAATAGTGACCTAAGCGTGTATCGTGCTGCTACCATATTGCAAAAGTGACCTAAGCGTGCTGTGTGCTGCTGCCATATTACAATAGTGACCTAAGCGTGTTGTGTGTTGCTGCCATATTACAATAGTGATACAAGCGTGTTGTGTGTTGCTACCATATTACAAAAGTGGCAAAAGCGTGTTGTATGCTGCTACCATATTACAATAGTGGCCTAAGCGTGCTGTGTGCTGCTACCATATTACAATAGTGACCTAAGCGTGTTGTGTGTTGCTGCCATATTACAATAGTGACCTAAGCGTGTTGTGTGTTGCTACCATATTACATTAGTGGCCTAAGCGTGCTGTGTGCTGCTACCATATTACAATAGTGTCCTAAGCGTGCTGTGTGCTGCTGCCATATTACAATAGTGACCTAAGCGTGTTGTGTGTTGCTGCCATATTACAATAGTGATACAATCGTGTTGTGTGTTGCTACCATATTACAATAGTGGCCTAAGCGTGTTGTGTGTTGCTGCCATATTACAATAGTGGCCTAAGCGTGCTGTGTGCTGCTACCATATTACAATAGTGGCCTAAGCGTGCTGTGTGCTGCTGCCATATTACAAGAGTGATACAAGCGTGTTGTGTGTTGCTGCCATATTACAATAGTGATACAAGCGTGTTGTGTGTTGCTACCATATTACAATAGTGGCCTAAGCGTGCTGTGTGCTGCTGCCATACTGCAATAGTGACCTAAGCGTGTTGTGTGTTGCTGCCATATTACAATAGTGACCTAAAGTGTTGTGTGCTGCTACCATATTGCAATAGTGACCTAAAGTGTTGTGTGTTGCTACCATATTACAATAGTGACCTAAAGTGTTGTGTGCTGCTGCCATATTGCAATAGTGACCTAAGCGTGTTGTGTGCTGCTGCCATATTGCAATAGTGGCCTAAACGTGCTGTGTGCTGCTGCCATATTACAATAGTGACCTAAGCGTGTTGTGTGCTGCTGCCATATTGCAATAGTGACCTAAAGTGTTGTGTGTTGCTACAATATTACAATAGTGACCTAAAGTGTTGTGTGCTGCTGCCATATTGCAATAGTGACCTAAAGTGTTGTGTGTTGCTACCATATTACAATAGTGACCTAAAGTGTTGTGTGCTGTTACCATATTGCAATAGTGACCTAAAGTGTTGTGTGTTGCTACCACATTGCAATAGTGACCTAAAGTGTTGTGTGCTGCTGCCATATTGCAATAGTGACCTAAGCGTGTTGTGTGATGCTGCCATATTGCAATAGTGACCTAAAGTGTTGTGTGTTGCTGCCATATTGCAATAGTGACCTAAAATGTTGTGTGTTGCTACCATATTATAATAGTGACCTAGTGTTGTGTGCTGCTGCCATATTGCAATAGTGACACAAGCGTGTTGAGTGTTGCTACCAAATGGCAATAGTTACCTAAGAGTGTCTGTGTTACTACCAAATGTCTTACGGTTTATACAAAACTTGCCCAATAATTGTTTTGTTATTTTTCATTTCAAGCCCAGTCAAAGTCATTTGTAAACAGTCAAAAGATTAAAAAAGCGAAAGACAAAATTTAATGTTAAATAATATCTTGTATGTGTTTTGTCATGAATAGTAATTAATATCCATCCGTTCGGTTCACTCATAATATCGTCACAAATGTAAATATTAAATGTTTGCTGTTACAATACTCTTTCAAACTTCTCCATATAATTTCATAATGAATAGCATTTTGTTCAATAAGTCGTTTTCTTAACATTTTTTATCGAAGATTTATGTTGTGCGAGTTAAATTTGCCTTTTAATAGAGTCATATATTAATACTACCGGAATAAATCTACTGTGCAAGCTAGAACATAATGCTTCTGCAAAAGTTTTAGAAATACTAATTATTTAATTGAATTTCATTCTAAAAACTTATACATCATTAACAAGAATTCCCTTCTGTATAAATATGCATATATGTTAATTGATTGGTTAAACAACACAATCATCAAATGCTTTAAGACATTTCAGATCGATTTAATAGAATGCTCAGACAAACGTCAAAAGTCATGATAACCATACAGAAAAGGAAACAAATTATGTGGTTAATGTGTTTTTGTTTAATGTTATTAACTTAACCATTTCATACGATAATGAGCTAAAAAAAAACTAGTTACAAGTTTACAATTAAAATTCAAACGCACTGTTCCCCTAATTAAAGGCATGCTATATTATATCTAGCTTGTATTTCACCTTGACGAATTATGTTGACAAGATAATCCATATTAAAATGAAGGGTCAGAAGAACTATGATATTGTATTCAGTCTTCCCTGTCTGGACAAAAACTACTCCGAGAGGCACTTCTTGTTCGAATTTACATATATGATACAGTAAAACTGCGATCGCTCGAAGTCGCCGGGACCGAGCCTAAACCTCGAGGGAACCGATGTTTCGAACGACCCGATTTTCAATTCTCCAGTCTGTTATGAAATATATTTCAGTGTATTTCAAGTATGAAGTAGTCTGTTTACTAAGATAACGATTATGTGTTGCGTGGTGGAAATCGCTGATATGTTCAAAGGCTGTCGTTTACTTTATGTATACTTAAATATAAAATGTAAAAGAAATATCAATAAATCGATTTTTTTACCAAATAGCCATATTGCAAAGCAAAGTGACAAAAAGGAAATATTTTCAGATATTCCGATGTTGGATCGATATCGTAGTGTTTATTCATATTTTTATTACTCATTTACATTTCTCATAATTAACTGCTCGTCATTAACTTCTCATTATTATGTTCTAAACTGCCCATATCAACTAATATCGGTCATGCGTTAACATTGTTATATATATATGATATTATCGTTGCTTAGTACGTAGAAAATATTGACAACAGACAGATATATTTTACATTGAGGATCACAAAGTCTACACCAAACTATACACTTACTCTACCTTTTAAATAAGATCATAATTTCATTATTTGGTCATCTAAATCATGACAACGTATAGCCACTGTATTCAGATAATGATAGCGAACAAAAAAATAGCCAATGGTCGTATATAATATTCATATCTTAACCGCTACACGATCTTTTTATCATTTCTTTATTTTAATTTCGATAATAATAGCCAGTGGTCGTATATTATCATTCCTATCTTAACCGTTGTGCTTTTTATCAGTTCTTAATTTCAATTTGGATAATATCTACGTGGTTAAAGATTGTTACATACACAAGTACTATTTAGCAATTTCTAGATCGTATTATATGCATGTGTACCTTTAAAGAAAAAGTAAACTGCCTTGTACCATTCATGTATGCGGAAAAAACATGTCGGTATTTCGCGTTTTCTTTCCTATTTTATTTGACATTCTCAAACATACAGAAACAATCATATTTTGTGGTCAACTAATGACTTGCAATATGTTGGCAAATGAGAAGCAAAATAAGGAAATGCAATGCGTGTAATTTATAGCTATATATAGATGATGAACGGTTTTACGTTACGTTAAATACAAATTAATAATCAATTAAATACACGGTCGAACATGAACGTGATGGTGCTTTATATTAAAAATATGAAGACAAAAATTTGACTTCATATCTAATGCACGAAAAAGGCTCGAAACAGACTTGTTCAATCGTAGAACGCATACTGCCATCAATGGTGTCTCGTGTGTCCATTTAACACCGTTGAATAAACTCTACAACATACAATATATTCGAAATTTGTGATTGAAATACTGTGTCATATATATAATATAAACAATAATGAAACTGCGAGTAACAAATTGGATATCAGCAATAGTGTTTGTGCTTATTTCGAAACTACCGCTGACCAAGGGTAATGTTCCTTCCAACAGACATTCTTTACTATCGACTGTGATCAACACGGCAAACCATGTGCGACGATTTAATCATCAAGCAAGTCCACAGTTAAGACTGTCACGACCTACGTTCAATGCAGTTCAAGCGCAACTGGACCTCCCTGCTAGAACCAACTTGCAATATCCACACGACATCTCATTGAATCAACTGAAACAAAGTGCAGGATCATCCGCCGGAAATCCAAATCATGCGGTAGTTCCAGCGCGTTTTACATTGAAGTCAGTATCTAGCTCTTCAACTACGGGAACCCATTTTGTGTCACCAAACGTACCGCTAATGTCACAACGTTCACGTTCAGGGAATCAAATAATGTCTCGTATCTATGTACCGAATCATCAGACATCAAGGGCAACAGGTCCACTAGTACAGCAACGGCAAGGCACGGTCAGGTTTGGTTCACTGGGATCTTCCAGGCCGATACAGCTGAGACATGTTCAACGTACACAAAGCACGGGCAATTTGCTAGACGCCGGAAACAGTAAGTTAAATTGGTAGCTATTTGTGTCATAAGTGATTTATTAGTCCTCGTTGGATTTAATGTAAGTAGCCCCGTGTATTTTAGCTGTCATATGTGCATATTTACACGGTCAGTGCAATAACTGTATTTATCGTCAGTAGATTCTCAATATTTTCCGTACAATATATCTAGTAGGCCAATGTCATACCGTCCGCCATAGCTCAAGGGAGAGCTTTTACAGAATATATCCATCCATCCATCCATCCATCCATCCATCCATCCATCCATCCATCCATCCATCCATCCATCCACCTCCATCCATCCATCCATCTATCCATCTATCCATTCATCCATCCATCCATCCATCCATCATCCATCCATCCATCTACCCGTATCCATCCATCCATCCATCCATCCATCCACTATCCATCCATCCATCCATCCATCCATTATCCACCCATCCATCCATCCATCCATCCACTATCCATCCAACCATCCAGTATACATCCATCAATTATCCAACCATCCATTATCCCATTATCCATCCATCCATCCATCCATCCATCCATCCATCCATCCATCCACTATCCATCCAACCATCCATTATCCACCCATCCATCCATCCATCCATCCACTATCCATCCAACCATCCAGTATACATCCATCCATTATCCAACCATCCATTATCCCATTATCCATCCATCCATCCATCCATCCATCCATCCATCCATCCAATCACTATCCATCCAACCATCCAGTATACATCCATCCATTATCCAACCATCCATTATCCCATTATCCATCCATCCATCCATCCATCCATTATCCATCCATCCATCCATCCATCCATCCATCCATCTATCAATCCATCCATCCATCCCTGGTTGGATTGATAAGACTATTTGGTTGAAATCCGAATTCGCAACCACTGGTAAAACCACTGAGGTATCAATGATTTCACTATATAAGCATATTGATTTATACTCTCAGTAAAACATATTGAAGGTATTGAGGATGAGAGAAATAGTAAATATAGCTACTTAGCTAGCACATTAAGACATTTGACAGTTTTTAAAACAAAATAGAACAAAGTGTGAGTATATGTACCTGTTATAACGGTAATTGAATTAATTCTTATCTCAAACATACTGATTACAAGTTACAAATGGTAAACTTTCTAAAATAAGTAACTCAGTGTTAAAAAAAATTCTTTTAAGGTGCATGTGTAATTGGGTCACATAATTGTTTGTAGGATTTCTGGTGGACATTTTTTTGAGAAACTGGGCCGATGTATTTTGTTTAATTCTATTGCAGTGTTATCAGGATATTCGAAGGTTTCTGGAACTTCAACTGTAAAGTGTGACTCCTGTAGACAAACCATTATCATTCGATGTACCCAAATAAGATGTATGAACACAAAAAGGACGATTCCTGCCGGACCAGGAGGACAAGCTTTTGTTGAGACAAATATCAATAATGATATCATTCATACACAACCAGATTCAGTACGAATGGGTATTTCAAACATAGTTGGCGACCCAAACATCATTGCTAACGGCTTAGAATCCCCCCGTATCCCAAAAGAGCAACACCAATTACTTGGTGCAGGAATATCAATGCCATCATTCCGGCGAGCTCAAAATAACATGGTTAGTAAGTCTTTATTAGGTAAAGATCCTTTTGGAGGTCAAAACAATGTTCCAATACCTAGGAATAGTGGAGTTGGAGCTTCAACAATTGAAGGTATGACAAGTAATCTACTAGAATCAGTTGAAAGTCCAATAACACGTGTACGTATCATATCTCCAAGCATTAATGAGATCACACCCAACGAAGGTAGGATAGCTAGATTGGGAAGTGCAAACGTACAGGACCCCCTGCCAGTGAACAGTATACAAGCAGAGCCGCCTGCAATATCCAGCGATGCACTCAATCCTAATAAAGATATAACAGTTGAATTGAACACGGAAATGACACAGGACTTTGTACCAGTGGGGAAAAGACACGGACCATCACGTCTTGCTATGCCGAATCAAAATCAGCCGGATTCAATTGCCTTGACAGAAATGCCGTTAGCCAATTCCCACGGCATACACCCCGTGCCTCAGGCGAATGACGTCTTTCAACATAGCGCAAGTCTGGAGCCATTTTCTAAAGACACAGTTTTACCAGATAAAGTATCACCTGACCAACTATTACAAAACCCTAGCCAACCTGACATAGAACAAAACATACTCGTGAGCGAGTTGTTAGAAGCAATACCCAAAGATGATACCGTTCTTAACATACATTCCATAGGTGATCCCAGTGCATCCTCAAACGCAGATATCCAGGTATCCCCGGGTATTCCTTTGGGTTTTATTGAGATCCGTCCAACAGCAGGTATCAACAACAGATCCAGTCAGGAAAGTAGAGCTCCAGGAATTTAGCAGCCAGTTTCTAAATGACATCGTTAGACAGTGAAATAACAGGATAGTTTGTCTCATGTTTGTTGTTAAAGTGACACTCTTATTCAAAATCAATACATACACATGTATAACAAACATCTATTTCGACTGATGAACCTTTAACTACTTACTAAATAATGCATTTATGGAAAATATTAATTACTGATAACAAGATTGTAACGCGTATTTAATAGCAGAAAGCGCAAAACTATTAAATGATTGGTGAATGCTAAAAGATTTACTGTGGTCTTCTATAGTCTCATAAGGTAGAAATACCGTGCTTTATGCTCATTTCTTTCAAATCAAACTCGGTATCCTTCATGAGAACCATTGTTTTCAACTTCTATTAATCCTTTTTGGAATATTAAAACAATACTATTAATTGTGGTAAATCTTATCTGGGATTAAGAGTGCATCTTCAAATATTATAAAGGATCTATCTTTCTTAAAGAAGCAACACCTTTTCCTACTTATCGTCTGTTCACCTTTCCCACTTCATGTGCAATTGATTACTCGCTGATGTCTTTGATATATTAATTTGCTTCATCATTGTAAATACTCACGTTTTTAATTTATGTTTATTAAACAATACATCGCATACGTTGTTGCTTTGATTATTCATATAAACCACCTGTGTTGCATGTGGCTTCTGCGGTCACATTATTCATTCATTGCAGCGAGAGCGATTGATCAATACTATCCATTGTTTGTTGGTGAGATAATAACAATGATACTTGAAAAGAACGGTGAAAACGAATTAATGAACAGAAGTAGACTCAATTATTTTAATTAATGTGTTAAAGTCATAAACCACGTTTTTGTTGAATATGTGCTGTCGTAAGGGTGGCTGGTTATGTGCGTCATAAGCTTACAGGATAATATGGAGAAGCCCCTCCAGGGTTTGCGTTTCCGGTTGTCGGGGTCACGGTCAAGGCAGCTGTTTCTAAATAATGAAAAGGTTTTCTGCTCAAAAACGTTAATCAGGAATGAAACATGTGTTGCGATGTTGTGTCATTAGTTTTTACCTCCATTTTGTATAGAGTTTGTTTGTTTGTTAAATAAAAAATATTTACTTGTGCGGTAAATCACTTTGTAACTTTCTGCCAACTTTCATGACCAGAAGAAGATAATTGTCAGAAATGTGATGTTTCCCTTTCTTAGACAAGTAATAACTGATAATTTCCTAAATTCTTTCACTAATTTCTTTCAAACTTTCCAAGACTATGCATTCTTCTTGATATAATCTTAAATCGTGTGTGAGCAAAGATATTTAATTTGCCCGCATTTTGATTGCGAGTGATTATTTCAATTTAATTGATGAAAAAAAATTCTGGCAGTGCTGTGTTGTTCTAAATAAACTTAGCATGACAAGCCATAAAACATTAAGTTTCGAAAAGGAAATATTAAAACTATGATCTGATTTTTTTCAGCAATCTAATATCATTAGTTTGCAGATATTTACGCAAAATTTTGCTCTTTCCAAGACAAGAAAATAAAAAAAGTTGTAAAAATGATAAATCGATGAGAGTGCAGCTTTAACTTTTGACCTTTCAGCGTGATCTCGACCTTTGAGGTACAGACCTTGGTCTCATGCGAGACATCCCAGCTCATAATGGTGAACCTTCATGGCAAGGTTTTATTTTGAAAATAATATAAATGCATAGTCAAGATACAGCCCGGACAAGGTTCATTCCGGACGCAAGACCCACGGGCGCACGCACTTAGATCTGCCATTGTGATAAGGCTATGTCTAGCTCAACGCAAGCGGGCTCAACAAAAACATATGATTTATGAATGGATAAAATAATATAAGTGATATTTTGGTGCGTTTTAACTTTGGAACTGGTGGTTACGAAGCTATTAACTGAATACTCATTTATAAATGTTAATGCTTTTTAACTATACAGAAATAATCATGTTTTTTGAAATGATCATCAAAGTCGAGTGAGTTGAACATAATAATGCATTTAAAACGGTCACATAAATATAACAGTACATTCCTAGGGGCAGATCCAGGTTTGACATAAGATGGGGCGTTACTTAGGTTTTAACTATTTGTAGTCCTTTATGGTGCCCTTTGGACGTCTTCATTGTTTTATTACCCTTATATTGAAATAAAAAATAAACTTTGGTGATATTACGGAGGTCTGCGCGTTCATGGAGCAAGCGCGGCGAGGCTGCATGACGAGGAAGCTCGTACCTTTTTCTGTAGATCTCAAAAATGAACTTTAACTTATTTGGTGTCCGCACTAAGTTGACCCACTACGTCTAACTCCGCCCTTTGTGTAGTCACGTGGCATTTTGGCGCGAAAGTTTAACCGCCTGACGTTAGTTTGAGTTTGATTAACGAGTGTCAGGTGATGGTAAATTGACGCGGTTTTGTGAATATTGAAGAAAAGCAAATAAAATGTATTGATGTTTTACAAAAACAACGACTGAAACATGAACATTTATGAAAGGAACTATAATTTTTAGTAACCTGGAGGACAAAATAATTGAGTTTAATTCATCCAATCCTCGGCTGTATTGGAAAACTGTTCGAATGCTTGTGAAACAGAACAGAAACAAGAGCAATGTAGTAACACCATTGCCAAATTTTGATAACTATTACTCTTTCACTGATTCAGAGAAGGCAAATTCCCTTGATAACTATTTCGTTTCAATTTCGAATATCGACGATGAAAATGTGCCTTTACCAAACTTAAACATAAAGACAAATAGTGAACTAAGCCACATTAACATTATTGAAACCGAAGAAGAAGACATCCTTGATAATCTTGATATTAATAAAGCTAGTGGACCCGACTAAATAAGTCTTAGAATGCTAAAGAATACCTCATCTTCCGTTTGTATTCCACTCTGTATTATTTTTAATAGATCGATTCGAGAATGTGTACATCTTACAAAATGGAAACCCGCAAATGGAATGCCACTATATAAAAAGGGTGATCGAACATATTTCTCCAAAAAACAAAACCCGCTTCACTCAAAATTATTCAATTTATTTCGATTAAATCCAAATGGAAAAGAAATAGTCAAGAAACTATCCGAAATCCACAATCCACATCGATGACGGGATTTCTGATAAAATACAGTATTAATCTTATTTTGAGACGTGGTTCATTGTCAGAATAATATACTAGCAAAATAAAAGTAACACACTCACCAAATTCGACAAGATATACAGCGAATACGATTGATTTCCTATAATGTCCAGCGATGACCAAAGCAGAAATCACCGTATCGGGAAGTTTTTAATCTTCAACCTACGTCATTTCCGGTAAGGGGCGCAACTCTTATGTGTCAATTTAGGGATTAATTGAAAGGGTGTATAGACCGATATCTTTGATAAGTTTTGTTGGAAAGGTCATGAAACGCATTCTTTTTAAACACATTTACAATTATATCCATCAAAACAATCTTAATCTTAAAGCACCAGTATTCGTGTAATTGTACTTACTCCCAATGGTAAATGTACATATACGTACTCCCAATGGATATTGTATATACTCCAAACGGTTATTGTACATATACTCCCAATGGTTACTGTACTCCAAATGGTAATTGTATATACTCCCAATGTTTTTGTGCATATACTCCCAAAAGTTATTGTACATATTCTCCCAATGGTTATTGTTCATATACTTCCAATGGTTATTGTACATATACTCCCAATGTTTATTGTACATATTCTCCCAATGGTTATTGTTCATATACTCCCAATGGTTATTGTACATATACTTCCAATGGTTATTGTACATATACTCCCAGTGTTTATTGTACATATTCTCCCAATGGCTATTGTACATATACTCCCAATGGTTATTGTACATATTCTCCCAATGGTTATTGTTCATATACTCCCAATGGCTATTGTTCATATACTCCCAATGGCTATTGTACAAACTCCCAATGGCTATTGTAAATACTCCCAAAGGTTATTGTACATGTACTCCCAATGGCTATTGTAAATACTCCAAATGGTTATTGTACATGTATTTACTCCCCAGTTATTGTATTATACAATGTGCATGTATATTGAATCATTTTTGAATAACCCAATCACAATGCATGTATTTATAACATCTAACACATGAATTTGTTTGGTTATCGTTTATTTACGTTTACAATGAATGTAGATAAATATCAATTTTACAAAAGTCCATGTAAGTAAATTTACGTTGGAATGTAAGTTTAAATATTGCACATAGTAATACTATAAAAACTGAGAAACATAAATTTACTAACATTTTATAATACAAACTCACATATAATTAAAATGTATGGTATAACTAGAGAAACACATTCTTAAATTATTATTATAAGCACAAAGAAGCTATTCATTTAAATGGAATGTAACATTTACATTAAAGTTTCTTTTGTATGTACTCTGATGAAAAATATCCTAAGCTGTCCCTTTTCTTCAGTACCACATGGATATGTCTCGTACAAAAGTATATCTCATACAATATGTTGTTCCCCAAAATACATATGCTCTAGGACAAGCATCATGTTGGTCAAGGTTTCTACGTACATGAAGAAATATAACAAGAATTACACATGTGTATTTCTTCTTCTGTTCTTTTAACTCAACTTTCAATGTAGGTTTTCCTGAATGACTAGAATGTCTGATACATGTGTGACGGTTAATCAGTCTCTGAACACTGAATATGATGGGCATCTAGCTAGTGAAAGTTGCCCTGAAGCCGATAGAAGAGCCCTGCCCATCAGAGACAAACTTGATGGACGCCTGGTTACTACTGGTGGTCAAAGCAGCAGGCACTTCCTAAAAACAGAGAACATTTTATTGAAACATCCAAACCTAAAAATTATAATTCATTCTAAGCTTTTCCACAGTTTGTGTATATATGCTGAACAAATAATGGGCTATTCCATGTTCCTATTTTAATAAGTCTTATGATAGGAACCAGTATCAAACTGCTGTGTTTATTTCCACATATTGGGATAGGGGGTCTGGGCCCTTTTGATTGGGAAGAAAAAAAAAATTGACTTCATTTAGGGATGCCATTTTTCCTAGAAATGAGCCAGAAATGTGTCCATTGTACACAGATGCCACCATATGCCTCGTTTGTCACAAAAGCGAGGGCCATTATTTCGACACTTCTCCATCAATGTTCATCAAAATTATGAGTTCCATAATCTATAACATCAAATACCTTCTTGAAAAGTCTCATGAGTGTATAACAAATAGTATACAGTTATGATTGCCACAAGTTCAACATGTCCAATAATGCCAATATTTGCTTATTCAAAGCCATTACTCTTGATATACTATGTGCAGCTGCAAAAAAAACAACAGGTGCACAACTTCATCACCTGAACATCATTCCCCCAAGTTTTGACTCTAGGTAATTCGGCAATAACAAAAAACAGGAGAGTGATTAGAAGAGGTTAGAATTTTTTTACCAATGGAACGAGACGTAAGAAAATAACTTTTCATTGAAAGGGCTCAATATAGTTTAACACTGCTATATATCCAATTTTTCAAAACACACAATATTAAAAATACTGACTCAATAAAACAATAAAAAAATACTTTTATATAGTTTAATTATACTTACATCACCACAGAATCGACCAAACTGGTTCTCCTGATCATAAACAATCACATAATCTGTAGCGCAGTTGACTGGATCAAACATTCGCATATCAGTGAATGTGAGTGTGACTACACGTCTGTTGGGCACCTGTATTGACCATGTGCACGTGCTGGCCTGCGTGTAGTTGCCAGGGTAACCGGGGCTTGTTAAGCTTCCATTGATACCAGTGAACGTGCCACCACATCCCAACCCTGAAGGGGATAATAGTATACATACATACATATGTATATATGTATAATTAAGCTTTAGGAAGTAAGCTTCATATATATATATATATATATATATATATATATATATATATATATATATATATATATATATATATATATATATATATATATATGAAGCTTACTTCCTAAAGCTTAATTGTAAAGACAGCTATGTTGAAGCTGATATGAAGCAATTATGCTAAACCTACAGCGACTTATACAAAAACATATCAATTTGATGACAAGTATTTTTTAAGGAAATAAATATGGTAAACAGCATCTTTAAATGTTGTCAAGAAACATCTTGAAACAAATGCACATTTGAACAATAAAATAATCAGCATGACAATCATGACTAAAACTAGAATTTCCGCGACCACTGGTGTTGCCTGTCGTTAGCTTCCATCAGTTTTCTTGTCAGGTCACCCTGACCTCGACCTTTGACCTACTGTCCTCAAAATTAATACTGGTCATTTACTGACAGTGACCAATATACATACCATGTCATTAGAAATTTATTGATGGGAAACAAAAGCATTACAACATGCAGTCTACGCTAAACAAGGTTAAGGTGATACAACTAAAGCAATCATTCCAACCTTGAGTAGATGCTGTATATGTGATGTCATAACCAGGGTGGGTTACTGAAGAGTCAGTTACAAAGTTGAAAACCAGGTTGTTCGTAGCCGCAAACACAGGCTCTGGTAGAACCCATCCACACAACTTCCTGATTTGCGTCACCCCAGGGCTTGTTCTATTCAAGATCTTCAATAAGCATGCCACAGTTATCTTTATGCTATGAATAAACTTATTTCATATATCATTTGTGAAACATTCAACTTTCTAATTGTTTCACAAATGGCTGAAACATCTGTGCGAGAATGCCATTTTAAATTCTAAGGGGAAAAACATATAATGTTGTGGAAACGTACCACTAATGCGTTTGTTGTAGCTTATTTATTTCATAAGGAGTATGAAAAGAGCTATTTGACATTACTTATTGGCTGAATGCTCCATGAAAATGTGGCCCCAATTTCTCAAAATGTTTTACGGTAAGCCTTACAAACTTAAATTTCTTAGTTCATTTAGCCAAGTTACTTGTAAAAACTTAATTGGACTACAAAAAATAGTTCATAATGATTCTCATAAAAGTCTCAGAACTGTTCAAAATCAAAATATTACACAAATTATACCAAAACAAAACAGTGTGCTTAGTTTGATCTCCCTATAAGGGACTTGAGACAAATTGGGCTTGGTCTTTATTTGTCTATGGTAAACCAAAGTAATAAAAACCCGTTACAAGAGCGCCACTGATGGATCGCCAACCACTGTTGTTGTTTTTTTTTCCAGATGGACAATTAATAACTCAACATTGTTAAAATCAGAGTTATGGGCCTTGCTATACATGTGCATATTACCTCTAGTAACATGACTTGTGTACGGTATTTGAGTTAAATTTTAAGGTTTTTCTTTATGACAACACTGATAACAACACCAAGGCTTTGACCATACCTTAACTTCTTAGATTAAGATGAGTGTATAAGACGATTAGTCTACGATGTTCATTGAATATAGTCCCTGATCCAAAGTGATCACTAACTTACCTCTAGATAATCAAAATTGCAGCTAGTATGTTGTTCCACTTTAAAAGAGTTGAAGTACAGAGAGATGGTCGTCCCAGGAGGAGTTTGCAAGTTGAATCTACAGTTTACATTCTGTGGGTAGGCTCCGGGCCATCCTGGACTAAATATCTGGCCTGATGTGCCTGAATAGGTCCTATTGCAACCTGGGGAATTACAAAACGGCATTAAAACAGAGTTAACTGTATCTGAACCTGGGGTGCAATTCAAGTAAATATACAGTTCACATTCTGATGGTAGGGCCTTGGCAACTTAGGGCTCAATTAATAATCTGGCATGATGTGTGCATATAGTAAACACTAATTTTTCACCTTGACCCTCCAAAACTATAGGGGTCGTACATTTCTCAAGGGAAACCTAAAACTTTCCATTAAATGGTCGACAACCTAAAAATTCATGGTCATGTTTTGGGGGTTTAATGTCAAACGATTCTTGAGTTATTGTGCAGACAAAGATTTCATAACACTGTTGACCATAACCTTGATCTTCGACCTACTGACTCAAAAACAAAACAGTTCATTAACTGTTCAACGGCAAAATAGCAGGAATATCTATGGTCCTTCCTAAAAAAACCTGTTGATCTTGACCTTCTGACCCCAAAATCAACAAAGGTCATCTACAGGTCAAGGACAGCCCAAAAATAGCATTGAACCATTATGGTGCTATGTCAACCTGTTTTTTAAATATTATGTGGACAGGCATGGTGTACCTACATGTACCAACTGTCTAACTAATCGATTGAACAAAAGACATATGAAAATCTATATGCCCAATCTTCTTTAAAAATGACATACAAGTAAATAATATTGAAAAAGATTATAACATACTAGTAGTCTGATAAGTCAAGGAGAATCCTGTACTGCGGCTGCTGCTTGTTATTGCATAGTTGATCTGCATAGTCCTGCCATAAGACTCAAATACAGGGGGTGTTGTGCTTCCACAGAAATGGACAACCCTGCCTCGTACACCCTACAAGATGTGAAAGAAAATTTACTATTTTTGTATGAAATTTTTAAGTATTCACAGCTTGCTTTATTAGAGCTATTAAGGATAGACTGCCCTGATACCATTTACAACTTTAAGCGTGACTAGTGATTCATTTAGAAACATGCTTGAATGCATCTTTTGGACTCACATACTTCAAAACATGGGAACAAAAACTGAGAGTCTCAGGCATAGTTTTGTGCACCTATTACTTTATATCATAATCAACCTGCAAATGCTTAAGACTTCACAGCAAAAATGGATCACTAGATCAAGTTAAATGATTTGAATTCAAAATCTATGCAAAAAAGTACCATATTTTAGTTTGTAAAGGACACACTTTAATACCCAGAATTTAACTTAAAAATTTAAAATATATTAACTAATTAGTCTAACTCCATTGACTCAAACTCCCAGGGACTGGCAAAAATACCTTGAACCTTGGAAAATTCGAGCCAAGTGAGAATGCTTACATTCAGTATATAGAAATCGGTCCTTTACATCCAGTTTGAGCCAACGAGGATTTCGAGCCATACAAAGTCGAGTCAAAATGGTGTTTTTATAATTTGTTCATCCTTTGATTAGTAACAATAATTTTAAGAGGACTGAATCATGTTTGCTTTTTCAAATAAAATGTTCAAATTGTCTTTGCACTTCATTCTAAAACACTAACCAGTGGGTAATCTCTCAGCTCCAGATATTCCGCCATACAAGTGTTAGTGGCCATAAGATTTAGGTTGGCCACGGTAATTGTCACATGGTCTGTATCAGAAGGTGCATCGACGGTCCAGCGGCATCGCACATCCTGGCGGAAAGCGTTTGGATAACCAGGGGAGGTAATCCTAGCTGGAGTTGATGACGATGAAAATGCTCCTCCACATAAAGCTGAAACATTAATAATTTGTCATTACCAAGCAACGGTGAGATTTATTTTACAATGCATTTATTTATATAATTATTATAAAGATTTCATTTTTCTAAACTAAAATAATTAACAGAAGTGCCAATTTTTACTTTGTACAGCATTATAAAATTAAAGCATATTTGATAAATATGGATAAATACTTCCATTTCACTTATAAATTCATTGTATCCATTGAATAGTATTAATGTTCTCAGTCAATAGTTTCAGTAAATGCAACATTCCTTTCCTATTCATTTGTATTTTACATGTAATTAATGCCAGTGTGTGTATTATAATTATAACTATCCTTATGTTATAATTATTATTGGTTTGTGGCAATTGAATGTCAGTAGTGTATGGGTTTTCATTTGCACAGTACTAAGGATTGTTGTTAAAAATATGTCAATGAAGTTTTACAGAAAACAAGAGGCCCTATGCTCTACTGGCATCACTCTCTGGTTATATACAGAACTCAAATTCAAAGGGAGGTAATCAGTAAACCATGTTTCAAAAAGGGCAAGAAATACTACAATAAAAAAACAACTCTCTGTATAAGGTTGTCTCACTAAGAAATACTTTTGCTTTCAGGCCAACCGAAAACTTCTACATTAAGACAAAACTTTCTGTAAAAACCATAGAAGATACTGCTGCTATGCAGATCTGGCTGATTTAAAAAAGGAACTGAGCTCGCAGTGATATCTAACTACTGTATAAGTTTGATTAAGATACATTCAAAACTGACGACTGTATGGTGTTCACAAGCAATTGGTTACAGACATACAGACAACAGACACAGCGCCATCAAAAAAGCTCTTCTGACCTCTGGCCAGTAGAGCTAATAAAGAGAAAATCCAGTGAACACAATCTGGCCTCATTAAGTGTAAATCAACTCTGAAAAACTTCATCACATACCATCCTGCTGTGTGTATGTGGCATTAAACCCAGGTCCCACAACGGAGAAATCAGTGTAGAATTGAACAAGCATCACGTTCGAGGTGGAGATGACTTCCGCTGGAAATTCTGTACCGCAGTATGTACCAACCAGAGGGTCGTCCATCGTCATACCATCATAGATCTTGTGGTGAAAGAACACAATGGTGAGAAGTAATACTATTGTTAATTGTAGCAACGATACCAAGAGCCTTGCTTCTTTAAGACCACTTAGGCCATGGTCTACATATTATTTTTGAAAATTTGAAGAAAAAATGCCATTTATATTTATAGTACAAGTAAAATAGAAGAAAATTGGTGTACTATAAAATATCTTTACCAGTAGGAACTATACACCAAAATGCCCCTGAACACACTAAGAAATCTGCCTACGCATCATTTTTAGCCAAACTATGCCCATGGCTGCCATAACAAATTGATTCTAAATTTAGCGTCAAGTTCCAATTTCAGACCACCCTTATGTGACATAATATTTGTTTTATGTATGTGTGTGTTTACTATATTTTAGAGTTAGTTTTGTTTCAGTTTTTATGTCTCTATGTTTTAGTATAGCTGATATGTTCTTTGATTATCAATAATATCTGTATATATTACTATTAAATGCACATTTTATTTTAACCAAATTTGCACAGTTTATGTTTTCCATATTTGACAATGTAATTGATTTTCATTGTTGTATATCTTCTTTAGCTATTTGTATACAAGGTAAACAATTATAAAACAGTCAACAATAAGCAACATTAGACCACCTTTGTCACTGTAAAGTAATAAACCAATATCAAAGTTTTTACAATAAAACCTAATAAGAAAATCATGGCTAGTAACCTTTGAAATACAATTGAAAAGAGATTTTTATGACATTTTCGTTTCAACTTGCTATGTTAACTACATAAGCAACAGAACATGTACCATCAAGATGGGTCAGTTGTTGAGGTGCCATGGATACTGTTTTATGGCAACAAAGCAGTATATAAGGGAACAACAATCTTGTCCCTTACCATACTGCTACTTTTACTTCTCAAATAAACTAGACATCTTGTACTTTTTACAGGTAAGAACTATTTTGTTGTATATTTCTTTTAAACATTTCTTATTTGATTTGATAAAGATCGTTGACTTATTTTCTATGTAATATTTTATTTAATGCTTTTTAGTGATTATTTGATTTGTAAATAACTTGAATATATAATTATATCAAAGATACCTTTTTCATTTAATTCAAGTATATTGTAATTACTTAGCATGTTTTCCTCATTTGGTACTCTCATATATCAAGCGAGTTTTCCCCATGAAGTTATCACTTTATGTTAATAATGAATTGTAACTTTTCATGTTTACTGCTACCTTTACTTCTCAAATAAACTTCAACAACTGGACATCTTGTACTTTTTACAGCTATCCCTTAAACAACCGAATCAGCACCAACCTCGGCAAAACAGAATTAACAAAGAAAAACCTTGCTAAACTTCCCAACAGGAATTATAAACAAACAAAGTACCAAAGTAATCAAAGCGCTGCTAACATTGGTGTATTCACTGCTTAAGGACTAGGTAGAGTGTGACGTCATTGCATTTGCCGTGTATGAAATAAGGGCAGCTGCAGTGACCTTCCTGGTCATTAACATTTATGATATTTTTTGCGTGCGCTATACAAGCATCGATATACTCAGTATTGTTGTTCTATATTGCAATGGAATTTCCAACAAAGTGAGAGTTTTGCACAAATTAAGCAGAGCAACTCAGTAAAATAAATAAAATAAGAACTGCTATTTACTACTAAAGGTAAACAGGGCTTTTGGAATTTCCGTGATTTCGAAAGGCAATGAACTTTTTTACAAACTAAAAGCAATCCAAATTAACTTACTGAACTATATTAATGTTCTCATAAAATAAAATAACATTTTTTATTTTGTGCTTAAAAATCATCAAAACAAGTCTATCTTATAAAATAAACTGTTAAGATCAATTCAGACATCAAAAGAAAAACTTTTTTATCATCTACTTTGCAATATCAGCTGTCCTCAAATTAATATTACTAACCAGGTGGAAATATGTGATTAAAGAGGGTGACATTTTTGGTGTTCTTTTTGGTTGCAGACTCAAAAACTTCACTAAAACCTAAGCAGACTCACTGAACGAATATCATTAAACAGCTACGGAATGAGAGTGCGGATTAAGATCCTTTAATCAATTCAGCTGAAAAATTTAAACCTGATTTTACAAAACAGAAATCGTTGGATTCAATCTTCTTATTTTGGTAATTTCACTTACATGGTGTTAACACTCTTCAAAAGGAAAACATTAAGCACTTCATATTAAAACACAGTGAAAACCGTTGGCTTGATAATGCTGGGCTCAATTTCCTCTTTGGCTCGAACTTGATGTAAAGGACCAGTTTATTTTTACTCTATTTAATTAAGCATTCCCGCTAGGCTCAAAATTCGCGAAGCTCGAAGTATTTTGGCCGGTCTCAGGGATGTTGAGCCAAAGGGATGTGAGTGCATATAATAGTGACATTTGCTCAATCCCGTTATTAATAGTCTTAGCTGCTGTATCCCATTAAATAAAGAATTGGTGTCCAGAGGCAAAGGCTTTATGACTGAGAAATCTGACTAGTCAGCTATTTACCGAAACATTTACCCATGCAACTCCATTAATGAATACACTAACCTTCAAGAAATCAAATCGGCATGTTAGATGGGGCTCAAGCCAGAATCCAGGCTCAATGTTCAGCCGTATGACCTTGTTATCAGCTCCCATGATAACCCAACGACAATCAAGCCCGTTTTCATACTGCCCAGAATTTGTGGCGTCAATGGAGTGAAATTCTCCGCTAGTAGCGTTGAGTATTCCACCACAGCCATGCTGTGGGCCTGAAATAATATGTTCTTATAAAACATATGCAATAAATGATATTGCCATACAATGTCCATGTTACATGTAAATACGTATTGATATGCATTGTATATGTAACCAAAAACATGAAGAAATATTGTGTAAATTACCGTATATTCTTATTGACATAACAGAGTGTATAAAGCTTTTAATGAAATGGCCTCTGATCTGATGTTTACAAAAGATAAGCTGCCTTTTTTCACCAAGGTTACAAGTACTGGTCATGCAAAAGAATCAGACAAAATACCTATAAAATACCGTGCATATCCTTCTTTTAGCATATACATGTACATTCATGGTTACATATGGTATGAAAAATTAGAATGTAGGTGTGGTTCATTAAACATAAAAATAGAATAAAAAGGAGACAGAATTTTAACACTTTTCAGCAATTAAATAAAAGGATAACCAGTGTAATATTCAGTTGCTATCAAAATTATTGAAACTAAATGTTTATTTGTACCATAACTAGTTCGGTATGTGCCACTAAAGCCTTTCATAGTTAACGAAGCGTCAGTTATAAAGTTGATAGTCATTGAGTTTGATGATGTTCTTATTTGTTCGACGGGTATGACATCACCACAGTATCGACCAATCAGAGGTGAGCTGAGAGAGGGGCCGTCATAAAAATCAACATAATCATATTGACATGAAGAATGGGCTTCCAGTTCCAAGTGATAAAACCTGCAATATTGGAAAACAAGTATGGAGTGGACAGAATACAGTTAATTGGTAATTGGTGAAAACGACATGACTTGCTTTCTTTAAATCTGTGCATTGCTTTTAATATTTTATCATATAATAAACACCGGTTGTCCAGTTAGCTAAGTAGTAAGAGCATTTGCTTGTCACCAAGATGTCCCAGGTTCAACTTCCGGCCTGGGCAAATTTGAGTTTGGTTAGTGGTCACCAAGTGAGACAAGTGGGTTTTCTCTGGGTATTCTGGTTTAACCCACAACACAAGACCACACTTTCGCGCAATACCATGACAACAAGAGTGACTTATATAAGTGTTACTTTCTTCACAATCGGTGTAAAACAGATAATGTTTAAACTATTACTGTGCAACTAACAAGAGTTCACTATCAGTAAGTATAGTACATTAACTATTCTTGCAGCCTTGACAGTGCTTTTAGAATAAAGATAAACACAATGGTAAAAGCTACACATTGAACATCATGGTAAAAAACACCAAACTTACTTGAACTCTACAACTTTTCCCTCCTCTACAGTGATTCTCCACGTACAGTTCTGGTTGTTGTGATAGTTAGTAGAGGCAGTGGTAGGTAAACGTATGTATCCATTAGGGGATGTGTACACACCTCCGCAAAAACTTGACCTACAAGGGAAGAACATAATTATTTAAAACAAATCTATAAAATTGCCTTAAAATCATAGTAAATTTTTATCTTATTACCTCCCTTTAACGTAGCATATCAAAATAGTAGTGTAATTATGGTGTATGACAAAAAAGGTTGGCATTTTAACCTTGTTTGTGTTTTTTGCGCAAAAAGTAAGTTTTTATCTGAATAATTATATTTACAATTAAGCAAATATATAAGGCTTTGAAATTTGTCTAATTTGTACAGGTTATATTTGAGGTAGAAGAGTACTAAGTCTTGATGTTTATGTAAAGAAAAAAATAAGACTTGATGTTTTCAATTCTGCATTCTAAGAAAATTTAAGGCTTTCAACCTGATTTTTAAACATGTGATTGTTTTGAAAGAGTTTTCATTTTGATGTCGGAATTTCTTGTAGCCTCCGTTTTTCCTAAGATACGGTAGTTCATTGCTTTGGTTTCATAACATGTTGCTTAAAGATTGATGGGCATGACATTCAAAATACTGTGTTTTTATTAAAAAGAAGTTCTACTTTCACTTTTGACCAAGTTCTACTTTCGACCAAGTTTTACAACAGGTGAAACAAACACTTTAGCATCACCTTAAGTTCAAGTGTTTTTTATTACGTGCATTTATTATTGTGATTATTTGGTAAGTCAATCATAAATGAACAATCTAGTGCTATATTCATTTACCAATGTCCAACATAACTGGAACTACAATTGAGATTCCAGAAACAAACTGACCAACATTCCCCACTTTTGAGACACATTATTCAGATTGGTCAGTTATCGCCCAGTATTAAATGTGTTTCATATACTATTTTAGGCAAAAAGATATGGCAGTAAAATCTAAATCTTGGTCATTTGTGGGGTGGGGGGGGGGGGGGGGGGTTAAGGCTAAAGCTGTGTCTGAATGTCATTTTCCCACTTACATATTTTGCCATTTTCTTAGGGTCACTCTTAACAATAGCACTCATAAAAATAATACATTTACAATAGATTTACAGTAGATTATATTGACACATCTTTCTAACTCAATGAACTGCCATACAGATATACCTAAAAGGAGAAAAAAATAAATGCCAGTTGAAAATAGCTCAGTGGCAATAAAAGAATTAGGGATGAGTTGAAAAACAAGGACTGGTCGTGAAACTAGAAACAAAAGTTGTGTTTGTAACTCCTAAGCAAGGAAACAACTACCTGTATCTGACTTTCCTCATAGAAGACACCGTTTACCTATAATGTGCTCTAAATCCCCTCCGCAAGACAGAGCCATCAGTCCAGAATTGAACAAACAGAGGTCCAAGGCCGCTGATTGGCTGAGGGGCAGTACTACCACAGAATTTGCCCAGTAAACGCCCATCAGAGCTATTTCCTTCATAGATTGCTACAAAGTCATATCTACAACCTCCTCCAGCTGTGAACAGAAAAACAATAAATATGTGTAAACATTTTGACCCCTGAGTGGCACATAGTCAAAAGCATGGACTAGATATTGCAATAAGGTGTTTAACAGAAATTGAAAACAAATAACCAAACATTTCACATAAATGAGGACAAAGCCTTGGCCAGCTTTACCCCAAATCACAAGAGGACATCTACTGGCTAAGAGGCATCAACTCACAAGGTTTTAAGATCAATACATCACAACATTCTCAAGTTATTGACCTTTGACCTAGACCTGAACCCCAAAGGTAACTAGGGTCAAGGTCAACCTTTCAATGGTGTAGTGTTAAGAGTTTATATCCATAATTATGCAAATTATATCCTGTCCTAAATATGCAACCACAATGTTATTTGTATATTCAATGTTATTTGACAAAAAAGTGCTTCTTTAAGAATTTATCAAATATCAGAGACAAGCTTTTACAAAAGCTGCCACTACATGTATGTATATGCATTGATCCCAGCCTTTTAATCACTTACCCTCATCCCAAACCTAACCCAGACTCCTAACGAAACCTCATCCTTAACTATTATGAAAGAATAACACATTTCTAAGGACATATTGAAATATGATGGGTAACAACATTAGCAATTTAGGTGGCAGACCAATTATCAACTCTAGCCAAAGTCAGGGACAAAGGACCAAATTAAAGCATATCACATCTTTGTTCATTTAAGCAATAGTATCTACTTACTTGCCTTACTTTACAAAAACTCTTGATTATAAAAGCATTTAAAAACTTTTTTCTCTCAGGCTTAAAGGAAAACAATATCTCGGTAACTTACCCTCAATGTCAAAGTTGTTAGAGTCAAAGTAAACGACGGTGTAATGTTGCGGGTCCATATCCAATGTGTAGTTACATCGCATATTGTTCTCATATAAACCAGGGTAACCAGGGGATACCAGAATGCTGTTGGCTGATGTCAGTATGCCACCACAATCTGAAATGTATCACAAATGGTAGTGATATAATCTTAAAAGTGAGATGTTCATGTAGTTACCATTTCAATTTTTTTATGTACAAGTACGGGGTGTCAAGGGAACCATAGGAAACAGATGCATGAATGTGAACTGCAGACACAGATTCTGAAAACCTTAAATGAATGATTAAATCAGCGTACTCCAAGGAACATTATGAAATTGACATGACGCCGAACCACCTTGATGACTGTTAGAGCAAAGGAAAGATAACTTAATAATTAGGCAAGATAGAAGTATGTTCTTGTGCAGTGCACTTCCTCTCATTGCCATCTATATACCAAATTTTATTTAAATCCCATCCATAGTTCTGAACTTATTCACTGGACAAGGAGGGGTGTGGAAACAGCAATTATGAAAAGTTAACAGGAGATAATTTCATAAATATGCATAATAGGATTGTGGTTCTTGAGCACAGCACTTCCTCTCATTGGTATCCATCTATATACCAAGTTTTATATCCATCCCATCAGTAGTTTTGTAGTTATGGCCTGGACAAGCACCAATCATTAAAAAAAATGGTTAAGGGGAGATAACTGAATAAATATAAATGTTATTGATAAGATTATTGTTTCTTAACACTGCACTTCCTCTAATTACCATCTATCTAAAGACCAAGTTTCATTTCAATCCCATCAGTAGTTCTGAAGTCCTTCTCTGGACACATTTGACGTGGCTGAAAGGATATATAGACTAAGCGGGGACTACAAAAATGCTAAAAAAAGGGAGTTATTATTGAAGGCGATCATAATCTGAATAAAGCAATTATATGTATAGCATAGCTGGCCCGATTTAAATATTCATAACCAATAATAACAAGAGCAGTAAATCTGCCTAAACACGGACACTTTTCCATAATTGTGTATTGTCCGTATCTTATTGGCTTTGCTGTACATGAGGGTATTGTTCTTGGCAACATGTGTATCAAGAACTGAATGTTTTAAGTTGTTGCCTTATTCACAAATTTGCAAACCAATGCTACAACAATACCTCACTTTTTTCTTGAGAGACAGACAAGCTAAAAAATGGACATGGAAACGTAATGGGTCTGGATCCAATACATTCTTTTCTTAAACAAACTTGTTAAACTACTGGAGGGGAACATATTCCTATTTGCAATTTCACAATTCACAAACAGTCAAGTTAACATAGTTTGGTTTGTGGTCACCAAGTCAGACAAGTGGGTTTCCTCCGGGTACTCCTGTTTCCCCCACAACACAAGACCACACTCTGGCATAACAAAGTGCCAATGAGAGTGATTAATATAATGTTGTTATGACTTTTTTCACAATCATTATAAAATACATAAGTTTAATCTAAACATACTTGCCTCGATGCGGCGTTTAACTAACAAATTACTGTCTATACATCAAGAACTTCTGTGAAATAAATAAGATGATGAAACAAATAATATCTATGTCACTAACAATCATGTCAGATGAGAATTTCTCATGGTTCATCAACAAAATGGTTAATTATCGGACTACAAAGGTTTCTATACTTGAACTCCATGATGCAGAGAATCCATTCCCATTGGTGGAAGGGTCAGATCGGAAACCAACCACAAGCCGGTTACTGGTTGACATCTGAGGCGGGGGGAGAATGTTTCCGCACCAGCGACCTAGTGGAGCCAGCGTGCCATTTCCTGGGTCATTGCTAGCCTGTCAATAACATTAAAGATTTGTTAAAGAATGTCATAAGATAATAACTGGTTACCAGGCCATCCGTAATGTTTTTTGAGGATGCCAAAATTACCTGGATTTTTTATGGTATCCGCTAACTGAGAAACATTAAACTTTACAGACATAAATCAACCATATTTCAACAACATTTTTGAAAGCCTTCTTCATACCGTACCAGAAAACAATACGTTCTGGAAGGGCATGTACTCTTATTAAGATGTATGAACCGTTAATCTAATCTTAAGAAAAAATCACCATGAACGTGTCAATCACACTTACCTCAACATAGTCAAAATCACATGTCCCTTGATGTTCCATGTCGAAGGGTGGGTTAAAGGTCAAGGTCACTGTAAATCCCAAATCCACATTGATATCCCAGGTGCATTCTGTGTTGTGTGGATAGCTAGAGGGATAGTTTGGAGTTGTTAAACTACCTGTTCTTGAATGGTAGAGTCCTCCGCAGCCTAGAATAGATAAAATGCAAGAGTTAAGGTCAAGGTCAATGTACTCAACATACTTGATTATCGAAAAACACTCAATATTGTGTAGATACCAGTGAAGGGACAGTTGGGGTGTGGTCACATGGACCCATTCTTGAGTCCTACACAACATAAAAAGGGGAAAGCAGTGGTCAAGGCTATGGTAAATGCTACTGTATCCACATAGATATCCAGTTGAAGCTAGCTAGAAGAACAATTTGGGTTGGTGGGATTACTGAAGATTACTGAACAGCCCTCCGCAAATTTAAATGGTTAATAGCTTAAGTGTATGTCCAGGTAATTTCAAATATGTGTCAAAATTATAACCCTGGTACAACTGGAAGGACATATCCCAGACACAAAGTTTTGGCAAATTCAAAATTGAAAAAGTGCCATAAATCCATAAAACAAGAGGCCCATGAGGGCAATATGAATGTAGCTTCATTTAGGAAGCAGCTAGTGCAATTATACATCTTGTATGAAGTTTCATTAAATTCCATTCAATAGCTTTCAAATTATGCTGCAGGCTATGAAAAGTAACAAAGGGCAATAACTCTGTAATCAACAAGATAAAGATTATGGTTGTCATGCAATGCACTTTTTTCATTGAAGTCAAGCATTAATTTATTACTTTTATCAATATCTCTAACTCCATTAGCATTTTTCAATAAATTGTGCTAAAGCATATTTATTTTTTTGCTAAACAAGGGAGACAATTTGTCAAAAAAAATTGGTCACAGAGTTATCATTCTTGTTCTTAACACAAGTTTTTATTGCCTTATCTTAATAATTATATGGGTGGTTTGAATCCATTCTTTTCAAAATGTTCCAGTTATGATGAAAAGTAAATAATTTCGCTGAATAAACATGCTTACCAAGGGCCATGAATGTGACAATATCTTCAATGGCTTTGAAGTAGTATAAAAGAAAACATAAAAATATGGACAGCCGGAGGGATGGATGCAAGAACAGAGATGGTGGTTACTATAGAACACCTGCAAATTTCTTGAGTATATGGATTTCAATCATATACCTTCACTACTGAAGTAGTACGTCATCCTAAACCCTCGTGCCGACAAACTGCTATCTGTGTAAAACACAATTCTTATCGAGTTGGATTGAGACTGGAACCCAATGGGTGGGGTTGATCCACAGAATTTCCCGATTGAAGGTGATGATGCGTAGGGGCCATTAAACAGTTCTAGGAAGTCATAGCGACACACAGAATGCTGTTCCATGGCAAAATCAGTGAAATTCACCTGCAATAAGAATGTAAAACTGTTCTTGCAATTTTAATATGAAGACATCTCAACGTTCTTTTTTTTCAAAGTCAAGAGGCATATATCAACAAGTATTTCACCATTGCTAGTAGATCTATAATTTAAGTTCCCATTTATACTCACAATAATCCTCTGGCTCAAATTCATCGAAACATCTTAAGCCGCTTATAACAAGATTAACCTAAGCTCACTATTTTTCTCTTTCAATAATCTGCATACTATTTAATTATTTAAGAGTGTTTATACTTTAGATAGGAATTATCTTTATGATAATTACAATAAACCATTTTTCATTTGTCAAAATTCAATTAAAGTATGCATTTTCGCGAATTGAGATATGCTACTTAAGTATGTTAGGCTTTAGAAGTTTGGAGAAATTGGTGCCTGATGCAGTGGTTTATTTTTTATTAATTTATTTTAGCTTAATTGTGAAGACAGATGAAAGGTCTTATGTGTCCCTCTCTATAATGACAAATATGCACACAAAGTTTGAGGACTCTACAACATTTCTCTCTAAAGTTTTTGATTGGAAACCTGAGTGTGACGCAGACGATAATGACGACAACAACCAGGTATCCTCCATGGCCACTCATGTAAGATAGGTTCATCCCAACCCAAACGTAGGGTGTTTCGCAGAAACAAAGTTTACAGAGTTTCACCAGAACACCCTGTGCGGGGGTTGGGATGAACCTGTCTTACACGAGCAGACATGGTAGAAAAATTTTCTCCCACTTCAGTTAAACAAAATATACTTGAAATGTTTTTTAATTTATTTTTTACATACATGTACTATTTTTCTTTGCCCATGGGCAAGATAGGGTTTCCAGCATGGCAAAATAATTGGATCTACTTATCTGGGGTGGGAGAAAAAATAGTCCCTTTGTGTCTGCCATGCCTCGCAGGCAACATACGCATTACTTACTATAATCCTATAACCGTCAGGTGCATTGATTTGCCAGGCACAGGCGTCATTGTGGTCATAATCCAATGGGTAGTTCGGGCTGGTTATGATTCCTGAAGGGTCTGTCAGTATCCCACCACAGCCTGTATAAATGTTCCATTTGTTTCATTCATTGGAATTATAATGGGGTTTTATTTGATGAACTTGGCAAGTATTTTGTGTTCATAACCCTGTAAATGCTGATATTGTCTCCTTTTACAACTTAATTTCTAAAAACTCCAAACTTTGTGACCAAAAAAAGAGCATATTTATCAAGAGGAAACTCAACGAATATTATAAATACCAATGAATGTATTTATGTAATGCAACCCAGTCAGGGGCTGGGATATAGGCATATAGAGGATCAGGGCTTCTAAAACTCAATTTGCCTGCCAGTCTGGACAAATTTTTGACCTTGCCAGACAAATTTAAGTAACAGAAAATGGCTTAAAACTGCATGTCTGAATATATTTTTTTTTCAATTTAAATAAGTTATACAAATTGTAGAAATTACAATACACAAACAATTATTGTCATTCAGACATCTCCAAATACATGAAAACATCTGTTTTAATTGACTATGCTGTTTTTATAACATCAAAGAGATGTCAAATTATCCATCTATTTCTCATGTAAACAATTGTCACACTTTTGCTACAAAGATTATCAAAAAAAACATAACTTTGGTAATCTCCAAAAGCCATAAGATTTCCAATTAATTAGCCTAGTTGTTCCCTTATTCTATAAGATATCAACAGCAACATTGTAGAGTTATGAGCAGAGTGTTTCTTGTAAGAAGCACTGCAGAAACTCAATAATTTAAAATAAAAATATAAATTACAATCTAAATTGGCTATAATGGCTCTAAAGCACCCCTTATGAATTGCCACATCACAAAAAAATATTGACAGAATACATATTACGGATTTTTTTTGACAAAAAAAATCGGACATTGGAACCAGCCTGTTTCTTCTTCTTTTTGGGGGGAGGAGTGGACAGGCTTGCACGGATTGAGATTAGAAACTTTTAGAAGCTCTGTAGAGGATGATTCCCAACAGGAGATATTTTAACAGGCCAGGTGAGATCACCACAAGGGAAATGGCCATAGTCAAAATAAAATTCAAAGCATTCTCAATGCCTGGAATGCCTCCCTCTGACACCAGAGATTATGACAAAGGTGCCTGCTCTAGGGGTGGGATTTATTTGTCTAAACCTCCTAGTCCCATTGGGGAAAACATTAATAGATGCGTAAATGGCACCCAACAGGTAAAAAATACCAATTTTGTAACACAGAAATAAGACTGCAGCTCAGACACCGCACATAAGTGCCATAAAGAATATAACAGGTCATTACCTGTAAAGTTGTACTGCAAAAAGAAGCCTGTGTCAACCTTCGATGCATCAGTTTTAAATCTGATCCATACACTGGGCATCGGTGTTATAATCGGTGGATGCCTGGTGTTGTTTCCACAATATTGATCAAGGAGCACTCCATCTTGGGAAAATCCTGGAATAAACTAGAGCTATCACAGGAGTGAATACTCCATTCACAACCCTGTAATAAACCACAGCTATCACAGGAGTGAATACTCCATTCACAACCCTGTAATCAACCACAGCTATCACAGGAAGTTCTACCCCTTCAAGCCTGTAATAAACTAGAGCTATCACAGGAGTAACAAGGAAATAATACAGGTGCACAAAATCACATATACAAAGGTTCACATCATGGTCATGGATAGCTGAAAGTTTGAGAAAAATATATTGAAAAATGACAAAGGAGTAGGCCACCAAAGCGAATATTGTAACAAATTTAAGGCCTGTATGCACCTAACTTCAGGACTTTTGATGGTCTTTTTAAGGACAAAATCAATTAAAGGTCTTTTTAAGGCCATGCAAACATTCTGATTAATACAGGTGCACCAAATCACATATTCAACAGTTCATATCATGGTCATTGACATCTGAAAGTTTGAAAAAGATTTATAGAAAAAATGAGAAAAAATGACCAAGGATTAGGCTAGACAAAGCTGTATAATTTTTGCCTATTTTAACTTATTCAGGGGCCATAATTGGAGACATGATCATGTGATTCCAACCACAATCACAGAGGCAAATGTTCTCACCATGGCTAAAAGTTTGAAAAAGATTCATTCAAAAATGACGAAGGAGTAGGACGAACAAAACTAATTTTACCCAATTTAACTCATTAAGGGGCCACAACTCCACTCAGGATCATGTGACTCCCACCAAATTCATGGAGGCAAAGGTTTACATCATGGCCATTAATATTTGAAAGTTTGAAAAAGATTTGCTCAATAGCTTCAAAGAAGAATCCTGGACAAAGCTAATTTTGCCCAATTTAACTCATTAAGGGGCCACAACTCCACTCAGGATCATGCGACTCTGACCAAATCCACAGAGGCACAGGTTTACATCATGGTCATTAATATTTGAAAGTTTGAAAAAGATTTGTTCAATAACGACAAAGATGAATCCCGGACAAAAAAAAACGGACGGACAGACGGACAGACAGACAGATGGACAGACGGACAACCCGATTCCAGTATACCCCCCCCCCCAAACTTTGTTTTGGGGGGTATAAATACTCTATTCACAACCCTGTAATAAACCACAGCTATCATAGGAAGTACTACCCCTTCAAGCCTGTAATTAACTAGAGCTATCACAGGAGAGAATACTACCCATACAAGCCTGTAATAAGCTAGAGCTATCACAGGAGAGAATACTCCATTCACAACCCTGTAATAAACCACAGCTATCACAGAAGTGAATACTCCATTCAGAACCCTGTAATAAACCACAGCTATCACATGAAGTACTACCCCTTCAAGCCTGTAATAAACTAGAGCTATCACAGGAGAGAATACTACTCCTTCAAACCTGTAATAAGCTAGAGCTATCACAGGAGTGAATACTACTCCTTCAAACCTGTAATAAGCTAGAGCTATCACAGGAGAGAATACTACCCATACAAGCCTGTAATAAGCTAGAGCTATCACAGGAGAGAATACTCCATTCACAACCCTGTAATAAACCACAGCTATCACAGGAGTGAATACTCCATTCAGAACCCTGTAATAAACCACAGCTATCACAGGAAGTACTACCCCTTCAAGCCTGTAATAAAGTAGAGCTATCACAGGAGAGAATACTACCCATACACGCCTGTAATAAGCTAGAGCTATCACAGGAGAGAATACTCCAATCACAACCCTGTAATAAACCACAGCTATCACAGGAGTGAATACTCCATTCAGAACCCTGTAATAAACCACAGCTATCACAGGAAGTACTACCCCTTCAAGCCTGTAATAAACTAGAGCTATCACAGGAGAGAATACTACCCATACAAGCCTGTAATAAACCACAGCTATCACAGAGTTGAATACTCCATTCAGAACCCTTTAAAAAACCACAGCTATCACAGGAGAGAATACTACCTATACAAGCCTGTAATAAGCTAGAGCTATCACAGGAGAGAATACTCCAATCACAACCCTGTAATAAACCACAGCTATCACAGGAGTAAATACTCCATTCACAACCCTGTAATAAACCACAGCTATCACAGGAAGTACTACCCCTTCAAGCCTGTAATAAACTAGAGCTATCACAGGAGAGAATACTACCCATACAAGCCTGTAATAAACCACAGCTATCACAGAGTTGAATACTCCATTCAGAACCCTTTAAAAAACCACAGCTATCACAGGAGAGAATACTACCTATACAAGCCTGTAATAAGCTAGAGCTATCACAGGAAAGAATACTGCCCCTTTAAGTGTGTAATAAACTAGATCTATCACAGGAGAGAATACTGCCCCTTAAAGGGTGTGATAAACTAGAGCTGTCACAGGAGTGAATACTGCCTCTTTAAGCGTGTAATAAACTAGAGCTATACTGCCCCTTTAAGGGTGTAATAAACTAGAGCTTTCACAGATGTGAATACTGCCCCTTTAAGCGTGTAATAAAACTAGAGCTATCACAGGAGAAAATACTGCCCCTTTAAGCGTGTAATAAACTAGAGCTATCACAGGAGAAAATACTGCCCCTTTAAGCGTGTAATAAACTAGAGCTATCACAGGAGAGAATACTACCCCTTAAATCGTGTAATAAACTAGAGCTATCACAGGAGAGAATACTACCCCTTTAAGCGTGTAATAAACTAGAGCTATCACAGGAGAGAATACTGCCCCTGTAAGCGTGTAAAAAACCACAGCTATCACATGAGAGAATACTGCCCCTTTAAGCGTGTAATAAACTAGAGCTATCACAGGAGAGAATACTGCCCCTTTAAGCGTGTAATAAACTAGAGCTATAACAGGAGAGAATATTGCCCCTTAAAGCGTGTAATAAACTAGAGCTATCAAAAGAGAGAATACTGCCCCTTTAAGCATGTAATAAACTAGAGCTATCAAAGGAGAGAATATTGTCCCTTTAAGTGTGTAAAAAAACTAGAGCTTTCTCCGGAGTATATTTTACCCCTTCAAGCTAGCAATCAACTAGAGCTATCACAGGAGAGAATACTACCCCTTCAAGCCTGTAATAAACTAGAGCTATCACAGGAGTGAATACTACTCCTTCAAACCTGTAATAAACTAGAGCTATCACAGGAGAGAATACTACCCCTTCAATCATGTAATAAACTAGAGCTATCACAGGAGAGAATACTACCCCTTCAAGCCTGTAATAAACTAGAGCTATCAAAGGAGAGAATACTACCCCTTAAATCATGTAATAGACTAGAGCTATCACAGGAGAGAATACTACCCCTTCAAGCCTGTAATAAACTAGAGCTATCACAGGAGTGAATACTACTCCTTCAAACCTGTAATAAGCTAGAGCTATCACAGAAGAGAATACTACCCTGGCTTCAAGCCTGTAATAAACTAGAGCTATCACAGGAGTGAATACTACCCCTTCAAACCTGTAATAAACTAGAGCTATCACAGGAGAGAATACTACCCCTTCAAGCCTGTAATAAACTAGAGCTATCAAAGGAGAGAATACTACCCCTTAAATCATGTAATAGACTAGAGCTATCACAGGAGTGAATACTACTCCTTCAAACCTGTAATAAACTAAAGCATTCACAGAAGTGAATGCAACCCCTACTATTACAGGAGTGAATACTGCCCCTTCAAGCCTGTAATAAACTTGAGCTATTTAAGGGAGGAACAATTATCCCACTATCCACTTAAACACATGGTACTTTAAAAAAAGGAAAAAAAAAGATGAGAATGCAGTTGCTCATGAAAAGGTCATTAGTATACTTCATGACAATAAAGTATTACTCTTTCATTCCACATGCGGACAACATGTGGTGATTTATAGGTCTCAATACATAAAATGCCGCTATGAAGTCAGAATTTCAGAACTGTCATCATTGAAATTGTGTCCCAGTCCTGTGCATGCTGACTTTTGATTTTGAATTGAGAGCGGCCTAAAATTACAAGAATGAAAATTTTCAATATGTTATTTCACTGTTTTATATCATTTTTATTTCACTGATAAATCTCTATAAATCACCCGAAAGCATATAATAAAAATGATGTTATTTAAGGGCGGCAATGTCATTTATGAAAAATTACCTTCTCTGGCCTCCAATAAGTCATATCTACATGTGGAATGACTCTCGAGTTTGATGCTTACAATCCGTATCAAAATCGAGGTATTTCTCACACTCTCCTGGTTCTGTAACGTCCATATACATTCTAGGTTGTTTGTGTAGTTGTTTGTTCCATTGTATCCAGGTGACGTCAGGTTGCCAGGAGCTGATATTATCATCCCTCCACATTCTGTGCGATCAGAAAAATGTTTCAAATTAAGTAGAAAGGTTTTATTTTGCATGTCATTGTTTTACATGTAGTTGTTTTTTGATCAAGTGATATGATGCTCAATCTGCTTAAGACTGCCCTTAATAATTACCCTCTTTGTTTGCATGATTGTGTGAACATCTCTGAATGTGTTTAACAGTCATGAATATTTATTACATGGTGGTTCATTATGTCATGTCAATTCCGCCTGTGTCAATTCCGCCTGTGTCAAATCATTACACAACTATTTGGGAGACAAAAAGGAAAAACTAAATTGAACATGGGTTTTTAATATACTAATCAATTTATATAAAACCTCACGAAGTGAAAACCATCTACAGTAGTGTAATAAAAGTCATTTTTTATATCACATCTTATACGTTCTATTTTTAAAGAATATACAACCTAAATTATTTTTTGCTATGATTATATCTGCATTGAAACACATACCAGTAATTTTTATCAAACCTTCACTGCACAGATTATATTTTAAAGATACAAGATGCAAGATACAAGAATCTTTATTTAAAGTTGGGTGCATAAAAAATTATGCTAACAAGAAACATTTACTCAATGAACTATTTTCTGAATTTCAAAATTGTTTCACTTTCTCAGAAAATTTAAACAAATATGAGGAAGAATCAGATAATCTCAACCAATGTGCCAAATTCAAGACAGACTTTGTAATACAATAAACTGAACATTCCTATTCAACAAGTATTGAAAATCACAGAAATAACCATCTTCCCTGCATGTTAAATCAAAAAAATTTTTTTAACCGGTCTGCTCAAAATCTCATTATGTGCCAACATGTAATAACTATCGTCTACCTAATGGTTCATCAGAGCTCCAGAATGCTCGGAAGCCTCCATTGGTAACAGAACCATCTGTGCGGAACAAAACACGTGCAGTATTTCCCGATGTCTGAATCTGCGCAGGGGGTGCGGTTCCACAATATTTAGCGATCTGTGGGGAGTCTGGGAACACTCCATTGTAAATCTGAAATGGGAATCTGCATGATTGAGGCAATTGTTACAAATCTACAAAAATGGGCAACATTTCTCGATGTTTTAACATGGTCCTGCAAAATTGATCAACTCTGATTCTAAAGTAAAATGGTGGTTGGGCTTTTCTAAGGTTTGGAGTTAAAACAACCAAGTTAAGAGTTCACAAAACGACTTGTAAAATAAATTAAAGTTTCAAAGCCAAGCAGTAAAAAAATCATGAAAACAATTACAAATACCAACTGCTTTCATGAAAGCTATACATAAAACTCCTACTTAGATTTAAATAACTTCAGAAAAATCTATATGAAACAATGTAAATAAACACAAGTTTTATGGCTGGTTTCTTTACTGGTTTCCTGGTCTTGCACCATATTTTCATCAGTCCAGAGTTAACGCAAAAAAGGACCTTTCTACTTCTTTATTGAATGTCATTTAAAAGCTTTTCACTCTCATGCTTCTCAGACATCTCAGAAAATTAATCATTCATTTTGCTGAACCTAGCTTAGACTTGTGAATGTGATCATCCCCATGACAAGTTTTGTTCACAAACACCAAGGTTAGAAGACAAGCCTGTAAACAAGAATGTTAAGGCACAAGAAAGAAGCTGTAACTTACTGCCACATAATCATATCTGCAGTATCTGTGATTCTCAATACTGAAAGGATCGAATCGCAGTGTAATCCTCCTTCCTTCTGGAACCCGAATTCTCCATTCACATGTTCGACGATGTGGGTAATTTCCGGGGAAATTCGGTGACTGGAAAGAACCTGAGGGTAATATAAGGTCTCCACCACATTCTGCAAAGAAAGTATAACAGTTTGTATCCAAGACCTTTTCTTTTTTAAAAGAAAATTTGAATTCTCCACTCACATATAAGGCAATTCTGTGATTTTAGGAGTTATGCAGGAAACTTCTATGTGCATATTTCAACATACAGGTACACCAATGGAAAATATTCACATTATTGCTTAGTATTATGATTATTTTGCTGAATATTGAAATTCAAGGTTAGCTACTATTTTTTCAACTCTGTTGAATGCAATTTCATTAAAGGAAATCCTATTATGCTCGTATAAAACACCACATGACTCTTCAGAAAGCTTGAAGGCTATGGACAAAAAGCCATGACAGGGCTTTACTGAAGCCCATTACATCAGTTGTAATGCAAGGGCACAGTTGGATAAACATATATAAAGTGTTTTGGTTTTTTGCTATTTGCACAAGAGGGGACAGGAGGATACTCACACGATTAAGAATAACATAGAGGGAAAAACCTTTTTTATAATTATAAACTAAATTTATGAAATATTATTCTTTGTTGAAAAGATCTCACCATCAACACTAGCTTCGAAGTTAACACTGAAACCAGTGAGTTGTCTGATACCATCCGACACAAACTTGACATAGGCCAAGTTATCTGATGTCATAACTGGTTGTGGGATCTGGTTGCCACAAGCCTGCAGTAGCACTGGTCCTGTAAAAATGATTTATTTATAAACATAAGACACCATGGACATTAGACAAGACACCATGGACATTAGACAAGACACCATGGACATGAGACAAGACACCATAGACATGAGACAAGACATCATAGACATGAGACAAGACACCATAGACATGAGACAAGACACCACAGACATAAAACAAGACACCATGGAATTAAACAATACACTATAGATATTAGACAAATCACCATAGACATTTGACAATACACAATAGACATGAGACAAGACACCATGGACATTAGACATGACAACATTGACATACAACAAGATACAATAGACATTTGACATTAAAACATTGACATATGACATGACACAATAGACATTAGACAGGACACCATGGACATACGACATGACACCATTAACATAAGACATGTTAACATTGACATACGACAAGACACCATGGACATAAGCCCAAGACACCATGGACAAAAGACATGACACCATGGACAGTATACCAGACACCATAGACATTAGCAAAGACACAATGGATATAAGACATGACACCATGGACATTAGACAAGACACCATGGACATAAGACAAGACACCATGAACATACAACAAGACACCATGGATATAAGACATGACACTATGAACATTAGACACGACACCATGGACATTAGACAAGACACCATGGACATTAGACAAGACACCATGAACATACAACAAGACACCATGGACATTAGACAAGACACCATGGACATTGGACAAAAAAACCATGGACATTAGACAAGACACCATGGATATAAGACATGGCTACATGGATATTAGACAAGACACAATGGGCATTTGACAAGACACCATGGGCATTGGACAAGACACCATGGATATAAGACATGACACCATGGACATTAGCCAAGACACCATGGACATAAGACAAGACACCATGGATATAAGACATGACAACATTGCTATTAGACAAGACACCATGGGCATTGGACAAGACACCATGGATATAAGACATGACACCATAGACATTAGCCAAGACACCATGGACATAAGACAAGACACCATGGACAGTAGACAAGACACCATGGACATAAGACATGACACCATGAACATACAACAAGACACCATAGACATTAGACAATACACCATGGACATAAGACAAGACACCATGAACATACAACAAGACACCATAGACATTAGACAATACACCATAAACATAAGACGTGACACCATGAACATAAGACATGACAACATTGCTATTAGACAAGACACCATGGGCATTGGACAAGACACCATGGATATAAGACATGACACCATGGACATAAGACAATACACCATTGACATTAGACAAGACACCATGGACATTAGACAAGACACCATGGACATTGGACAAAAAAACCATGGACATTAGACAAGACACCATGGATATAAGACATGGCTACATGGATATTAGACAAGACACAAGACACCATGGATATTGGAGAAGACACCATGACCATTAGACAAGACACCATGGATATAAGACATGACATCATGGATATTAGACAAGACACAATGGGCATAAGACAAGACACCATAGACATAAGACAAGGCACAATGGGCATTAGACAATACACCATAGAAATAAGACAAGACACCATTGACATTAGACATGAAACCATAGACATAAGACAAGAGAATACATAATATAAGATGAAAGTGATTCTAGTTGCTATCAATGAATATTTGCTAAGATCTGAATTATAAATTACAAAAAAGCTTATATAAATGTTAATATTTAAATAGTATATTACTTTAAAAAAATAATCATAACAGCAGTTTCTTTCATCAACTAAATTTAAGAGCAGAATGGGAGATGTGGTTCTTGTGTGTGGTATCTTATCAACACTAGCATCTGCCAAATATTGTAAGATCATGAATTTTAAAATAAAACAAAACGAGTGCCAGAATTGTAAAATAAACTTTACAATAAAATTTTAAATCAAAGTAACCCTAAAATAATATTTCCAGCCAAACTATTTGTTTCAAAACATATACCCTTACAACCAAAACTAATGGATTCAAAAAAAGGATGGTACTGATAATTTTGTTGACAAGGTGTCTGCCTCCCATCGAAGGGATCTTGAGTTCATACCCAACCAGGGACACACCCTTAGTCTCAGGCCCTCTTTACACCTCATAGGTATGTATACACACCTACAGGTTTCTACCCAGGAAACAGAGTAGAAGCATGATCATATCAGATTTTAGCAATCTCAAAAATCAAGCTTAAAAATATTGGTATTAAGTGACCATGGTATTATTTACTCACCGGTTGCGTTTATTTCCCTTATCTCAATATAATCCTCAGCACTACAGTTTGCTGACCGAGGCAGATTCATTGCAGAGAAAGTGAACGTCAGGAAATGTCCGACAGGTCCTTGAACAGTCCACAGGCATTCCAGGTTGTTGTCGTAGTTTGATGGATAGTTTGGACTGGTTATCAAGCCGGACTGACCCGATAAACGCCCGCCACAGGTAGCTATATTTTATACATTTATATGTTGATTTCTTTTCTGCATTGTTAACAAAATCAATCATGGTATTTACACTAAAAACAATTATTGTAAAATCATTACTATTTGTGGAACATAAGTTTTCATGGTCTTTGTGGGTTGGGTAGTCCACGGATTCAAGATCACAACGAAAATTGGACCTTTGATTCTCAAATTATACTGCCTATGTAAAAGGGTATACATGTACATGTATATACATGAAGGACACATGGTCGCTGTATACAGTGTAGGTACCTTAATCATTGTTTATAACACGCCTCCAACATAAAAAACGCAATGCTTTTGGTCCAGGACTGGTCACAAGGTGACCCCATATTTTCCCATATTGGGTCACCATATTTATATCGAACATAAACGGCATCTATTTTCCGATTCCGATGAATATTCTGATGAATAATTGAAACATGTAAACAGGTTGTTGACGTGATACATATGTTACGGGGCTAGTAGGTGACCTGATATGGGATATTCGGGGCGCGGGAAACCATATTCGGATTCAAGCTTCGCTCTCACCCCATATGGTTTCTTTTGCCCGGTATATCCCATATCGGGTCACCTACTAACCATGTAACTTAAATTATTACTATTAATATGTTATATATTATTTAACTTCAATGATAACAAATTAAAGACAATAACTTGCATTCTATGATGTTGTTTTTTGTATGACATTGCAGGAAGTTTAAAACTGCTGACTTTTAACCTCAAGGGGCCATATTCAATAAGCATCTTAGTAACAATTAATTTTCATCTTAGTGAAAAAATGTCTTTTTTCTAATTTGAATTTTAAGAAAATGGACAATGTTTATACACCAAAAATATGAAAATAAGCATGAAAATGGTCTTAACAATATATGCATATGAATAAATCGAATGAAAAGAAGCGGGTATTTAAAATAATCCTTGTCAAAAATTATGAAGTTTTCACTAATATGGAAATATTTACTAAGATGCTTATTGAATACGGCCCCTGTGCAGGAACATGTAAAACATGCTGAATATTAACCTAGTGTGTTTAAGCATTGGTACTTGAGTTGTTTCTTTGATAAAATATTTAATTGATTATTTTCCAGCAGGACCCTTCCTGTTTTTTCACAGTTCGCAAAAAAATGCTTAATTGACATTCAATGGCTTCACTATTTAATATCCTTAATGTGAGTGCATTTATGATTTAATTTACAAATCAAGCAACAGTTGACATAAGTATATATGCTAATTGGCATATTGTCTAACAGTAGTATTTCTGTGTCATAAACAACTCTACGTAGATGACAGATAGCATGAGATCGGGCCCAGTGAATTTGCAGACAACTTAGGATTGCAGTTTCAACTTTTTGCCAAACTAAAATATGACGAATAAATAGCTTATCTGGTGTGGCCCAGTATCTCAATCATAAATTAAATTTTAAAACTTCAGCTGAGTGACAAATGACCATACTAGACAAGTCTTAATTTTGAAAAACGATCACTCTTAAAACTTTTACTTATTTAAGGCCGAGTCTCATGTCGTATAATTAAACTTACTATTCTGAGGTTGCTTTAATATAATATTAAATATATTGAATCACTACACATCTCACTTGCACAATTACTTTGGGCACTACTTGTTATGCTAGAAATAGACAAAAATAGACGTCCCAGGGAGGCAATTTTAATAAAGATCTTAGTCCTTTTAAAGCTGCACTCTCACAGATTGAACATTTTGACAATTATTTTTATTTTTTGTCTTGGAACAAGCCAATTTTTGCGAAAATCCATGGAAACCAGTTATATAAGACTGCTGACCAAAAATTAGATCGCAGATTTTTATAATTAAGTTCAAAAATTGATGTTTTATGCATTTTTCTTAAATCGTTAGTAACGGTTTAAGCCATAAAACATTAATTTTCGAACGGAAATATGAAAATCTACAATCTGATTTTTTGTCAGCAATCTTATTGCACTGGTTTGCAGATATTTACGCAAAAATTTGCTCTTTCCAAGACAAAAAATAAAAAAAGTTGTAAAAATGGTAAATCTGTTAGAGTGCAGCTTTAAGTCTTAAATTGAAATTGTCTTTGTGTCATAGTTTCATTATTTATATATTAGACATATTTTATAAGTGATAGAAGATCAAAACACATTAATATCTTAAACTACGTATATTATGTTTGCTTGCCATACAAACATTCCTAACAACTAAAAACCACTTACGACATGATGCTTTCTCCTTATAACCTTGTATAATTTTGTTTTTATGTACATACAGTATGCAATCGTGTTTTTTATAAAATAATATAAAGGATTGTCAGCTTTTGGCAATTCTAAAATAATAAAAAAACATTATTTAGCTACATATTTCCGGGAACTGAACTTAAAACAGTGTTAAAAATAAACACAAAGTTAAGAAAAGAAAAAAAAAAGATTGTTTTTCCATTATAGACATTTTTACAGATTTAATATTATTGAATTTACAACCAAATCCTTTATTGAAACAGCCCCAGATTCCGACCTACTGACTATACTGAGTCTTAAAACCCATACTAGGAACACTGTTATCCTCTCAGATCTTATCCATTCGGAATCTGAAGTTTAAAAAAAAAAAAAAGTCATTAATTCCTACCTATCTTATACTGGGCCTTAAATCCCATCCTAGGTACGCTAGCATCTGTTCGGAATCTGGCGTAAAGAACATTGCCTGTCGTAACAACTGTGTTTGGATGAGAATAACCGCATAATCGACCAAGTGACTCTGAGTTGATTGTGCCTCCATCTCGTAACTCGATGAAATCATAGTTGCAACTGGAAATAAACAGATTCAGGGTGCACATTCATTGAATATCTACCAATAAAAATGATAGAAAAAATGTAAAGTTCAAGAGAAGTCTCATTCACTTTCAAGTTCATGAATTATTCTACAATGCATCAATATACATGTAGTCAAGCTCAATGATTGTAGAAGAGAAATAGAAATACATTTACATGTTTTTATACAAGCAGTAAAAATGTAAATAATTCTAAATGTCACGGCGTGTGTGAACCAAGAGCACCACAAAATGGACCCCAATGCTCCCCTGTTTCAATCAGAGGACATAACTTGAAAAATATTAAAGCCAGATTTCCAAAGCTTGCTACACATATCATATTTTCATCAGCAACATTTGGGTTGGTCCTCATATGATAAGATCAACTCATTTAGTATTTGCACAAATTCACTGCTGACAAAACCAGTACTATGAACAAACCTTTTTTTAATTTCTAAATACAAACAGACAAACTATAGATCAGGGGCAGTATTCAATATAACTCTTATCTTTATTCTTAAATATGGTTCAGTGATTCCATTCAGTCTATTGGCCAGTCCAATCATACGCTTAGATTCTACTATTAAACTTCCGTAAGATCTAAGTTGGTTATTGGAATACGACCCCTGTGATCTTAAGAGGTTCAAAGGAAAGTTGTACAGCTTGAGAACCTGATTTATTTACTTTTAAATACTATAGGGTTAATACACCTTTCTGAGGTCGTTACCATCTGCAAAGGCCCGCAAAATGGTTTACAGCCCGACTGCGTCGCTATTATTGCATAAAATACACACCATGAGAAACGTTTGTGTTTAAAAAGGCTGTTAAATGTCACGAATATGCAAAAACAGTTAGTTCAAAATAACCTCCAAACAGGTGCTTGTGTGATGTCATAAGTGATGCCATTGAAAAAGTTTTACATTAAAACGATTCGGGCCGCAACATAACTCGGCAGTTGCATTTTTGTTTCGACGACATTTTTTGCATTGTTTATTCATTTAAAAAGTGTTGTTTTTTTAAATTGACTGGATTACTGGGAGTATTTACACACTAATTTAAGCCTGAAAATTTTGTAAACATGTTCTTGATAAAATGTACAGCATCTTCAGCATCAGAGAAAAAAATATTTGAAATTTCTTTGTTCATTGCATACCACGTAATGGAATCATGTCCATATAGGTCATTCGTTCTGAATAAAATCGACAGAAATAACTAAAGTTCGGAGGAGTTGAACGTTTTAGACTTAATTTAGTGCATTTAAAGCAAACAAATTAGTCAAAACAACTGCAGAAAATACTAGTAAATACACATTAGCATGCCAGGAAAAGAAAACTCAGAAGAAAATATGTAAGTTAGATGAGGTTTATTTAATTTGTTGATATTTGTATACAGCTATATATGCTGAAATTTGTTTTTGTGCAAAAGTTGGCATTGTTGACCCACTTTCGGTCAGAAACCAGGTCGCTCAGCTGCCATTGTTATGATGCGAGCCCTGAAAGCGCTTATGTAAAACAAAAAGCCGGTCATTAACGACACGTGAATTTACTGAATAATGCACGTTTTCTACTGATAACGCCCAGGTTTTTGCGTTTTAACACACCACGATAATAGACCGAAAACACACATTTTATGCAATAAATTAAAGCTTTACTCAAGCTCCAGAAGCATGTTAATATTCAGGAACATGGTTTTCATGTTCTTCAATGAACCATGAGGATAAGCATGAAGAAGAGAACACTTCCAAACTATCTAGACAGTTACTTCTCACATGCTTCAGTGAATAAGTTGTTTGCTATTTCGAAGTTCATAAATTGTTGCATTATCCATGTCTATTATCATAAATATGAGCAGCTCGCCAATACAAAGAAGAGGGCAAATTCTCGTCATCGATAGATATAGCAATTGACTCACAAACTTCCCTCAATTCTGCATATTATGATCGTCAAAAAAAATCCCACGAGTATTTAATTTGTTTAAAATGGCCGCGTTATGTCTACAGGAAATGATGATTAGTGTATACTTGTAAAATAAGTACCACTTTTTTGTTGTTCTGTTTTTTGTGCTGTGACATTTAATTATTGTTTTCGTATTAGCAATTTGTTAATTTTTGCTAAAACATAAAATATTTTGTTCTTATATTGCTCAATAATGTGAATTCTGTGACTTTTGGCCTCATTTCGCTGTAGTAGCCTCCCCTCACTTCATTTCACAAAATCACATTTGAATTCATACGTGCATTTGACAGATGGCGGTAAAATTAAATCAAATTGAAATCGAAATATAAAAAGGAATAATTAAATAGGCATGTATATAATAAATGGAATATTACGATAAAATGATTTTCTGGTGACCTGCATCACGTCTCGTTCGGTTCTGTCTCGACCTGCGGTCCTATCATAATATCCCCTATTTATTGGAGATGAGATGGGCATTTACAGGGGCTTAGTACCGTTTGTACTGGGTACCTATATTTATGAAATGTTGTTATTAACTATGTTTATGAAATGTTGTTATTCAGCTTACTTGCTGTGAATTTCAATACTGAAATCCTCGATAAAGTCCACCTGGATCCTCTCATTAGCCGGCACAGTGATAACCCATATGCAGTCCACATTATGTGGATAATTCTGGGGATAATTTGGCGAGGTGAATGTCCCAGTGGGATTATCTGCTGTGAGGGCAAGTTGTCCGCCACACGTAACGTGAACCTCCGAGAAAGTCAACGAGAACCCGGATCCACTTACAGCTCCATCTGATACAAACTGAACAGTGAGATAATTGCTGCCTGTTTCTAAGGCTTGTGGCCCACTATTTCCGCAGTATTTGCCGTCTGTATTGCCAAGAGGTGGAGAGCTCGGGTATTGACCGTTCAGTAGCTGAAAGTAAATAAATCATGGTGATTGGTTCATGTGATAATGCTTTTTGGGTCATCAGCATCTGAGTATAAAATTAAGAGGCATTGAAATTATAAATCTAACAATTTTGACATATGATCTTTTAATAACTGTAAACACCCCTTACATAATTCTATTAACACACACTCAGGGACACATGAATGTTAAACTTAGGGTCAAAGATTGGACTGGCTGTTCACTCACCTGTCCATAAAATCCCCTACATGACCTCTGAAAGTGTAAGTTTTTGTAAAAGACCACACTGACTGTTAACTTTCCTGTTAAAAATATCCAGTAGATGACCCGTGTGATCCCTTAATGCTAAAAAGGCTCAATGTTAAAGTTGAGGTCAAAGGTCGCACTGACTTTTCACTCACCTGTACATAATCTCCCCTACATGACCCCTGTGACCCTTGAATGTTAAAGTTGGGGTCGAAGGTTGCGCTGACTGTTCGCCCAGGAGGAACAACAATGCTCCAAGTACAATTGCTATTGGCTGGATAGTTGTTAGGGAAACTCGGGGAAGAAACTGCCCCACTATTGGCTCGAATTTGGCCTCCACACACTTTGAAATTGAACAAAAATAAGAAACAATTACTAACAGATCTCATTGAAATGATTCACTTGTCATAAAATCATTTTAACAAAGTTGTAAGGAGCTGTTATTAAAGTCAAAGAAGTTTATGACTACCGGTATGTGATTCTATCTGCTTAAATTGTTGGTGAAAAAATTGTTTTTATTTTAATATTTTTAACAGTCTTTTCTGTAAGGGCACCCAGCAGTATAACTGACAAGGCATGCAATAAAAAAGAACTACTAAATCAGTTTCCTCGATAAAATTTTGGCATTTTTTTTCTCAAACATGTGAACTCAACCAGCCGTAGATTAAATCTACTGCTTTTGAGACCTCCCTACCACTATACCGCTCTGCCGACAAAATCTTTCACTTTTGAAAAAATATAAAAAAAATTGAACCCATTATACCACCACATCCTGGAACTAGAATGACATTAACCATGCTAAAATGACCAATAATCTGTCTCTTTAAAGAAAATGGTGCAATAAACAAGTTGTCAAATCACTCGACACCTCCACCAGGACCATTGCTAAGTTACAGAACAAAAGACCCATCCTACTTAGTAGCATTCTTTGTGAATTGGCATGCTACTAATCAGCATTCTTTGTTAATCTTAAAGGCATATTATAATGCTTTCAAAGCAACATTTGACAAGACCCTGAACCATGATGTATTTCAGACGTATTTTCCGAAAATCTAAAAATAGTAACAACCACCAAGTGTTTTTGTCTTAAAATTTAAGGAATTAAAAATTTCTACTGCTTTTGAACACAATCGTAACCGCTTTGGAGACCCAAATCCACCTCTCTGACATTGCCAGAGGTTCACATGTCTGCTTTCTTATGGAAAAATAATTGAATAATATCCAAGATTTAGGATGGTAATAATTTTTTAAAAGTTAAAAAAATAAAAAAAAATAAAAATACACCTCAAACTTACCAGCTTTGTACTGAATAATGAAGCCAGTTCCGTTGACGGAAACATCAGATGTGAATTTCACGGTCATCCCGTTGGCTCTTGAAATGAGGGGCTGGGCATTACCAACCCTGCCACAAAATGTCCCCAGGATTGCACCATATGGTCGGTTATAATAATTGTCTTTGAAGGGAAAAAAGAAATAAAATAATATTAAGCAATCTGCATTTGAACTTATCACTATAAAAGGATTTTTGTTGGATAATAGGATGCATTTTTGAGTTAAAAAAAAAGAAATTAAAAATGATATCTAATAACCATAAGAAATTTATTAGTCTTATAAATACCCAGAGTGCTCTTTTAATTAACTTTCATTTACATTTTAATGCAACTTTCATGTAAACGCTCTAAGAAAGGCTTGGGCATTAAACCAAAAACAATTAAATATAGTCATCGTTAACCTGTCAAAATTTTAGATTAACTCTATGGCAATTCATAAAAATCATTTAAAAGTAAAAATTACTCACTACTGTATACTTTGACTACATCGTAGATGCAAGAACCATGGGTCTCGATGTCAATATCAGTGATGTTTAACCACACCTTGGTACCCAGCCTTGTATTTAACGTCCATACACAGTCTAACAGAGACTGGTAACCAGTAGGATACCCAGGGGAAGTGAAGGTTTGTACACTGTCAGTTACATTGAGGATACCACCGCAACCTGGAACTAGAATGACATTAAATGTCAATATTTAGTAATGTGAAACCTGCACCCCCTAGTGCACAGTCTTACATTACGTATCCACACATATCAGTAACTGATAGGATATTCCAGGGACAAAAATTGTACATAAAGGATACCGCAACAACCTGGAATTCTGAAACAAGAACGACATTAAATGTCAATATTTAGTGATGTGAAACCTGCACAATCTAGTGCATATTCTTATATTACACATCCACACACAGTGTAGTTAAGACCAGTAATGGATAGTATATCCTAGGAACAAAAATGTTACATTGAGGATACTGGCACAACCTGGAATTCTGAAACTACAATGACATTAAATATCAATATTTAGTGATGTGAAACCAGCCATGCGTTCAACAAACCCCTTGTAGTTGTTGTGTTGCAGCAGGGATACAAAACAAAACCTGCCTGCTTATGTTAGACAAAACTCACCCTGCTGAGCACACTGCAGGTCTTGTATTTAATTTCCATCCATACACAGTGTAGTTAAGACTGGAAACCAGTAAGATATCAAAGGGACAGGATGGTTTGTAAACTGTCAGTTACATGTGAATCTAGTTGAATGACATAAATTCGCAAATTATAGTGATATATCCATACTTGACATGAAACCCATAGAACATCAAGAGTAGGAAAATGGCTGAACAGAATCTCATTTCAAAACATTGGTGCACAAACAGGTGCTAAAAGGTGATACAGTATATGAAGTCCACTCAACCCTTTACAAGATAAAATTCCCAATAATACAATTGAACATATTGTTCCTTTTACTTTAATGTCAATACATGTATACACAATACTTTATCAAACCTGGAGTGGTAGAAGCAGTAGGAGCAAGCGTTGTGATTGGTTGATCCGATGTAGCCTCCCATCCAAACAGAAAACCCTGGCCAGTGCTCGACCAATCAGAATGGAACTCCACATGCAGCTGATTGGTTGTTGAAATCAACATGTCAGGTACTGTAGTTCCACAGTAGCTGCCGATGATAGGGCTGTCACTCGTACTGCCGTCTCGAATCTGTCAAATAGTTATGATTAACAAGAGAAGAAAGGAATTTTCTAAATTCAACATATAAATGATTTATACACAATTCATATGTTGAATACAAACTTGATTATTTCACATAAATCATCCTAAAAAATTATCACCCAGTGTGAGTTAATTGTGTATGGTTGTTTTCTTCGAACTAATTTTTGAAACTTGGCTGCAAGCTGAAATCTATGCATGAATCTGCTGAAGACACCACCACTGTCAACAACCATGACACAAGGGTACTGACAAAAATGTCACCTCGTGTTCTTCACAAAATATACAAAAGCGGTGGTTACCAATGTTTATAATGATCAAATTGATAAAAAAAGCAAAACTTTTACCATTGAACTATTATTTAAGCCGAAGTTATAAACTTTGATACACCCATGTGTATGGTCACTGGCACCATGATATTGTCACTGGTAACATTAGTATTGTCACTGGTAACATGCGTATTGTCACTGGTAACATGTGTATTGTCACTGGTAACATGAGTATTGTCACTGGTAACATTAGTATTGTCACTGGTAACATGAGTATTGTCACTGGTAACATGTGTATTGTCACTGGTAACATGAGTATTGTCACTGGTAACATTAGTATTGTCACTGGTAACATGAGTATTGTCACTGGTAACATGCGTATTGTCACTGGTAACATGAGTATTGTCACTGGTAACATGAGTATTGTCACTGGTAACATGAGTATTGTCACTGGCAACATGAGTATTGTCACTGGTAACATTAGTATTGTCACTGGTAACATGAGTATTGTCACTGGTAACATGAGTATTGTCACTGGTTACATGAGTATTGTCACTGGTTACATGAGTATTGTCACTGGTAACATGAGTATTGTCACTGGTAACATGAGTATTGTCACTGGTAACATGAGTATTGTCACTGGTAACATGAGTATTGTCACTGGTAACATGAGTATTGTCACTGGTAACATGAGTATTGTCACTGGTAACATGAGTATTGTCACTGGTAACATGAGTATTGTCACTGGTAACATGAGTATTGTCACTGGTAACATGAGTATTGTCACTGGTAACATGAGTATTGTCACTGGTAACATGAGTATTGTCACTGGCAACATTAGTATTGTCACAGGCAACATGAGTATTGTCACTGGTAACATGAGTATTGTCACTGGTAACATGAGTATTGTCACTGGTTACATGAGTATTGTCACTGGCAACATGAGTATTGTCACTGGTAAAATGAGTATTGTCACTGGTTACATGAGTATTGTCACTGGCAACATGAGTATTGTCACTGGTTACATGTGTATTGTCACTGGTAACATGAGTATTGTCACAGGCAACATGCGTATTGTCACTGGTATCATGTGTATTGTCACTGGTAACATGAGTATTGTCACTGGTAACATGAGTATTGTCACTGGTAACATGTGTATTGTCACTGGCAACATGCGTATTGTCACTGGTATCATGTGTATTGTCACTGGTAACATGAGTATTGTCACTGGTAACATGAGTATTGTCACTGGTAACATGAGTATTGTCACAGGCAACATGTGTATTGTCACTGGTTACATGTGTATTGTCACTGGTAACTATCGTATTGTCACTGGTAACATGCGTATTGTCACTGGTATCATGTGTATTGTCACTGGTAACATGAGTATTGTCACTGGTAACATGAGTATTGTCACTGGTAACATGAGTATTGTCACTGGTAACATGAGTATTGTCACTGACAACATGAGTATTGTCAGAGTTAACATGTGTATTGTCACTGGTAACATGTGTATTGTCACTGGTAACATTAGTATTGTCACTGGTAACATGAGTATTGTCACTGGTAACATGAGTATTGTCACTGGTAACATGAGTATTGTCACTGGTAACATGAGTATTGTCACTGGTAACATTAGTATTGTCACTGGTAACATGAGTATTGTCACTGGTAACATGTGTATTGTCACTGGTAACATGTGTATTGTCACTGGTAACATGAATATTGTCACTGGTTACATGTGTATTGTCACAGGTAACAAACATATTGTGTATTGTCACTAGTAATATGTGTATTGTCACAGGTATCATACGTATTGTCACTGGTAACAATGGTATTGTCACTGGTAACATGAGTATTGTCACTGGTAATATGTGTATTGTCACTGGTAACATGTGTATTGTCACTGGTAACATGAGTATTGTCACAGGCAACATGAGTATTGTCACTGGTTATATGAGTATTGTCATTGGTAACATGAGTATTGTCACAGGTAACATGAGTATTGTCACTGGTAACAAGCGTATTGTCACTGGTAACAGGAGTATTGTCACTGGTAACAGGAGTATTGTCACTAGTAACATGTGTATTGTCACTGGTAACATGCGTATTGTCACTGGTAACATTAGTATTGTCACTGGTAACATGCGTATTGTCACTGGTAACATGCGTATTGTCACTGGTAACATGTGTATTGTCACTGGTAACATGTGTATTGTCACTGGTAACATTAGTATTGTCACTGGTAACATGTGTATTGTCACAGGTTACAAACATATTGTGTATTGTCACTAGTAATATGTGTATTGTCACAGGTATCATACGTATTGTCACTGGTAACATGAGTATTGTCACTGGTAACATGAGTATTGTCACTGGTAACATGAGTATTGTCACTGGTAACATTAGTATTGTCACTGGTAACATGTGTATTGTCACTGGTAACATGAGTATTGTCACTGGTAACATACGTATTGTCACTGGTTACATGAGTATTGTCACTGGTAACATATGTATTGTCACTGGTAACATACGTATTGTCACTGGTAACATGAGTATTGTCACTGGTAACATTAGTATTGTCACTGGTAACATGCGTTTTGTCACTGGTAACATGTGTATTGTCACTGGTAACATTAGTATTGTCACTGGTAACATGAGTATTGTCACTGGTAACATGCGTATTGTCACTGGTAACATGTGTATTGTCACTGGTTACATGAGTATTGTCACTGGTAACATTAGTATTGTCACTGGTAACATGAGTATTGTCACTGGTAACATGTGTATTGTCACTGGTAACATGTGTATTGTCACTGGTAACATGAATATTGTCACTGGTAACATGAATATTGTCACTGGTTACATGTGTATTGTCACAGGTAACAAACATATTGTGTATTGTCACTAGTAATATGTGTATTGTCACAGGTATCATACGTATTGTCACTGGTAACAATGGTATTGTCACTGGTAACATGAGTATTGTCACTGGTAACATGAGTATTGTCACTGGTAACATGCACATTGTCACTGGTAACATGTGTATTGTCTCTGGTTACATGCGTATTGTCACTGGTAACATGTGTATTGTCACAGGTAACATTAGTATTGTCACTGGTATCATGTATATTGTCACTGGTTACATATATTTTGTCACAGGTAACATACGTATTGTCAATGGTAACATGTGTATTGTCACTGGTTACATGGGTATTGTCACTGGTAACATGAGTATTGTCACTGGTAACATGCATATTGTCACTGGTATCATGTGTATTGTCACTGGTTACATGAGTATTGTCACTGGTAACATGTGTATTGTCACAGGTAACATGCGTATTGTCACTGGTATCATGTGTATTGTCACTGGTTACATATATTTTGTCACTGGTAACATGTGTATTGTCACAGGTAACATGCGTATTGTCACTGGTAACATGTGTATTGTCACTGGTAACATGCGTATTGTCACTGGTAACATGCGTATTGTCACTGGTAACATGTGTATTGTCTCTGGTTACATGCGTATTGTCACTGGTAACATGTGTATTGTCACAGGTAACATTAGTATTGTCACTGGTATCATGTGTATTGTCACTGGTAACATGAGTATTGTCACTGATTACATATATTTTGTCACTGGTAACATGCGTATTGTCACAGGTAACATGTGTATTGTCACAGGTAACATGTGTATTGTCAGAGTTAACATGTGTATTGTCAGAGTTAACATGTGTATTGTCACTGGTAACATGTGTATTGTCACTGGTAACATGTGTATTGTCACTGGTAACATGTGTATTGTCACTGGTAACATGTGTATTGTCACTGGTAACATGAGTATTGTCACTGGTATCATGTGTCAAAACTTTATGTGTGTATGGGGAACATTTTTTGAGTTATGGCCAAACAAAAATGCAAATAATGACATTGTAAAAGCTGCTTAAATCTAAAAAAAACAAAAGGCAAGCTGAAGAACAACAACACTTAAATACCAATACCTTGAGGAAATCAAACACACATCCATTGAAGCTGCTCTCCATGTCCATTGTAGTAAAAGTGACCTTGACCCTCATATTTATGGGCACAGTGATTATCCATACAACATCGGTATTGTGTGGGTATTGGTACGGGTAGCGGGGAGAAGATATTTGGCCTACACTGCCTATTACATCTCCACCATAATCTGTAATACAAGTGTCACTCAATATGCAGACACAGTCACAGTCCACATATACATTGTGGGTATATTCTTAAAGATTGAGCGGGTCAGATATCTGACCAGCAGTTTCTGTTATAACTACACCATACACTGTAATACATTTGTAAATATTCAATCAATTAATCTGAAAGTCATATTGTTGAGATAAATGAAACTTTATTTAAGAAAAAGTCAGTTTTGCAATTGAGTCACAGGATTTGATCATTGAACATCGACATCACATGATTTCATGTTGGCAATAATAACTGTACTGCAAAAGGAAGTCATTGAGGTTTGAATCAAACATTGTGATAACTTTATCCAAATTGTTACAAGATAGTTAGCTTCAAACAAAAATCAGCATTAACCCCTAACCTGCTGCATACTGGGCCACAAATCCTCTCCCAGTCGAGGAATCATCCGAGCGGAACTTCATCCACACTCCGTTGTACGCTGTCAGGTTGGATGGTATGTCATTACCACAAAATCTTCCGAGTAGTGGGCCTCCTAACTCACCCTCATGTAGTTCTATGTAGTCATAGTTACAGTTGTCATGGGTCTCAAGGTCAAATACACTGAAAAACATTGTGATGCACTACAAGGATCTGAAAACAAAATGTACAAAATGGTTTTACCTACACTTTTTATCTATACAGCTTATTTAAATAAGCTTATATGAGTCCTCTCCCTTAATAGTTACAAAATGAAACAAGAGGCGTGTCCTAAAGTGTGAGAAACAGCAGGTATGTCTAACAGTGTGAAACACAATATGTATGCCTACAGTGTGATACACAGCAGGTATGTGATAAAGTGTGAGAAACAGTAGGTATGTCCAACAATGTGAGACACAACAGGTATGCCTAAAGTGTGATACACTGAAGATATGTCCTAAAGTGCAGGTATGTTCTATAGTGTGAGACACAACTGGCATGTCCTAAATTGTTAGACACCGCTAGTGTGTCATAAAGTTTGAGACACAGCTGGTATGTCATAAAGTGTCAAACACAGCTGGTATGTCCTTAAATCTGAGAAACAGCTGGTATGTCCTTAAGTGTAAGACACAGCCTGTATGTCCTAAAGTGTGAGACACACAAAGTTTGTCTACAGGTTGTGACATAAAAGGTATGCTTCTATAAATACGCACCTAAATGACAATTGGACTTTATTTCCAGGAGAGACAGAAACGGTCCATACACACTCAGTGTTAATTGGATAGCTGTTAGGATAGCCTGGGCTGGTGAACGCACCACTACGGGATGTGAAATCACCCCCACATGCTGAAATATATAATACATGGTCAGAGACAGTATACAGTCAACAGTGTTGATAGAACAGCTGTCGGGAAATCCTGGGCATGGGAACGCTCTATTACGGGATGTGAAATCACACCCACATGCTGGAATATATAACACATGGTCAGACACAGTATACCTTCAACAGTGTTGATAGAATAGTTGTTGGGATAGCCAAGCTTGTAAATGCTCTATTACAGGGTTTGATTTCACCACTGCATGCAGAACTACCTGTCATTTATCCATAACTTTCTGAAGTTTATTCCAGAATTTGAGTATAGACATTTGCCACCTTTAGCATGAAGATATAAATTATAATAAATAGTATTGAATGATAATACAAATTAAACACTACATAAAAGTCTATTTTTACACTCAAACAAAGAAACATAAAGTTATTTAATTAAATCTTAAATATTTAAGATTTCTTAACAACAACAAATCTAGTTAGCATTGTTAATGTAGCTTTAGAGTAAGCAGCACCCAAAATGCACATATTTATTATTAATTGTTCATTTAATGCTACTTAAAAGTAAGGAAACTTAAAGCATAGTTGCCGAGTTTACTTTCTTAAGCTGTTCGTAAGTGATTGCTGTACAACAACTTCCATGTAACGGTAAATAATAGCGGGTAGCTTAACCTTGCTTAGAATAGTGGTGTTTCAAGTACATATATCTGGGTGGGGTAAAAAAAAAATCTTAAAGTAATGTTACTTAAAATAAGGCAACTTCAAGTTGATTGCTAGATTTTCATCACCATCTGCCCCCTCTTTTTTTTCACCACAACTTAAATTTTATTGACTCAAATAAAAATGTTGAACTAGGGTATTGCTGTCGGTCCGGTACTGTCTGGGAATGGCTTACCATGGGAATACCAGCCAGTGTTGATGCCAACATTGACATGTTGAAAAGGAGAATTGTTACGATGTTGTTAGTGGTTCATCTAGAAACAAATGTAAATATGGTGCATTTCAGAGACAATCGTTAAGGCGATCGTTAGCTGGTTTTGGTAGTACGACCAAAATTACCGATCCGCACCGTTTCAGAGACGCAACGTGCACCTGCTTTATCGTTAATATTGCTCGCAAACCTACGACCGGTAAGAGGCACTCGTTAACTTAACGATCAAGATGGCGGACAAAGATTTTCTCCATATCAAAGTATATTGTTACTTTTTATCAACATTTAAGAGTTTAATATTGCGTGTAGCATGTTCGCTGGTGTGGAATTTTCAAACTATGTCTAAAAATAGCTGAAAACAGTACGAACATGTTCTATTTCCGCCGTTCTGTCAAAAGCGGATTTTAACTGTAGAAGATGTAAGCTTTTTGTTATATTTTGTTAATGTGCTGATATTGAGTACATCTAAAACATGGAATATGATGTTGAATTTGATTTGGTTCCATTGCTGTTTAATATGTCATGTAAAACATGTTCTTGAAATTCTTCTATTTCGGATGGTTTTTAATTCGGATAAATAAATGCCTGTACATATTTTGTTGTTATATTACCGGTCTTTGTGGCATGTAGTCAGTGAATTATTAAACAGTGTTACCATATTATCATCTCATGATATAACATAATTATTTTTCTTAATTTTACACATCTAAAACTGATGCTAAATATGTAAATATAGATACTGTACAGTAATGTAAACAACACTGTCACAACAAATAAGTTGATTATTGGCTACTTTAGTTTAATACCATGAACACTATCAGGTGACAATGTAATCATTTCAGTTCACCTTTACTTGTAATTGAAACTTGTTTTAGTAAGGTATCATATGGTTTATTTAGAACTTTGTAGTATATATGTACATATATGTGAGTTTTCAACTGACAAAGGTTAAATCTTGTCTTTTTCAGTCATACTGTACCATTTGATGCCAAGCGTACAATGAAAATTGACAACAAAAGTGTCATGGTCTTGGTGGAAAATGCCTTGCTCTTCATTGACCTCTGTTTAATAATGGTATGGAAAAGGGAATTAAATTCTAATGTTGGTTTATGAATAACAATGGGTTTTTTTTAAAAAGACAATAATTTTCATAAAATATCCAACTATTTCAGTTGAAAAATGGGAATGTAAATTATGTGTTTCTTGTTGTTTAACTATTAAAAGGCGTTTTCATAAATGCATTATATTGTGCTGTATTAAACACTATTTTATAACTTTTTGTCTTTTTCAGGACACTGAAAAATCACAAGGTTTAGAATATGCTCACAGTCAGTCTTCAAGATACTCACCTTAAAGGTTCCAGTGTGTTTTAGGAGACTTTGTCAGAACAGTACTTCATACCTATATTCACTGGAGATACCAGACCAAGCAGATAACTACAGATATATTGACACAGAACCTGAAATTAATTGCATATCCCAACACAACATAAAACTTTTAACTGTTAAATAGGCAGTGAGGCATTTGTGTGTAACTTTCATTATTTGAAATGAAATTTCTTATTTATTTTTTAAGTTTGACTTTGCCTTTAAAAGCCATTAGCATTAGATTTTCCAAAAATATGTATATTTTTATACAGTTTCAACTGTGATGTATATCCAGTTGTACATGTTTCCTCTAAGGATTAAAACACTTCTGAATTATATAGGAAAATCTAAATGATTCATTTATTCAAACTTATGATAATATATAAAACACACACTACCATGGTTGATCATGTAAACATTTATACTATCTTATTATAGAAATTAAGTGCATCTTTTTTGATATTTCTGAATACATTTATTTTTACTTTGACTGGCTCGTGTATAAACACAGAATGCTACATAAAGTGTATACTCCAGTGTATATCATGACATGACTGAAATAGATAATAGATAATATTTGCATGAAACTCTGAACACTTAACCACTATGACAATCTGCACCAGTTAAGATACTTTTTGTTGAATAATATGTTTTAATGAGACGAGCTTGTAAAATAGCTGTATTTCTTTTTTGTAATTTTGTGTATTTGAAGCATGTCTGCAAATGTAGATTTTATTATGTATTTTGAATGGATCTGAAATGCTGTTTATTTAACTGTTTATACAACGATTGACACAATAAAGATGGATTTATGAATTGTCTTCATACAAAAAATCCAACCAGTCAAAATTGTATTTTCGAACTATTTCCCAATACAATATAACTCTCAGTCACAGTTTTGGTGCATAAACGTATGAACTTTACTCGTTATCCGAACTAAGGCTGGTTGTTGATGATTGGAATCAGTCATCATCATCATCATCATCATCATCATCATCATCATCATTCATCATCATCATCATCATCATCATCATCATCATCATCATCATCATCATCACCACCATCATTCATCATCATCATCATCATCATTCATCATCATCATAATTATCATCATCATCATCATCATCATCATCATCATCATCATCATCATCATCATCATCATAATCATTCATCATCATCATCATCATCAATCATCATCATCATCATCATCATCATCATCATCATCATCATCATTCGTCATCATTCGTCATCATTCGTCATCATCATCATCATCATCATCATCATCATCATCATCATCATCATTCATCATCATCATCATCATAATCATCATCATCATCATCATCATCATCATTCATCATCATCATCATCATCATCATCATCATCATCCACCGCACCCACCACAACAACCACCACCACCAACCTCACTAACCTCAATCATCAGCAACATCTACATATCATCATCTCGTCATGAACATTGTCGTCATCGTCACATCATAATTAGTATCATTGCCGTCGTCACATTATCATTATTATTATCCTCATCTTAGTCGTCGTCGTCGCATAATCATTATAATACTCATAATATTCGTCTTCGTCGTCGACACATTAACACTATCGTCGTCATCGCATCATCATGATAGTGCCGTTGTCGCATTATTATTATTAAATAATCATTGCCGTTGTCGTCGCATCATCGTGACTATCATCATCAGCACCATTCTGCACGTTTGCATTTACTTTACAGAACATTCATAATACGCATACTATAATATTTCACTTATCAAAGACGAATTTAAAGAAAAATCACCAGCCTGAAAAACAACGTATTTTGTTGTTGTCCAATTTTCATTACATTTACACAAATTTTAGAATGAGCGTCGGAACCCGCCACCGCCTCCATCACAAAAAATCCCGGATGAGGATGTACTTAAGATACAAATGTAACATTAATAGCAGAATAGAGTCCGCGAGTTTGTATCATTTGTGCAAATCATTATAAAAAGGAGAGCTACATTAATTGATTCCCTTCAAGAGATTATCATTATTATTATTATTATTACTATAATTATCATTAATAAAAAAGACAGGTGCGCTCATTAGGTTAATATGACGTAACGTCATTTCACTTCAGACTGGGTCACTAGCTTTAACGCTGTGCTTTATCGTTATTTTTTACGTACCACTGGATAGCTTACGAGACGTTTCTGAAACGCCTTTATGATTATCGTTAAGTTGGTCGTTATTATTTATAAATTTACAATAATGGCAGATCGTAAATTGTATCTGAAACGCACCCATGGTCTCTTATGCAATAAGAGAGTGCTTGAACATATATTCAATGGTGAAACAGTCCCCCCCCCCCACACCGCAATTTAAAATAACATGAGCTGTCGTAAGACAGCGAGCTCCACTACGCCGCTTTGACTTAGAAGTGAATACAATAATGATGTAATATTACCAAGTTTGGTCTTTTTATGTCAAACCTAACTAAAATTATTCGATACATAAGGTCACTTTGATGCTGCCCTCCCACCAGGCCACCCAAACAATGATGCAAGTCATTCTCATAACTTGTTTTCCCTTGGTAAAAAACAGGTTAAGAATATAAAAATGTGCGTGTCAAAAGAAATTAAAAAAAAATAAAAAAAATATATATATATTCAAGGGACATAATTTGTATTTAGGGTTAAAATGGAGTTATGTGTCTTGTTGTAAGATGGTCGTAAATAATTTTGGATTTTATTAAGTGCATTGAATGAAAGGTATAGAAGTTTATATTAAAATCCCAACTTGCCCTTAACTTTTACTTGCCTAAAACTTTAACCCAAGTCAATCAGGGGCCATAACTTGTATTAAGGATATGGAGTTATGTAACCTCATTGGGTGATGGTCCTGAACAATTGTGTGAAGTGTTAAGTCAATTGAATGAAGGGTAAGTTATAATTAAATATCCCAACATGCCCTAAAACTTTAACCTAAGTTCTATAGTCAATCAGGGGCCATAATTTGTATAAAAGATAATATGGAGTTATCTAACCTCATTATGTGATGGCTCTGAACAACTGTGTGAAGTATTAAGTCAATTGAATGAATGGTATTGGAGTTTTAAGTGAAAATCCCAACTGCCCTAAAACTTTAACCTAAGTCAATCAGGGGACATAACTTGTATTAAGGATAACATGGAGTTATGTAACCTCATTGTGTGATGGTCCTAAACAACTGTGTTAAGTATTAAGTCAATTGAACGAAGTGTATAGAAGTTATTAATAAATATCCCAACCTGCCCTAAAACTTTAACCTAAGTTCCACAGTCAATCAGGGGCCATAATCTGTGTAAAGAATAATATGGAGTTATCTAGCCTCATCACGTGATGGCCCTGAACAACTGTGTGAAGTATTAAGTCAATTGAATGAAGGGTATTGGACTTATAAGTGAAAATCCCAACTTGCCCTAAAACTTTAACCGGACGCAGACGCCGGGGCAAGTAGTATAGCCCACCTATTCTTCGAATAGTCGAGCTAAAAATGGATGAAAATCTAGCAATTAATTTATATTGGCCTAAACAAGTATACCTGACGTAGCTTTTGAATAAGTTGCCCTAAATCCTGACCCTGAACGCACACTATCAGACACAAATGTTACATAGAGTGCCGACCCCTGGGATGTGACAGGAGTTGGGGAATGTTCGCCACAGTATTGACCAATCACAGGGGCTTGTTCATCTACCCCATCTTGAACGAGGACATAATCCTTTGTACAGTCATTGGAGAGCTCAAGGTCCATGTGGGTGAAGGTCAAGGTGATTCTGTCGACTGGAAGAAATAAGAAATGGTATTAAATCTTCTGGATATGAAGGCATCCTTACATTTGTACATAATTTATACATTGTAATTTCAAACTACACCCATGACAGGAGAGATAAAGGCCCAAAATGATAGGGGGTGCAATATGAAAGTATGTTATTAAGTTTATAACCAAGATTCAATCTGGCAATGGTCATATACATGTAAAAAAGACTGCAAAAAGGGTATTATTACTGTGATTAAGTGCAGAAAGGTTGAACTTAATATCTTTAAAGGTTTTTAAGTTATTAATAAAACCTTCAAAATTGTCATAATTCCAAAGTATACAAATGGCCATTAATCTGTCAATATTTATGCATTAGTTACATAACTTGTCACAAAAGAGCATATTGTTATTGTGAGTAAGTTTAGAAAGTATGAATTTGATGTTTTGCATAGCTGATTAAGTTATTATCATTTTTTTTAAACATGGACGAAAGGACAGACAGACAAGTGGACGGATGGACGGCAAGACAGACAAACAGACGGGGACATTATTAAATATTTTATCTTGTTTTTGAAGAAAGGTTAAGATAACTAATGTCAAGTCTGTTTCCTTGGTAGTCGTTACATTGTTCATTGTTCATGATAGGGGTAAAGCTAAAAAAAAGGAAAACTTTTTAGGTTTAATATTCTCCGTTTTAATTGTCATTCATAGGTCTTAAAGATTGATTCAATATACACTGATATATGACGTATATATCTGTTACTTCAGATGAGAGATACTAAGCCGATTGTACAGAAAGTCACTAGAAGTTAGCAAACGCTATCAGTATATCGCTAAATTTAACAATGATTTTAGTATTTAGCGACTTTCTAAACAATCATTCCATTGTATTTAGAGCTTTTTCTCTATTCTATGGTCAAGATCATTTTTACACAATACTATTTGATTTTTTTTGTATGTATATAAATGCCTGATAATATCCTTTACATATGAAAATAGTAAACTTTATACATATTATAGTAAAAAAAATATCAATAAACCACAGCGTACATGTAGACACAGTAACTTTGTTCAAAATCTTATTTTTTGTTTTGTTTGCAAATTTTGAATTACAGTTAACCCTGTTTTATCACCTAATAATATTTCATGACAATAGATTAACTAAGGGAGGTTACAACTTACTGGCATGTGCAGACTGGATGAGCCAAGAGCAGTTACTCTGTCGGGGGTAATTCCCTGGATAGTTTGGTGAAATTATGTCGCCTTCCAACTCTCCATCGGCATTCTCAGTTATAATGCCACCACAACCTGAGAACGTAGCGAAAATAAATAAGATAACAATAATATAACCTTTAAAAGGCCTACTTTTTTTCAAACTTAGTGGCATTTTGAGCCATGAAACATATTTTAAAGACAATCTTTAACCTATTACTTTGTCACATTACCATGCAAATACCAATAAAAGTTTTAAAACATCAAAACAGTAATACCGCAAATATTTGCTTTTAACAAAATATATCTATTATTTTTTTTAAAAGAAACAAGATCGTCATGGAGTGATCATTCAGTTTATTTCAGTCGAACAAGGGGCATAACTCAACAATTATTAAAGACAGTGTTATGGGCTTTGTTACACAGTGTACATTGTTTTTGGCAACATATGTTCTAGTTCACAGTCTTGAATATCCGGAGTAGTTTTTGAGTTCTAGCCAAGATTTTGCAAGCTGAGAATGGCTATTACAACACCTTCATTTTTTATTTTGAAAAAAAAGACAAGCTAAAATTGAGGCAGAGAATCTTTAAATTATTATTTAACTTTATACAAATCTCCTTGCTATACCTGTGGTATAGTTTGCCCTGAATCCTCGATAACTGAGACTTGCGTCGGTCCTCATGCGGATATAGAGCTGGTTACTGAGGGATCTGTATTTGGCAGGATTGGGGAGTGAGTTACCGCAGTATTTCATCAACTCTGTGGCATTTACGGAAGAGCCATCATAAACCTGAATGCATTTAAAGAATTAATCTTTGATGAAGATGCAACATAAAAAGAATATTTATTTTGGATGCCAAAAACTGGTTCGTTTTCCTCAGTTAGTTTGGGACATAACTCATCATTTACTTTAGCCTGCTGCCAACTGAAGCAAGAGTTATAGAACCTCATACCCATGTGTGTTTGTTTTATAGTGATCTTGTGTACATTCATTTTAAAGCAATGGGCAATATCAAAATTGTTCCACAATTACTCCATTTTTACTTAGAATTGTTTAGAGGGATCGTTTTTTTAGATGGTTGTGAGTGAGTACCGCATCACTAGATCAACTAGGGCATGGTGGTGCCAGGGTCATAATATACTGAACCACAGAAAATGTGAACCTTAGGTGTTCAGGAGATGAAATAAAATTGATATCTCACTGAATCATACAATTTTTCTTCTTATTTTACGCGGTTCCTGAATTCTAAATCATGTCGTGACCTTAAGGGCCTGTCATACCTAGCCGATTTTGCTCTCAGAATCTATACCAAAGCATAAGAATGGCAATTTTCGGGGATCGGTACTCATACAGCAGCGCAATGGTATCACATCGCTAAGAACGGAATACATCATCAGATCATTGGCGAAAAAATTAGCCATGGCAGGTGACAGTATAAATTTTAGAACATGCTCAAAATTTTCTGCCTTTGTACTGCTGGAGTGAGCAACAGGACTGCAAAGGCAGTACTCCAGAATGTCTTTGTTAATGTGGGTAGAGCACCAGTACAATCCCGTAGTTGGCCTCATCTTCGTGTCAGCACATCAGATCTTATGCTGTTACTACATCGGTCTTGCTAAGGCCAATGGTGATTTTTCAAGTGCTTTCCTGATGGAGTTCCACTGATTTTTCTCGCCTTTCTTACTTGTGTGCTCCTGAACTGAGTCCTTGTGAGGCACAGTGGTAGTGAGTGACAGGCCTTTTATGGAAATGATGTCATTGTTATTTTGTCCCAGCTGTGAAGAAGCTGGCATATTTGATTAGGAGAGCAAAATGGACTAATGAACTAATGTTTTAGCAGTGAATGATATCAACATGTGTTTCTAAACACTGTCATATCAATTATATCTCACAGCAAAATTTACATAAACCACCCATAAACATAAAATAGAAGTTTATACAAATTTATTTTAGCTTGAATGTCAACACAGCTGATGTGACTCACTTACCCATCCATATTCTGTGTAAAAACCTGAGTCCACTTTGACAGGAATAGAGAAATTCAATGTATTATTTGGCCTGACCAAAAGCTCATCGGATGTTTTTATTGGAATGTTTATCCCTAAATCTGAACCTTAAAAAGTCTTAAATAACCTAACTATATATTTGTAAACTCACAGCCACATAATCAAATCTGCAGACTGACCCGCCTTCCACATCAAAGTCGGTAAACTCTAGCTCGATATTGTGCCGATCATCTACGGTAACCAGCCATTCACAGTCAGTGTTGTGAGGGTAGTTGTTGGGATAATTCTTGGACACAATTGTGCCGCGTGGTGTGGTGAAATTGCCACCACAACCTGCATAATTGTGTAAATTAAGGCAATTAACATCTACATATTCAAACATTTACAACCAAACAAAATTACACTATCATTAATAGTATAAAACAATCAATTTAGTCTTTGTTTATTACCTCACAATTTATTGTTACAGACACTGATTTTATTCTAAAAAAGAAAGTGCCATTAACATTTTGTGATGACCTATTGAAATGAGTCCACTGCTGAAACATAACTTGCCATTACCAACCGATAAAACATTCCTTATCATTGTCAACTGCTATACCATTCCTTACCTTTACCCACTGCTATACCATTCCTTACCTTTACCCACTGCTATACCATTCCTTACCTTCGCCAAGTGCTATACCATTCCTTACCTTTACCCACTGCTATACCATTCCTTACCTTTACCCACTGCTATACCATTCCTTACCTTTACCCACTGCTATACCATTCCTTACCTTCGCCAAGTGCTATACTATTCCTTACCTTGCTCACTGCTATACCATTCCTTACCTTTGCCCACTGCTATACCATTCCTTACCTTTGCCCACTGCTATACCATTCCTTACCTTAACCCACTGGTATACCATTCCTTACCATTGCCCACTGGTATACCATTCCTTACCTTTACCCACTGCTATACCATTCCTTACCATTGCCCACTGCTATACCATTCCTTACCTTCGCCAAGTGCTATACCATTCCTTATCTTTGCTAACTGCTATACCATTCCTTACCTTTACCCACTGCTATACCATTCCTTACATTTACCCACTGCTATACCATTCCTTACCTTTGCACACTGCTATACCATTCCTTAACTTTGCCAACTGCTATACCATTCCTTACCTTTGCTAACTGCTATACCATTCCTTATCTTTGCACACTGCTATACCATTCCTTACCTTTGCCAACTGCTATACCATTCCTCAACTTTGCCAACTGCTATACCATTCCTTACCTTTGCCCACTGCTATACCATTCCTTAACTTTGCCAACTGCTATACCATTCCTTACCTTTGCTAACTGCTATACCATTCCTTACCTTTGCCAACTGCTATACCATTCCTTACCTTTGCCAACTGCTATACCATTCCTTACCTTTTCCAACTGCTATACCATTCCTTACCTTTGCCAACTGCTATACCATTCCTTAACTTTGCCAACTGCTATACCATTCCTTAACTTTGCCAACTGCTATACCATTCCTTACCTTTGCCCACTGCTATACCATTCCTTACCTTTGCCAACTGCTATACCATTCCTTACCTTTGCCAACTGCTATACCATTCCTTACCTTTGCCAACTGCTATACCATTCCTTACCTTTGCCAACTGCTATACCATTCCTTACCTTTGCCAACTGCTATACCATTCCTTACCTTTGCCCACTGCTATACCATTCCTTAACTTTGATAACTGCTATACAATTCCTTACCTTCACCCACTGCTATAACATTCCTTACCTTTGCTAACTGCTATACCACTCCTTACCTTTGCCAACTGCTATACCATTCCTTATCTGTCCTAACTGCTATACCATTCCTTACCTTTGCCAACTGCTATACCATTCCTTACCTTTGCCCACTGCTATACCATTCCTTACCTTTGCCAACTGCTAAACCTATTCATACCTTCCCCAAGTTCTTTACCATTCCTTTATATTGCCCACTGCTATACCATTCCTTACCTTTGCCAACTGCTATACCATTCCTTAACTTTGCCAACTGCTATACCATTCCTTAATTTTGCCAACTGCTATACCATTCCTTAACTTTGCCAACTGCTATACCATTCCTTACCTTTACCCACTGCTATACCATTCCTTACCTTTGCCAACTGCTATACCATTCCTTACCTTTGCCAACTGCTATACCATTCCTTACCTTTGCCCACTGCTATACCATTCCTTAACTTTGCCAACTGCTATACCATTTCCTACCATTGCCCACTGATATACCATTCCTTACCATTGCCCACTGCTATACCATTCCTTACTATTGCCCACTGATATAACATTCCTTACCATTGCCAACTGCTATACCATCTCCTATCATTGCCCACTGATATAACAATCCTTACCATTGCCCACTGCTATACCATTCCTTACCATTGCCCACTGATAAAACATTCCTTACCATTGCCCACTGCTATACCATTCCTTACCATTGCCCACTGCTATACCATTCCTTACCATTGCCCACTGATAAAACATTCCTTACCATTGCCCACTGATAAAACATTCCTTACCATTGCCCACTGCTATACCATTCCCCACTGCTATACCATCACCTACCATTGCCCACTAGTATACCATTCCTTACCATTGCCCACTGCTATACCATTTCTTACCATTGCCAACTGCTATACCATTTCCTACCATTGCCCACTGCTATATCATTTCCTACCACTGCTCACTGCTATACCATCTCCTACCATTGCCCACTGCTATACCATCTCCTACCATTGCCCACTGCTATATCATTTCCTACCATTGCCCACTGCTATACCATCTCCTACCATTGCCCACTGCTATATCATTTCCTACCACTGCTCACTGCTATACCATCTCCTACCATTGCCCACTGCTATACCATCTCATACTATGCCCACTGCTATACCATCTCCTACCATTGCCCACTGCTATACCATCTCCTACCATTGCCCACTGCTATATCATTTCCTACCACTGCTCACTGCTATACCATCACCTACCATTGCTCACTGCTATACCATCTCCTACCATTGCCCACTGCTATACCATTCCTTACCATTGCTCACAGCTATACCATCTCCTACCATTGCCCACTGCTATATCATTTCCTACCACTGCTCACTGCTATACCATCTCCTACCATTGCCCACTGCTATACCATCTCCTACCATTGCCCACTGCTATACCATTCCTTACCATTGCCCACTGCTATACCATCTCCTACCATTGCCCACTGCTATATCATTTCCTACCACTGCCTATGCTATACCATTTCTTATCGCTATACCATCTCCTACCATTGCCCACTGCTATACCATTTCCTTCCATTGCCCACTGTTATACCATTCCTTACCATTGCCCACTGATATAACATTTCCTTCCATTGCCCACTGCTATACCATTCCTTACCATTGCCCACTGATATTTTCCCAGATGACTATGTACAAGATGAATATATGCATAGAAGCAATTTAGATAAAACTGTAAATGAATATGGGAATATGATGTTAGATTTCTGTAAAATGTCAGGTTTGAGAATTTTAAATGGTAGGAGTGGATTAGATGCCAATATAGGAAAATATACTTTTGTTAATGCAGCAGGATGCAGTACTATTGACTTAGTTTTATGCTCAAAAAAGATGTTCTGTTGTGTAAAGAGTTTTAATGTGTTAGATCCAAACATTCTGTCTGATCATTGTGTTGTTAGTTTTAGCTTGGGATGTTCACAAATTTGTGGTAATAATAGTCTTTGTAATGAAGATGTGAAAATTGATGATACAGTTGATAATATACCATATAAATACATGTGGAGTGATGACAAAAAGAATGATTATGTTAACACATTAAATAATGAAGAGACTACACATATGCTTGAAACACTGTATGATGACATTGAAAATTCACATAGTAATGATGATATTGATTCCAATTTGAAATCATTCTGTAATATTATAGAAGATATATGTTCACCTTTGTTTAAAAAATATTGTGATAATAATGTTGCACATGTATGTAGAGCAAATGATGGCTTATATTTTGATGATGGTTGTAAAAATTTAAAACACTGTTATTATAAAAATTTAAACATGTATAGAAATTATCCATGTGATGTAAATAGAAAGAATATGGTAGAATCCAGAAGCTTGTATAAGAGTACTGTGAGAAAAAAGAAATGTATGTATGATAAAATGCAGACTAAGAAATTAGAAAGTGTTAGATTATCAAATGCTAAGATGTATTGGAAAATGTTAAAAGGGTCAGTTGTTAAGGAAGAATGTGGTAATTTGTCAAATGCAGATTTTCTACAATATTTTAAGGCTATTAATGACCCAGATTCAACATTTTATCAACCTGATGAAGATATTTTGTATTTTCATGATAGATATATGAATGAAGAATTGAATATTATGTTTGAAGAATTGAATGTACCATTTTCACATGATGATATTGTTAAGGCATGTAACCAGTTAAATAATGGTAAAGCTGCTGGGCCTGATTATCTGTTAAATGAGTTTTTTAAACATGGTAAAACTATTAATAGTAATAATTTCTTTATTGTTGTATGTACTTTGTTTAGTAAGTTGTTGAGTTGTGGATATTTTCCAGAGGCTTGGTCTGAAGGGTTAATTGTACCTTTGCATAAGAAGGGTGATAAGAATGATACAAATAATTATAGAGGTATTACATTATTAAGTTCATTTGGTAAATTGTTTACTAAAGTAATAAATAATAGATTAAATTGTTGGGCTGAAAAATATCATGTATATATTGAGGCACAGGCTGGTTTCAGAAAAAATATGGGCACAGTTGACAATATTTTTGTACTACATGGTGTTATAAATTATTTGTTAGAAAATAATAAGAGACTTTATGCAGTTTTTGTAGACTTTACTAAGGCCTTTGATTTTTTAGTGAGAGATGTCATTTGGTATAAACTTTTGAAGTTAGGAATTAGAGGAAATATGTTTAATGTTATTAAATCTATGTTTGCCACTGTTAAGTCTAGAATTAAAATGCATAATACTATTAGTAAAGATGACTTTACATGTATGCTTGGTGTTAGACAAGGAGAAAGCTTATCTCCATTCTTATTTTCTATGTATTTAAATGATATTGAAGAGTATTACATGTTAAATGGTTTTGATGGTATTGATATAGGTATGCTGAAACTGTTTCTGTTATTATATGCAGATGATATTGTTATTATGGCTGACTCTGAAGACCAGTTAAAAAAGGGTTTGTTGTTACTAGAGCAGTATTGTGATAGATGGAAATTAAGTGTTAATTCTACCAAGACTAAAGTTATGATTTTTAAAAAGGGAGGCAGGTTAAGGAAAAATATTGTTTTTTCTTATAAGGGGGTCAATTTAGAAATAGTTAAACATTTTACATATTTAGGTATTATTTTTACCTGTGGTGGTTCCTTCACCACCACCTTTGATACTTTAGCAGGACAGGCATCCAAGGCTATTTTCAAGTTAAACTCATATTTAGCTAAGTTTCCATATATGTATATTAGTAATAAGTTAGATTTGTTTGATAAATTAATCTTACCAATTTTAAATTATGGATCAGAAGTATGGGGATTAAAGGATTCTATTGTTTTAGAAAGAGTACATTTAAATTTTTGCAAAAGATTATTAGGTGTTAAAATTCAAACTCAGAATAACTTTATATATGGCGAACTTGGTAGAACTATATTGTACACTAGGAGAGTTGTTAATGTTATAAGATATTGGTTGAAAGTTATAAAATTAGATGCTCATAAATATGTTAAAGGTATGTATTCTCATATGTGTAGTTATATTGAAACAAGACCTAATTGTAAATCTTGGGCAAATGATGTGTGTTCTTTATTGCAATCTCTAGGCTTTCATTATGTATGGTTAAACCAAGGAGTTGGTGATGAAAATATGTTTATATCATTGTTAAAAACAAGACTAAATGATATGTTTATTCAGAATTGGATGTCAGAATTAAATAACTCATCTCGTGCAAGATCGTATACAATGTTTAGTAATTTTATGTTACAACCTTATCTGACAAATGTTAATATGTACAAATTTAGAAAAGACATGTGTAGATTCAGAGTTTCTTCACATAGACTGTCAATAGAGTCAGGCAGATGGCACAAACCTGACCCAATACCATATATTGATAGAAAATGTTTGTCTTGTTATGTATTAGAAGATGAATTTCATCTTATTTTAGAATGCTCATTGTATAGTGATTTAAGAAAAACTTATATTAGTAAATATTATTGGACTAGACCAAATGTACCAAAGTTTGTTGAGTTAATGCAATCGGACAATGTTAAAGTGAATAGAAATTTAGCTATGTATATACATAAGGCATTTAATGTTAGAAACCAATACCATTATTACTATGAATAATATGTGTTTTTCATGTACACAATGATCTCTCGCTGTCATATACATGTACATAATGCTATATTGTGTCTCTATTATGACATGAAACATGAATATTTATTTATATGATCATTGGTGATTTATTTGACCATTTGATTACTTACATGCATATAATTATCTATTTGTAAATGTATACTCATGGACATATTGTCTATTGTATTTGTTAATAAACTAAACTAAAACTATAACATTCCTTACCATTGCCCACTGGTATACCATTCCTTACCATTGCCCACTGCTATACCATTCCTTACCATTGCCCACTGCTATACCATTCCTTACCATTGCCCACTGCTATACCATTCCTTACCATTGCCCACTGGTATACCATTCCTTACCATTGCCCACTGCTATACCATTCCTTACCATTGCCCACTGGTATACCATTCCTTACCATTGCCCACTGCTATACCATTTCCTACCATTGCCCACTGCTATACCATTCCTTACCATTGCCCACTGCTATACCATTCCTTACCATTGCCCACTGCTATACCATTCCTTACCTTTGCCCACTGCTATACCATTCCTTACCTTTACCCACTGCTATACCATTCCTTACCTTCCCCAAGTGCTATACCATTCCTTACCTTTGCCAAGTGCTATACCATTCCTTACCTTTGCCAAGTGCTATACCATTCCTTACCTTTGCCCACTGCTATACCATTCCTTACCTTTGCCCACTGCTATACCATTCCTTACCTTTGCCCACTGCTATACCATTCCTTACCTTTGCCAAGTGCTATACCATTCCTTACCTTTGCCCACTGCTATACCATTCCTTACCTTTACCCACTGCTATACCATTCCTTACCTTTGCCAAGTGCTATACCATTCCTTACCTTTACCCACTGCTATACCATTCCTTACCTTCCCCAAGTGCTATACCATTCCTTACCTTCCCCAAGTGCTATACCATTCCTTACCTTTGCCCACTGCTATACCATTCCTTACCTTTACCCACTGCTATACCATTCCTTACCTTTGCCAAGTGCTATACCATTCCTTACCTTTACCCACTGCTATACCATTCCTTACCTTCCCCAAGTGCTATACCATTCCTTACCTTCCCCAAGTGCTATACCATTCCTTACCTTCCCCAAGTGCTATACCATTCCTTACCTTCCCCAAGTGCTATACCATTCCTTACCTTCCCCAAGTGCTATACCATTCCTTACAATTGCCCACTGCTATACCATTCCTTACCATTGCCCACTGCTATACCATTCCTTACCATTGCCCACTGCTATACCATTCCTTACCATTGCCCACTGCTATACCATCTCCTAACATTGACACTGATATAACATTCCTTACCCTCGCCAACTGCTATTTCACTTTTTATCTTGGCTCACAGCTATAACATTCTTTAGCATTGCCCACAGCTATAATATTACCAGTTCCTGAGGCTGAGACAGAACTTAAAGTACAATGTTATGTGTCAAAGGCATGCATACAGAGAATTTGCAGTACCTCCAGTAACAGTCTTGTAGGTGGCACTAAATCCATTCCCAGCAATGGAGACATCACTCTTGAAGCGCACAAACATGGTGTTTCCAGTTGAAGACAGGACCTGAGGACTGTTCTGATGGTGACAGAGCTGGGCCAGTCTTGGAGCAGTGTCATCTGGGCCGCCATAGATCTGTGCAGTAAGAGAGATAAATCCTCACTTAAATGAAAGCAATTCAAACATTGTATTTCTGGAAGAAGACAGCGTTAAATTGTAAGACACAAAGAACTTTGTATTATACAGAACAATACATGGTTGACCAGGGGCTCTGATTGATAATTCCCCCATTTTGTAAATAATCACCCTTGAGCTAAAGCAGGCAACTAACAAACAGGGTCCTAGTCACTCATACTGGGTACATTATTTGCTAATTTATTAATAATCTTTAAAGATGAGAGTGGCCTTGTTTTACAGGTTTACCCCATTCACCCAGGAGGTGATGGGTTTAAGTCCAACCAAGGACACTTTTTCTCGCCCTTATAATGTGATGGTGTGTACCTTCTTTTTTCAGTCAAAAAGGGAATAACTCTTTTTTGAAGCCATGGTTATGAGCCGTCTCCGTGGCCCAGTGGTTAAGCGTCCGCCTACGGAGCGGGAGGTCGTGGGTTCGATCCCTGGCCGCGTCATACCGAAAGACGTTAAAAACTGGTACAAGTAGCTCCCTTGCCAGGCGCTCGGCATTTAAAGGGTAGTGCTTGGAAAAGTTGTGTACTCAGTACTGGTTTAACCCAGGAAAGTTGTACCCCGTGTATCGGTGCTTTACATCGAGCACGTAAAAGAACCAAGGGGTCTCTTCGAAAAGAGCTAGGGTATTTCACCCGGACTTCCTTGTATCCATAAACTCCCTCTTCAGCGTGCTGTCCCTTCAGCAAAAAAAACCTGGACCCCGTTGGAAATAAGTGCTTTCACTTTCACGGGTTATCCTTGACCGCAAGGTCTAAAGAAATACATACAATACATGAGCCTTGGTATAAAAAATGTGTGTTTGTCCATGGGAGCATGTGTAATAAGATTTATGAAAACAGTCCTTGAATTGTTCTGAGTAATGGCCAACACACATGTTTGCACAGCTACAGAGGCGGCGACAAGGACATCCTTGATATTTTTCTTCAAAACGCAAGAACTAAAACTAAGTAATTAGGACTTACTTCCAACACATCAAACCGACAATCAGTATGAGTTTCAAGGTCGAATGTCTCAATGGTCAACTGAACATATGAACCAGTGTCGGCAACAATGGTCCATTCACACTGGCGTCGGTGAGGGTAGGGATTCGGATAGTTAGGACTAGTGAAAGATCCAGTGGGTGTACGCAGGTAGGCACCACATCCTGAAAGTGCAAAAAAATATGATAAATCCATAATGGTCATCACAATCCTACTGAAAGGTCTACTCCCACTGTCACCAGTAGGATGTGGGAATAGGGCCAGTAGGTGTATGCTAGTAGCCACCATATCCTGAAAGTAAGAAAATGAAATTTCATAAAAGTTGCCACAAACAAAGTATAAAGTCCACACCCACTGACACCTGTAGGGCATGGGAATAAGGCCAGTAGGTGTACGCAGGTTACCACCACATCCATAAAAGTTGTCACAATCAAAGTATAAAGTCCACACCCACTGTCACTGGTAGGGCATGGGAATTTGGGGCTGTTTGGCATTTTTTAAAAATCAACCCCTTTACTTACCACACTTTGTCAGTACTTAAGGCTGCCGGCAACTGTTATCCTGGTAATAAAGTTTATTTTTATAATTGTACAACTGACATGAAAATAAAAAAGGTTTATAACTCTGTCCTTGGTAAATAAGTATTTTGTATAAACAAAGAATCTATTGAATCTAAATCAACATGTATTTGATTGACTACCAGTACAGGAAGTAGATCTCGGATATTTTGTTATTTTTTTATGATTCCTTCCTGATCAACATTTGCCTAAGAGTGAACTTCAGCTCTTTGTCAATTATAAACAAACCTCATAAAGAGAAATTAAATAACATATCTTTGTTTCCTATTGTTCCCAAATATGTGTTCAAATGGTGTAAATTACAATTTCAAAGGTAATAGTTCTCGGACATTCTCTGAAAACAACGTCATAAAATATTTGGGCAATTTTTAGGTTTCATTTTTAAAAAATTCAAACAATTTATGGTAGATTTGAAGTACATCATTGCCATAAAACTTATGTTGTTTAGCAAATAATATGGGTTCTTTATAACCATGTCTTTAACTTGAGGTTCGGTGACATTTGACATGCCTTGTTTGATGCATATTCTCAAACAAGACATAATGTTGGATGAAAGTGTAACTTTTTGTTAACAATTTCATACCAATTGTTATCAATCAATCAATTATTCACTTACCATCAGTTAAATACTCCAGCCTGAATCCATTGCTGGCCACAGAGTAGTCAGACACAAAGTTAATCCACACTTTGTCCGTACTAGAAGCTAAAGGCTGCGGTAGATCAGTTCCACATAACGTTGCTAATGAACTTGACGTTGGTTGGTCACCATCATTGATCTAGAGAGGTACAATTTACTGTAGATCGTATAAATTACGAGTGGTGGTTTTGATGATATGAACTTCTTCAATAATAGTTCTGCATATATACTTTTCAATTAGTGATTTAAGTGAACAACAAGAAGTTGCTAAAAGTAGACCATCACAAATTACAAGAAAAATACTGTGGAATTTTCCATGGGACTATTCCTAAAATTGAAAAGAATTTATATAAAACAAGATGTTTGTAAAATATGTACGCTCCTCTAATGGCAGTTTATTAATCATTTCACATTAAATGTCTGTTTGGTAATTTAAGGTTATGACCAACATCACTTCCAAGTTTGAGGATAGTTGGTATAGTAATCAAACAATTCTGAATGTTGTTAAAGGAGTTGATGAGTTACAGATTCCAGTTTCACATGTATGCATCCTCCTGACAGCAGTGAATTAGTTAAATGTATGATATAAAGTTAAGAATATGGGCAATGCACATTATACTGATATACAGATAGCTGCTTAAAGGTCACTGTGACCTTGACATTTGACATGCTGATCTCAAAGTCATTAGAGGTCATCTGCAAGTCATGACAAACCTTCCTACCAATTTTAAGGAACTTAGGAGGCCCCAGTGTTCTCTAGTTATCAATATTTCAAGGTTAGGTCTACTGCCTGATCGACTAGCCAACATATGCAAAACAACACACCCCTGCTTCTTTGATGGGGGAGCATTAATATTGAACAAAAGTAAATACTAGGTTTCCATGATTTTCATTTGATTTAATCATCATTTCAAATGATTTTTGTTTGTTTCTGAAATTTTGATCAAATTGATGAACACTCTCAAATATAAGTAAAATCTCCCATATTTTTTTTACTAACCTGTAAGTAATCAAACTGGCAGTTTGAATGTGACTCAATATCAAAATGTGAGAATGAGATGTTGACAATGTTTCCCATAGTTGTGTCAATCACCCAAGTGCAGTTAAGGTTATGAGGGTAGGGGTTCGGAAAGTTGGGGCTCTCGATAACTCCACTGAAGTCTGTCAGCGTATTTGAGCACACTGTGGAAATATGTACAAGAAATGTATGTGAAATTGTACACACTTTAAAAATATGTACAAGGAATTTATGAGAATTGTTTACAAGAGGGCAATTATGGTCCTAATTCGCTCACCTTAGAAAAAGTTTTAAACCTTTGTTTTATGACAAGAATGAGTTTATTGGTTGATGGCAATGTAATAAGGGATTAAACTATGATCCAGTATTCTCCATTGTTGTAGTGGTTCAGGTCATCCAAACACGACATTGATTTTCAAAACTGCACACATGGATCAAATTATCATTGCTGTAGCTTCAAAAATAAGAAAGTAGGCAAAAAAGTCACAGTATAGCTCATCTGGGGACAACATTGATATTTGTTTTTAAAGCTATGCACAGGGTCAAAATTGCATCGTCTTAGCTTCAAAAATAAGAAAGAAGGTCAAAAGGGGTAGGGCCAGCTTTAACCCCAGGGGCATAATTTGAACAAACTTGGTAGAGGGCCATCATATGATACTACATAACAAATATCAAAGGTCTGGGCCATTTGGTTTGAGACAAGAACATCTTCAAAGATTTCCCTATATATGTCTATAGGAAACTTGTGAACACCAGGGGTGGCCAGTTTTGTTGCATTGGACATAATTTGAATTTGAACTGTATGATGCTAGATACAAAATTTCACGGGTCTGGGCCTAGCAGTTTCAGACAAGAAGATTTTCTAATTTTTTCTTATATAAGTCTTTAGGAAATTTGTGACCACTGGGGTGGGTCAGTTTTGACCATTTGAACAAACTTGATAGAAGACTACAGTATGTTGCTACATACAAAATATTAAAGTTCTGGGCATAGCAGTTTTAGACAAGAAGATATTCGAAGATTTCCCTTCTTTAAGTCCATAGGAAACTTGTTAACCCCAGAGCAAGGCCAGTTTTGTCCCCGGTGTTATAATTTGAACAAACTAAGTGGAGGACCACTGTATGATGCTTATTGTAACATACAAAATATCAAGGGTCTGAGCCTAGAGGTTTCAGACTAGAAGAATTTCTTTGTTTTCTTATATAGGTCTATGGGTAACTTGTGACCCTAGACCTCATAGTTTTCATCAAGAAGATTTTTTAAGTTTTCTTTTCTTTTGCCATGGCAACCAGATTTCTGAATTGAACTTATTTTTTTGAACAATTTTGAAAGAGCACCATCCAAGGAACATCCCTTTGAAGTTTCATCTTAATTAGTCAGGCAGTTTAGGAGGAGATGCTTTTGTATCAATTGTTGAAGGGCGATGGACGGATGACAGATGTATGTATGTATGCCGGCTGGTGGGCCATGGAAAAAGCTCATCCTGAGAACTACATGCTCAGGTGAGATAAAAAGAAATTCAACTTTTAACAGCTGTGAGGGTCGGAGCTTTGGACGTTGGGGCTCTCTATTACTCTGTTAAAGTCTGTCAGTACATATTGCAAACTGGAAGCATATACAAGAAATGGGCAATATTTAAAAGGAATTTCAGTGTTGTGGCTAGGAGGGTATACATATATACTTCACATTACAATGGCTTAAGTACAGTATCTTCCTAATAACACTTTCAGAAAATGAAGGTATTATTTTTAAACAGATAAATGGTATTTATACAATGTAAATTTCATTCAGGAGACACCAATTTTATTTCTGTCCTGTGCCCATTCTATTTATACCAGTATACAGAATCCTTCCATTGAAGAAATATTGTTCTAAATATCTGGCGATATTCAAAAATTGTATTTTTCAACTTACCGCTCACATAGAAGATATGAAAGCCTCTGCCCGACACTGAGTAGTCAGTCCTGTACTTGACCCAGAGTGCATTGCTGGAGGAAGTGACCGGGTCGGGAATTGTGGAGCCGCAAAAGAGACCAACAAGTCGACCATTGGAGTTTTGTTCTCTGACCTGAAAAGGGAATATAAAAACTTAATCATGATTTAACAAAGTGCAGAATTGTAGAGCTGCAGAATCAGTTCTGCTATGGAACATTCATTTGTTTCTTCCAACATATTGGTGAACAAATTGAAACGCTTGAACTCTATGTCATTATACCACTTAAAAACATGATAATTCTGTGTGAAAATTTATTGTTTTATCTTTTTCTTAACCATTTCACTTAAAAAAAAAATATTTCGAAATTTTCCATCAATTTTGCCCCAATACGGTAAACCTGTTTTGAAGCTGAGAATCAACTATTCATTTATTAATATAACACCTCAACATAATTTATATCTAACATTAAACATCCCTCAGCATTAAACATACCTCAACATAATCATATCTGCACTGCCTATTATTTTCAATATCAATGTCCACAAATGATAGCTGTATGAGACTCCCTCGTGAAGTAGTGATCGTGTAAATACACTCTGCATTGTGACCGTACGGCATCGGATAGTTTGGCGACACAAAACTGCCTGTGGACGTAACTAGATCAGCCCCACAACCAGTAGCCGTCGCATCATATACAAGCCTGAATAGAAAACAGCAATGCGAAAAGGCGTATAACTCTGACAAGAAGACAATTCGTATTATAATACAGTCAAAACTGGCTATGTCAAACTCTGTTATCTCAATGTTCTGTTTATGTCAAACTTTTTTAAACTGTCTTGGATCTAGTTATACACTTTTTGTTTTCCTGTGATATCAAATGTTCGTAATGTCGAAGTATTTTTTGAGGTCTGAACAACTTCGACATATCGAGTTTTGACTGTATTATTACTTCATTCACATTTATAAGTCACTAATCAACATCAATGAAAGTTTAAATGTCCGTTGAGAAATGGATGTAATTGATGTGTTTTGCTTATAACATTTTGCGTACAGATGGACAAAAGAAAGAAAATAGGATGACTAGCCCTAGAATGTGCAATCTTTTGTCCTTATGGAACATATTCATGCCCCCTTTTTTCCTAAGTCTTGACTGAATTTCCTATGCCGAGATCTCCCTTAAAAGTTGAAAAATCTAAAAAAAATAAAAATTTGACACTATCTCGGAGAGCCAGAGGGAATAACACTGCCTGGGGTGTGGACTTACCTGAATCCTGGAGCAGACAGTGATCCATCAGTGACCAATCGGACATACATCTTGTTACTATGGGAGACAATCACTCGGTCGATTGTTGTTCCACAATATCGACCTACCAGGGGGGAGCTTGCAAACCCCCCATTCCTTAAATGGGGTACAAAATCATAAAACATTGTTAATTAAACTATTCAAATCATAAATCATTCATATTAAACTGAAATATGTAGAGAAAATTGGGGGGAATCTAATGGGGAATGTTACTGCATAGATATACCTATAGCATTATACTGATATAACTCTTAATTATTTACCGAACAAATTCAGTCAAGGCCCACTTTGATAGTAGCACTAAAGACACTTTACACTATCCAAACATACTCTTTCATTACTTTGATAAATGGGAAAAAAAAGCAAGATCCCCACCTCAACAGTTGGGAAAAAAGAAAAAGTTGTTAAAAATTATCTCAAATTGCCACTGTCCACCTCCCCAACCCAACACCTCCATCCACCACCCTACCCCAACACCGCTGTCCATCTACCCGTTCCAACACCTTTGTCATTTCCCAACCAAACACCTCCATCCATCTCCCAACCCCAACACCACTGTCAACCTCCCAACCCCAACACCTCTGTCCTCCTCCCCACCCCAACACCTCCGTCCACCTTCCCACACCAACACCACTGTCCACCTCCCCATCCAACACCTACGTCCACCTCCCCACAAACACCTCCATCCACCTCTCCACCCCAACATCTCCGTCCACCTCCCCACCCAAACACCTCCATCAACCTTCCCACCCCAACACCTCAATCAACCTTCCCACCGTAACACCTCTGTCCACCTCTCCACCCAAACACCTCCCTCCACTTCCCAACCCAAACACCTCCCCTCCCCACCCCAACACCTCCGTCAACCTCCCCACCCCAACACCTCTATCAACCTTGCCATCAAACACCTCCGTCAACCTCCCCACCCCAACACCTCTGTCTACCTTCCCACCCAACAACTCTATCCACCTCCCCACCCAAACACCTCCTCCACCTCCCTACCCAAACACCTATGGCAACATCTCCAACCCGACACCTCTGTCCACCTGCCAACCCAAACACTTCCATTAACCTCCCACTCCAACAACTCCGTCAACTTCCACAAGCCGACACAACCGTCAACCTCCACAACTCAACACCACAGTCTAGGGCATGAATATGAGAGTACCTTATCTCCAGAAAATCAAAGTTGCATCGTGGGTGAGTCTCAAGACTAAACATTGTAAAGTTGAGCAGTATCTGGTTCCCCTCCGGAGCTGCTATCGTCCAGGTGCAGTCCCGTTGGTGCGGGTAGTTGCTGGGATAGTTCGGGCTTGTTATAATGCCAGTCGAGTCTGTCAAAGCTTGGCCGCATACTGGGGAATGTAAAGGTAGGTTTTGATAGTGTGCTCTGTCTAGTTTCTGCTAAAAATAGCTAAACTGCAGCAACTATTGTAACTATTGTTATCCCTGGATGTCATTAAAACCCCCACCATACCACCTGCTTGTAATAAGAAGTCTCACTAGGAGTAATGTTCACTCCATGAATGCCATATGTCGGTGAGAAGGCATCAATTAAGTTAATAATACTAAGTTCTACTTTATTATTATTTATAGAAATAAGGACTGTTATATAATTGATATAAGGCATGAAATTTTTTTTTTAAAGCATGGCACAGTTCTTAACTGAGTAGACTGTTAGGTTGACTGTAAAAAAAATACCATACACAAAATTAATGTTTCTTTTGCACAGTTGCACTTCTCCTCAACACAGTTAATATCTGTATGAAGTTCGAAGTCAATACCGAAAAGACAAGTTATGAAGAAAAGTACACTCTCCGCAATGTCGAAGGAATATGGACCGATGGACCAATGAGAGAAGGTGATTCCTCCAAATATTTCAACTTACATGTGGATGCATTCAGGGCAACATACGAAGCAGAAAATCCCTCGTGCGCGACGCTGGCATCAGATATCAGCTGGATCGTTAAAACGTTGTTTGTTGACGTTATCACTGGGGGCATGGCCGAACCGCAGTAGCTTTAAAACAATTACATTGTAATATTAAATGAAGAAGGAACTTTGATAGAATTAAACAGAATGTTTACAAATTGGATATTTACAACTACACTACAAAACCCCAGTAAATAAAATACAAAAGAAATATAAATATTTGCCGGAAATGAGGATTACTTTCATATAAATCCAGCATGTGTCAATCCATGGAAACAATGTGTAAGTCCAACGTAATCAAAACATGCATATCAAAAATACCCATCCATAGGCTGCTCAGCTGGGTTATCAAATCTTACAAGACTTATGTCATTTTCTATGTGAAATAACACCATGGTGAAGTAATCCTCTATTTTATAAATTTCATACTAAATTGATACATTTTGATCAGCATTATTTTAATGAGAATGACCATTTGTTGTAATCAGTTCTTAATAAAGCTTTACTGGTGCGAGTGTTCTCATGTAATAGGTGATCAGAACATTTCATTTGGATTTTAGCTATCATCACAATCAACTAAAATGAATGATAACGTTGTTTTTTTAAATTGGCTTTAAATATAAATATCAACACCTTATTTAATAGTCGATCTTTTAATTCTTACCTGCCCACCAGACTGTTATTAACTGCCGAGCTGTTATCGTACACAAGTACCGCATCAAATCGACACCTCGAGTGACTCTCCAGACTAAATAGGTGGAATGTCAGTCGAATAACTAGCCCAGGTGAGACCTGTATGTGCCATGTACAGTTGGCCCCGTGAGGGTAGACATTCGGGTGTCCGGGAGATTCAATCATTCCTGCAATTTTAAGAACAAATATAGAAGAAACACAAACTCGGACAAGAACTCTTTTTACCATATACAGTCTAAGCCTTGTGCGGTTCAGGGGATTCAATCATTCCTGCCAATTTAACTACAGAACAAATACAGTCAAGTCATAAACAAAGGTGAAACAACCTAAATGTGAAACACAGTAGTTGGCCCTACATTTCAAAAGGGGATGGTTATATCACCACTTAGTGTTTAGAACAAAATAGTATAAGTCAGTTCATAAACATGGATGAGCCCTACATGTACATATGCCACATGGAGTTGAAGGGCAGCTACGAAAACTTGAATACAAAAATAACAAGAACTATAGGTCTATAATAATTATACAAGTTCAAGTTGATCCTTATAATAGATTTTAGCGCTGTGCCAATTCATTCAATAATCCAATAAATACACTCAAATATTTATTCTCAGATTTAGATTAATCTAAGAAGCATATTGAATACAGCCCTGGATATATATTACGTTAATCACTAACCAGTGTCATCAGTAAGCATTCCACCACAGCCTCCTTCCTCGGTCACGTAGTGTGCCTCAAATCCAAGATTATGTATGGACCCATCTGTGATGAATTTTGCATACAGCAGATTGCCTGTTGATGTGATAGGGTCTGGAATCTGTGGTCCACAGAATGTGCCAATCACCGGCGAACTCACAGAACCTCCGTCACGAACCTATGGAGCAGATAAAAAACAATCTGTCAAATAACAAAAATTGAGGATGGAAAGGAAATAGAACACAGGCAATGGAGACTTCAAGGCTATGACAGTGACATCTCTCCATCACCACAGCTGATGAGTACTCCAAGCCTAGGACAATGACAACCAACAAAACCTCAAAGCCTACAACAACAATAATGACTCAAACACCGCAGTGGACGAGGTCTCAACACTGGATTTCTTTGTAGAAATATAAGCAAAATAACAGGTACCTCCAAATAGTCATAATCACATGACCCAGTAGAAGAGCCTCCCTCCACGTCAAATGTGGTAAAGGTCAATGTCACTCTCATACCATCTGGTTGGCTAATCAGATACTCGCATTCTCGGTTGCTGGGGTAATTCTGGGGATGATAGGGAGACCGTATAACGCCTGTCGGGGCAGTGAATGTCCCTCCACAGTCTGTTGAGGATAAAAGTTCCAAAAATAAAGTAAATTATGAATATTGAAAAGTTTGTGAGCTTTTTTTCTAGTTGTAGCTGTACAAACAAGTTAATCAATGACTTTTAAAAATATATCTAAAAAAATATTGTTAAACATCCATTTAAAATTATGAGGGTATATCACAATATTTAATAGAAGTAATACATATCAAAAGCTATGGGCAATAAAATCGGAAATATTCTTTTGTGTTAAATGACATTTGTTTTGCCCATTTTGAACGCATTTTAACATTTCCGGACAGACAAACCTGCAACATAAACCAAGATGTAAAGCCAGCAAGAAAGAAGTAGTATCACTTACATGTCATATTGACAGGGTGATATGATGATATAAACATAAAAATTACATCAATTGCAAATTGCAAACATTATTTGTTTTTATTTTCAAAATGATATATCCTGATGCATATGGTGATATGTTGATAAAATATCGTTACAATTGTATATAAAGAAAAATGCATTTTATTGCCTTTGTGTCATTTTTTGACATAACATAAAAAAAGATATTCTGATACCTGAATAAAAAGTTTTACTAAATAAATAATAACTTACAGACTTTCCATGTTGCTCTGAATCCTGCCCTAGTTACAGAGGAATCTGACACAAACTTGACATACAGAACATTGCCAGAGGTAGTCATGGGAACGGGCATGGAGTCCCCACAGAAACGTCCCATCAGCGCACCATTCTCATTACTTCCATCCCGCACCTGTAATTAAATTTGGATAATGTTATTTGACACAATGTAAGGGTAAGGGCTTGTTGTCTTTCCATATGGTGACTATCAGCATGCTTGTGTCAAGGGGGTTAATGGAGGTACACTATTACTTAACTTGTAAAGATACTTTTATTCATTTTTTTTTTTTTTTTTTCCCAGAAAGAATGTTCATTTTATCATGTAAACTACCTCAACATAGTCGTACTGGCAGTTGACATGCCCCTCCAGTTCCATATTGGTGAACATGAGAGTGATTCTGTCCTGGGAGTTTACTGTTACCAGCCACACACACTGGGCATCGTGGCTGTATGCGTTAGGGTAGTTCGGGGAAATCAGAATACCGCTCTCCGATGTAAACACACCTCCACATCCTGGGTCAGCTGAAAAAAGTGTTTAAGATGAGCCTAAAATGGACGTTTCAATTCATAAGGGAGAGGAAGAACACTTGTGTAATGTTATATTCTATTTACACAATGTTAATTTCTAGTTGTTAGCATTTTTAAGAATTTCTGATATTTGATTCTTCATTAAACATAATAAGTCCTCAATTACTTTCCAATTAAAGCCTGTAAGTACTTATGTCCATTAAGGGATTTACCCCGCCAGGTCATTTTCCTTGCTGATTCCTAATACAATTTGTAAAGGGAATATCCCACCAGGACTCATAATCTTTTCAGTCCATAAGGGTGAGTCTCCCACCAGGACTCCATTAAATATAATAAATAATCCATAAAGGGTACACATCCACCAGGACTCATTCACATTTCAGACTTCACATATACAATGAAAATCATGTCACATAATTATTTTATTCCTTCTAATTAACAACCCCTTGAATTATATCATGGGCTTGTGAGCTCTAAAATCACATTATTCACACAGTGTGTCTGCCATGCTAATCAGGCAAGACAAAACCTGTTACAAAATAACATATATTCATATCTGAAAATATTGAAGTATGTCTAAGACTCACAGGCCTGTGCTACATAAGTTATGTGGAAGCCCTGGTCAGTATTGCTGCTATCTGAATGGAACTTGATCCATGCTGTAGGGCCGGTGGTGGTGAGAGGGGGTTGGGTTGTGGTGTTACAGTACCGACTGAGCAGGCGGCTGGTGTCTAATCCTCCGTCTCGGATCTGTAAGGTAAAAATCACAGTTACAGCTTTTTCCAATGCTGTCAGGGCAATGGTGGTGAGATGGGTGGGCTCAAGGTGTTTCAGTTGCAAATTAAATGGCACTTTTAGTGAGAATTTTAAAGCAAGAGTGCTGTGAATCAGATGCCAATGAACATACGTATTTTTCAGTCGAACCAAGGGGCATAACTTGATAATAATTAAAAGTTAATAAAAGTTATTGGCTTTGCTAGACATGTGCCTATAGTATCTGGCAAAATGTTTACCAAGTTTCATCAGAAAATTTTTTGAGCTATGGCCAATGACAAAATTATTTAGCATGAATATGCCAACTATGTAGGGATGGCAACGAGTAGAAAAATTGGTACTCGAGTACTCGGACAATCTTTCGATCAAGTACTCGGGTACTGGATTATTCGGAAAAATTGAATTTGTTTTTGGGAAAGACAAGATCGTGTAATCATGTATCATTCATGACGTATATTGTGCGTTGGTCGTATTATTGGTCATTTAAGACTTTCATTATGTGCATTATGAGTTCATACAGAAAATTAAATAAAAGAAAAACAAATGATGTTACATGCTTTTAATGTTGTCTGTTACATTTCATTTTAATGATTTTATATATAAGTTTGCATTGCAAATTAGCGACAATATAGCTGGAAAGTTAAACCCGGGTTTTATTCAAGCGTCTAAAAAATCGAGATTTATAATGAACAACAATCAGAATTACAATGAACGAAAACTAATAGTATACATAAAAATAATGAAGGAAATACTTCGTACTGTATTATTGTTGTTTACCTCATTAATATTCATAATTCTTGATTTAAGATGTCAACCAATCAATTGTGATAATCATAGCAAAAATAGTTAAAATACGCCCATTAAGAAATCAATGCTCCTAACGGTCGCTACTCGTTCATTCGTTAACGTCCATTGTTCGGTGAAAGGTCTCTAATTGGTAAACAATAGAATTGTGTAGGTGAAAGTACCGCTTTCAAAACTTCGCTAATTGACATCAGCGCGAATTGGAAATAGGGGCCCTTTGTTGACAGTTTGAAACTCTCAACTAATTTATTAGGGTCAATTGTGTACACAGCAGGGATTAGAGGGACCGTAAATTGTCCTCTTGGCAACTAACCAGATCTGATACTTCATCTGTTAATCATGTTTTTGGTGATTTTTATAGATTTTTTTAATTGTTTTCGAGTACTAGAGTAGTGATTTGGTACTCTAGTACTCGGACGAGTGATCGAGTACTCGGGTACTCGTTGCCATCCCTACAACTATGACACCAATGACTCCAAAGCTATCGCAATACCTGGACCTATTTTGTTTGAAAAAACAACAACAGAAAAGTCAAAATTAAATATGATGAAGTAATTATTTCAAAAAACGACACAATCCCTACCTCAAGATAATCATATTCACAACTTGGATGTGTCTCCAGTGTGAGGGTCGCGAAGGAGAATAGAATCCTGTTCCCCGGCGAGACATTGACTGTCCACACACAGTCACGGTCATGTGGGTAGTTACCAGGGTAGCCAGGACTGGAGATGGCCCCATGGTTACTCCCCTCCAGGTTCCCTCCGCAAACTGTCAAATAATTGATAAGTATTAATAAATGTGACATCATTAGGAAAAATGAGTTCTTTCAAAGCTGAGTGACCTTCGCTCGTAAACCAAGATTTATTCAAGTTATCAGATTGAAAAAAAACTTGATGGCATGGTGAAGGGTTTTTAGCTAAAAAAGACATTTTATAATTTTATTAATAGCTATGATTGCCTTTAATATTTCAAAAGGAATAAGACTGTCACTTTTCCAATCACTGTATGAAACACCAAATCTACAAAAACTCAATTATTTGAAGGTAATAATCTTTAATTAAATGGAGAGACTAATTCAAATCAATAGAAGAGCTCTTCAAATCATTTCTTGCTATCCTTAGAAAATAATAGCTAGCAACAAATCATCAGTTTGAAGATGTCTCTAATACAAGTACCGTAATAAGGACAACAAATGAGTTGACGATATCTTCACTTCTCCCAATGCCTTCTTATCGTTAATTGATTTGAAGATAGCTTTCATTCCATTAATGAACTCTTTTATTCAATTGTTGAGAGCATTAATTTGCTAAAATTGAAACAATGCCATTATAAAATAAAACTAGACATTTGTTTTTTGGATACAACTCACCTTTATGTCACAATATCTCCACTAATTCAATCACTTTCCTAATATCCACAAGTATACAATTGTATATAAGAAACACTATTTTAAGTATATATTTAATACATAGGATCTTATTAAGAAATTATACAGACCACTGAGGGCCTCCTTGCATTATAGTGACCAGTCAGCCCACAACTGAAGCTGAGGCCTCCATTGAATGTTTGTGGTCTGACTGGGAGGTTACTACAAATGTTGTTAGGAGATTTGAAGTAGTCTGTTTATATTTATTGTATTATATCCCATTGTATAGCTTGGCACTTAAATAAGAAGTATGGAATGACATCTTATTTTGTATAACATGTTGATTTTAATACAGTGCAGTCTCCGTCGTAACTGGGTTTCCTGAAGCCTGGGACAAGTAAATACTGTTTCGGACAAGTCATAATTCCCAGGTGGTTGCCCGAACAGGCAAGTGCATTTTACCGAGATCTAAATCCCTCAGTTTTCATAATTTCTTCAGCAACAATTAAAAAATCCTGAATGAACGTTCTAAATATTGGCTTTTGTATCTTTACGCATGAATTGGTGACGTCACAGCATTCCGCATGCTCAGCACGTGTAGTATTCAATTTATAATTAGAAGCTTATTAATTAAATAATCAATTGATAGGCGTCTAAGCATCCGTCTGACACTTTAACGCTTATAAATTAAATACTTCTCTTGTTCATGTTTTTGTTTTGGTTACAAAATGATGAATTTAAAGCATTTTGAGGGTGCTCAGTCAAAAAAGCGTAAAAAAGCAAAATATAATACTAGTACATCAGGTACTGAAGACCTTGTTTTCACTTTGCTGTTATCCTAGGGAATAAATGAACACTACAATATGATTTTTGTTGGGTTTTTTTAAAATTAATTTGGGCAAGTAAAACTGTTTTGGGGCAAGTGGTTTTCTTCAATTACTTGCCCGAAATGACAAGTGCTGAAATATTTTTAAGGCAAAGACTGATACAGACGACTGTCTTATTTAGATTTTTTTGTCTTGTAAAATCTTCTCTGTGGTTAAACACAACTAGTTTTCAGGTGCCTTACATTTTATTTATAATATATTGTTAAAAGGCCCGCTTGCACTTATATAAGTAAAAAAGGGACATAATTATGTAAGGTATAATTGGTTTTAAGTAGCTTGTAAATATCTAAATATAGACTGTGGTAATTTGGATATTGATCAATCTATTTATATCTACAATGTACTGACTGAGCTGGTAGGTTTAAAACTGATTTAACCAGACCTGTCATATTGTACCAGCATAGTCGTGAGGTTACTTCGATATCAAAAACCTTTGAATGGCTTTACTGCAGGTTCAAATCCTGCGAACACCACTGACGCAAACTGACATATTTTTTTATAAACCAAACTGCATTTTGTATGTACTTATTCAGTATTTTGAGATCTATTTAACCTTTGGATCATTTATTTCATTCGAATTTCAAAATGTTTAAGTAATAGTTAAAACATATCTTCAGAGTGTTATAACTTACGTAACTGACATTTTTTCCCTAATTCCTTTTTTCGTATTTTTGGTATTGTCTGTTAATAATGCATCTACAGTAAAAACCTACATATCATTTCCAATCCCAGATGCTGCTTTTGTGCAAATATCTGCTTTTTTCTCTTTATTGTAAAAAAATACATTATGAGCACTTTTTATTTTTATTTTAATTATGTGCATTTCATGTTCAAAATATTTAGTGCAAAAAATAATGTAACTGTCAATGGAATAAAGTACTGAACAACTGGCCCATTATATGGTTGGAGATTTGATGAAAATCCCAACTTAAAAAATGTGTTAGAAATCACGTACATGTAAGTGCAATTGTGTAAGCTAAAAATTTAATCAATTGTGCATTTTTGTTTTTATCTATTAAAATTTGGTTATTTTGTTATTGTAACTTTTAACAAGTGAGAATGGCAAAGTGAGTGAGCCCTTCTTAGTATTTTTTATTTCAAACAACAATTGATCATTGACTTAGAATACAACAAGTTTTCTGAAGGCAGGGAAAGAAATTTGTGTCATGTCTTGTATGTTTGAAAACTGCAAATCTTAATGACTGAACATGGTATTTTACTGGAGCCCAATAGGTGCTTTCATTGGTTGGAAATGCAGTTTATGATCTAAGTTATAGTTTCAACATATTGTGTAAGATCTATCTAATGGACAAAGAATCATAGTGCAGAGCCCTTCGAAGTTGAGAGAGCCCTTCGAAGTCGAGAGAGCCCTTCGAGGTCCAGAGAGCCCTTCGAAGTCCAGAGAGCCCTTCGAAGTCGAGAGAGCCCTTCGAGGTCCAGAGAGCCCTTCGAAGTCCAGAGAGCCCTTCGAAGTCGAGAGAGCCCTTCTGAAGTTGAGAGAGCCCTTCGAGGTCCAGAGAGCCCTTCGAAGTCGAGAGAGCCCTTCTAAGTTGAGAGAGCCCTTCGAAGTCGAGAGAGCCCTTCGAGGTCCAGAGAGCCCTTCGAAGTCCAGAGAGCCCTTCGAAGTCGAGAGAGCCCTTCGAGGTCCAGAGAGCCCTTCGAAGTTGAGAGAGCCCTTCGAAGTCGAGAGAGCCCTTCGAAGTCAAGAGAGCCCTTCGAAGTCCAGAGAGCCCTTCGAAGTCCAGAGAGCCCTTCGAAGTCGAGAGAGCCCTTCGAAGTTGAGAGAGCCCTTCGAGGTCCAGAGAGCCCTTTGAAGTCCAGAGAGCCCTTCGAAGTCGAGAGAGCCCTTCGAAGTCCAGAGAGCCCTTCGAAGTTGAGAGAGCCCTTCGAAGTTGAGAGAGCCCTTCGAAGTCGAGAGCCCATCGAAGTCGAGAGAGCCCTTCGAAGTTGAGAGAGCCCTTCGAAGTCGAGAGAGCCCTTCGAAGTTGAGAGAGCCCTTCGAAGTCCAGAGAGCCCTTCGAAGTCCAGAGAGCCCTTCGAAGTTGAGAGAGCCCTTCGAGGTCCAGAGAGCCCTTCGAAGTCGAGAGAGCCCTTCGAAGTCCAGAGAGCCCTTCGAAGTCGAGAGAGCCCTTCGAAGTCGAGAGAGCCCTTCTAAGTTGAGAGAGCCCTTCGAAGTCGAGAGAGCCCTTCGAAGTTGAGAGAGCCCTTCGAAGTCGAGAGAGCCCTTCGAAGTTGAGAGAGCCCTTCGAAGTTGAGAGAGCCCTTCGAGGTCCAGAGAGCCCTTCGAAGTTGAGAGAGCCCTTCGAAGTTGAGAGAGCCCTTCGAAGTCCAGAGAGCCCTTTGAAGTTGAGAGAGCCCTTCGAGGTCCAGAGAGCCCTTCGAAGTCGAGAGAGCCCTTCGAAGTCGAGAGAGCCCTTCGAAGTTGAGAGAGCCCTTCGAAGTCGAGAGAGCCCTTCGAAGTTGAGAGAGCCCTTCGAAGTCGAGAGAGACCTTCGAAGTTGAGAGAGCCCTTCGAAGTCGAGAGAGCCCTTCGAAGTTGAGAGAGCCCTTCGAAGTTGAGAGAGACCTTCGAAGTTGAGAGAGCCCTTCGAAGTTGAGAGAGCCCTTCGAAGTCCAGAGAGCCCTTCGAAGTTGAGAGAGCCCTTCGAGGTCCAGAGAGCCCTTTGAAGTTGAGAGAGCCCTTTGAAGTTGAGAAAGCCCTTCGAAGTCGAGAGAGCCCTTCGAGGTCCAGAGAGCCCTTCGAAGTCCAGAGAGCCCTTCGAAGTTGAGAGAGCCCTTCGAGGTCCAGAGAGCCCTTCGAGGTCCAGAGAGCCCTTTGAAGTTGAGAGAGCCCTTTGAAGTTGAGAAAGCCCTTCGAAGTCGAGAGAGCCCTTCGAGGTCCAGAGAGCCCTTCGAAGTCCAGAGAGCCCTTCGAAGTTGAGAGAGCCCTTCGAGGTCCAGAGAGCCCTTCGAAGTCCAGAGAGCCCTTCGAAGTTGAGAGAGCCCTTCGAGGTCCAGAGAGCCCTTCGAAGTCGAGAGAGCCCTTCGAAGTCGAGAGAGCCCTTCGAAGTTGAGAGAGCCCTTCGAAGTCGAGAGAGCCCTTCGAAGTTGAGAGAGCCCTTCGAAGTCGAGAGAGCCCTTCGAAGTTGAGAGAGACCTTCGAAGTCGAGAGAGCCCTTTGAAGTTGAGAAAGCCCTTCGAAGTCGAGAGAGCCCTTCGAAGTCGAGAGAGCCCTTTGAAGTCGAGAGAGCCCTTCGAAGTCGAGAGAGCCCTTCGAAGTTGTTAAGATTTTACACAAAATGCCTCTACCAGACTAAGATTATGACAAGTTTTCTGCAGGCGGGTAACCATATAATGATGTTATGTATGTTAAGTGGTATAACTGCAATTCTTAACAATTAGCCATGGTACTTATAAGAGGCTATGTACAAACACTGCTAATATTAGTGAAACAAACAGAAGAAATAATTTACCCATGATTCTTAGAGCTGAGTAGTACCTTATTATATCATGCATAGGACACACTTTTTTACCCCCAATTATCGTCTTAAAAATTGCCTGCGACCTTTCTATGCTATTAGAATTTCATTTGTGTTTTTTCCAAGTCCATTTCAGGTCGAAAATATCGGACCAGGGAAGAACGCGGTAATAGTAAGTATCTGTACTGCGTCACCGAAGAGAACAACTGACATCTAGGTAAAATCACGCAAGTTAACACACGCAGAAATATATTGAATGTTTACTTTAAAATGATTTATTGAGAAATAATAATATTGTTTACTTTTTTACAAAAAGGACGCTACTCACAAAAACTCGATGTGAGTCAGCACTTTAACTGGATTGAGTTATAACGACAACGGAAAATCGGGAAAGGAGGTAAATATCAATTAATCGTTGTTCATGATTTTAATGTTTCGATATTTTACAAAACATTTTGTTGTATGTTACTGTTTTAAAAAATTAATAAAGGAATGTGCATAAAGCAAAGTAGCATTATTGTCACTATCAAATCTTTTCAAATGTGCGAAGGTGTGAAAAACACCCGCTGTCTGTCATTAGAAAAACATCAATAGAACAAACTATTGCGATGGTAATACCGTATGGTTGTTTGTTCACACTTTACCCGTCGTGCCTTCCGCTGGCAAGGCTAATTACCGACACACATTAATTATGCCTGACGTGCTTTAATCCGCGCAGCGACAAGCCTTATCAAAACAATCATCAGTTTTGACAATACACAGTTTTGTTGCGGTTGCAATGGTTGACTGTCATTCAGAAGGCATGTCGAGACTTTTGCAACGGTTGCAACGGTTGACTGTCAGTCAGAAGGCATGTCCGGACTATTGGACTATTATGGCATTTGTATAAGTCTTATAATATGCGTGAATGTTCTCAAAATGTCAAGACATATATATATCATTGTTGTGTACGCTAAATTACCGAAATACGACGATAATTATCGAAATACACAAGACAGTTATTGAAATATGCCTTATATACAATTTTTTGTTTGTTTTTTACTTCAATACATGTTATAAATACTTTACCAACCTCAATTTTTCGTCTCCGATTTTGACATTTTTCCGCTGCGTCCTATCTTATATATTAATGGGTTTTACCCGTTTTCTCAACTATTTTTTAGCCTGCGTCCTATCTATGCTAGCGTCCTATACATGATATAATACGGTAAGCAAAATGGAATTTGGATCAATCAGTCTCTGCTTTGATAACCACTTTGAGATTCCTCAATATCTTGTACTAGAACTTACTTGTTTGAGAACCCGCCAGATAATAAATATCAAATTTAATGCAAATTTGATCATTCATATAAAAGATGTATCACTGTTTATAACTGTTCTTGACCTATAGATGTGAGTAGTCAGAATTCCTAAAATAATCTTACTAGGATCCCGAGACGTCCACTGCACGGTGAACCCATCTGACGCTATGTTTGTATCCGATTTGAACCAGAAATACAGCTGGTGATGAGTGGAGTTGATTGGTTGGCCGTTGTTAGGGGGTGTCGACCCGCAGTATCGACCAATCGCATATGAGGCTGCAGTGGGGCCATCATTTACCTAAAAAAAAAGTGCATAGATACTTAATCATAATTTGTGCCCTGTATTTAAAACACTATTAAAGTGTTGTAAAGTTGTTAGAATTATTGACATATTCTTAATATTTGTTCCATTCATTCTGGTGCAAAATATTATTTTTCAAAAACAAGGCTTCTGACTATACAGTCGCAACGTGTGGCTGGAACTCGCTTGGCTCGAATACCTCATTGTTTCGAAATAGATGTAAAGGACCAAATTCTTTATACTGAAAGTAAACATTCCCGCTTGGCTCAAATTTTATGAGGCTCGAGGTATTTTCGAGGTCTCTTAGAGTTCGAGCGAACAAGGTTCGACTGTATATATATATATATATATATATATATATATATATACATGGGTCAAAACTGCCATGCAAAAAGGTTTTATTAATTCTGACATAATCTATTTGAACCATAATTCTGATATTAAATTGTTATCATCTTGGCCATTTCATCAAGAGTTCTATGAATGATTTGGTACTTAGGAAAGATTATCAATAGTAGTACTGCACTGTTGAAAATCTTGCCTACTTATGTAATTGGCCCAAGGACTCTCGAGGTTCCCCCCCTTCCTTTGCATGATGGAACCCAGAACCTCTCTGCATGCAGACACTCTACCACATGCCTATATAACTAGTTATATGCATATCAAATACTTGGTTACTCTTATGTTCCATGATCATAATAATATGTCTGAATAAAATTCAATTCAATTCAATACCTGTAGATGATCGTAGATACACTGTGGGTGAGCCTCTATGTTGAACTGGGGGAAAGTTGCTTGAATGACCTGAAATGTTTTTTAAAATTAGTTTAATATAATAATTTCCTCGTTATACACACTCTTACACCTATAACATCTTGGTAAAAAAAGTGTTAGTACCGGTAATATCAAAATGTGCCAGTTACAAAAATACTGCCCCATTTTCATGCAAGTCCTTAGTTCAAATTACAATCATATCACACAGGGAAATTATTAGTAAATCAAGTTTTATACTTCAAGAATTGTTTTATTTGCTCATCAAAGTGACCATCAAGGCTATCATAATGTAGCCAATAACCTTACTGCAGTGACCAGGGCTTCTAAAAGTTTGAAACCTCAATCGGTCCGGGCGGGCGTCAAACTGAACCCCACCTCCCCCACCCAAAAAAACAAAAACAACAACAACAAACACACAAAATAATAACGCATAAGGAATGAAATCTACCTGGTAGACATACCCAGTAATTTTTTTAAATGGAAAAATACGAAATAACTGCTAAACTTAAATAAATTGTAAACTATGTTGTACTTCAGTTAGTAAGTTTCAATGCATTGTACACATCGATGCCAAGTTTATGTCAGTTTTCGACAATTTTCTTTTTTCCCCGCTATTTTATCATACATGAGACAGCCCCTTTAAAGCTGGATTTTTTTTTGATGATGCAATTTTGCAAACCTAGGATTCGAGCTAGTGACCTTGTATTTTTAACCAAAAAGACCCATATTTATACTTATCGGAGATATCGTTCATACAAATAACCTGATCAACAGAAACTATTCCATTTGTGTGAGGAAAAATGAACATTTTATAAATACATCAGCTTTTCCATAAGATCTGTCCCAGAGACCTAGTTTTTTACCCTAGATGACACACTTTATTATCTAAGATTTCATGTACACAAATATTTTTAAAGTCAATTAAAATTTAAATTTTTAAAAAATATGGGTAGTTATGAAATTCATGAATGGGATGTGTGTTTATAAAATAGCAATTGAATTTAGTTGTTGACTGATATTGATACAGATAGGTAAACCGTTTGGTAAGCATAGATTTTTTTTTATGACATCGGGATAATATTTCCTAAGATTTGACCTAGTGACCTAGTTTTTGATCTGAGGTGACCCATATTCACAAATGTTTAAGACAACATGTAGACAAATATTCTGACCAAGTTGCATAAAGATTTGACAAAAATTAATGAATTTTTAAGACAATGGAATTCTTCTTCCTAAGATTTGACCTTGTGACCTAGATTTTGACCGGGGAAGACCCATATGAAAGAGCTTTCAAGATATTATGCAGACAAATATTCTGACCAAGTTTCATAAAGATTTGACAAAAATTGTTGAGTTTATGACGTGGAAATATTTTCCTAAGATTTGACCTAGTGACCTAGAATTTGACCAGGGATGACCGATAAAAAAATAAGCAAGATATTATGCAGACAAATATTCTGACCAAGTTTCATCAAGATATGAAAAAAAATGTTGAATTTATGACGTGGAAATATTTTTCCTAAGATTTGACCTAGTGACCTAGATTTTGACCCGGGTTGACACATATTAAAAAATATGCAAGATATAATGCAGACAAGCATTCTGACCATGTTTCATCAAGATTTGGTAAAGATTGTTGAATTTATTACCGTGAAGTATTTCTTCTAAAGATTTGACCTAGTGACCTAGTTTTTGACCCGAGATGACCCATATTCATATATATTCAAGATAATATGCCAAAAAATAGTCTGATCTAGTTTGATAACCATTGGATAAAAAGTCTTGATTTTATTACATAAAATGAAAACTTGAACGCAGAATTGTTAACGCCCACCCGCCCAATTGACCGCCCCCCCCCCCACCCCCCGACTGCCCGTTTTTTTCCCCATTCTATAACCAGTAATTTTTCGATGAAAAATCCGGTTAAAAATGGTTCGTTCTTATTTTTATTGAAATCAATGATATGAAGGTTCTCAGATGACGATTATCCATTAATATTTTGCCAACCTTATGGTATTTTCTGACCAGTGTAAACGAAAAAATATTTTTGCAACTGTACACCAGTCTGATTTTGAAAGCACTCAATGCTGATTTCAAAATTAAATCCTGAACTTAAGAACCCTCTTTAAATCTCATGGATCCAATTCTATCAAGCTACTTACAGGAAGCACATCGTCTCACCTCATGAATTACAAATAAAACAAGTTTATTCAAAGTGAGCAACAATTTTAGTATAAACCAGGGTCAGTAGCTCATTAAGTATGAAATCACTGCCCAACAAATGAATCAGCTAAGTCAAGTAGGCTAATAGACAAAATAAAGGGCATGTAATTCTGGGTGCTGATTAGCTAGATAACAATTGATAATCTATAAAACAAATAGCAGTTAAATCAACTTACCTTGCCATAAGTTGTTGTAATAACCCATGCACAGCTAACACTGTGTGGATACTGTGTGCCCACCACTGCTGGGTACCGGAACGAGCCAGACTCTCCACTCAAATAGGCACCACATGCTGTATGGGATTAAACAAAGTTAGAGGGGAAATATGAATTATCACCCATCCCCCTCTACAGTGGTCGAAATTAATACAAGCCTGCAAAGCCTGCACTGGTAAAATGTCTTCTTGGCTTGCTCAAATTCTGAATTTTATATAGCAGGGCTAATTGTTCAAAAATTTGATGCCAAGTAAGAGTATAAAAATTCGGGCTTCTTCATCCAAAAGTCTAATTTCGATGACTGCCTATAGGAATGCCATGAGTCGTGGTAATGACCCGAGCACAGCTAACACTGTTGGGGTTATAGGGGCCATCTTCTGAATGAGCCTATGGCAGATCATAAATTCAGTTGAAATCAAGTTAGTGTCAAAATAAATCTGGAGTCTTATTCAATATGGTTTTTATGTTTGTTTTTTGACATGCCTCAATGATTCTATTCAGTCTATTGACCAGTTATTCTCAAAGTCCTATCAAAACACTTGGATTCTCATCTTAAATTAAGTGAAATTTAAGGTGGTTATTAAATGCAGTCTCTGGCCTAAAAAGTCAAGTCATACCACTTGTTTCAAAATATATCTCAGTAGGACCAACATAAAAATGTTAAAAAATGAACTTATGATACATTTAAAAGTAGATATGATGTCTCCCATTGTGTTCATCCCATTACAGCTGGGTACCATAATGTACCATGGCTGTATGGGATAAAACGCAACTTTGTTATGGAGATATATATACAGACACCTACCCCATCTTGGATAGTTGAAGGTTAATTATGGTAATAATTTAGACCAAGCACAACGTTCATTTCTATTGCTGGTTTAAACCTAACTATATGAAGAAAAACCTGTTGGATAGATTGTTTCTCAGAGTATTCGCTTATGAACAATATTAATTATATCAATTCAAATATGTTAGTTTTGCTTTATAAGTAAGTGCACATGTTCCCTTTAAATGAATAAATTTTGAGCAAAATAATTTTAAGATATTTGTAAGGGTCAACTACAATTGCAAGAAAAAAAATAACAAATTAAACCCACCTGATTGCTCGACTTCACAGTTGCTGCCAGTATTGGAATCTGTGCATGTACATAAGTAGCCATTAAGCCGGTCTGTGCATGAGCCCCCATTTTGGCAGGGTGATGAGGCGCAATCATCAACGTCTGTCTGACAGTTCTGACCTGTATAACCTGGCTGACATACACATCGGTATGAGTTGGAGTCTACATTCTGAAATATGGATTAGACCTTATAATGAAAGAATGTTATAACGGTTAAATGAAGCCACATCTTGCCACAGTAATTATGTACATTTGTAAAGGACAGTCAGACAGATTAGGTTCTTAACAGTCACGCCCAGTCCATAATTATTCTGCAATAAGAAATAGACTAATGAAACAATAGTTTACATGTGTGGACATTCAAAGTGCCTCAAAATTTGCCAAAAATGTATATAAGGCGTCTTATGTACCACAACTTTTAAACAAATTTTCAAACTAAATTTATTGGAATGAGATAACAATTCAAGGGCTATACGTCTGAGCATGAGTCTGAAACTCAGACTCAAGACGTAATGAATATGGACCCAGCGCATAACATATCCAATAAAGTTGTAAAATGCCAAGAAATCCCTTACAACCCTTTACCTGGCAGACAGCACCATTCATACAGGGGCTGCTCCCACACGGGCCCGTAATTGGTCCCTGGGACACACAGCCTGTGGCCCCAACCCCGTTACCTACATAGCCTGGGGGACAAGTGCACACACGACCTTCAAAGCCTGCAATAGTAATATAGACGGAAATGTTTTATATTTGTAAATAAATATGACAATGGCTATGCTATAAGGCCTCTGATTTATGTGTTTAATTTTCATTCCCGCCAGCTCCTGTCTGAAACACCACACTGCAGCATAATTTTAAACACTTATATTTTATAGAAATCTGGCTTTGCCAATAAGTTGTCCGAACATGTGGACCCATAGGGCACAGGATCGCTCATCTGATACATGGAAGTCAGGCCATGCAGACCTATTGTGTTCATTAGATATTTCTAAGATTTACTAGTGTCCTCCAGTTTAACACCCGGCAAAACCCATACTAAATCTTGGCTTAGATTTTGGTAAAGACAGTCATTTCTGATCCTACAATGAAAATCAAACTTTCCATGGAGTTTATTTCCCACAAGACCCATATTTGAACTTGACCAAGATATTTGGAAGACAATAATTTTCTGCAATTTATTTTCGGCTTAAAGGTTAATAACAAGGTTAATCTAGGTTTTGACTCGAGGACCTAGTCTTTTATCAAAATCATTGTGATAAAATTTCACAAAAATAGGATGATATATTCAACTACATTGAAACTTCATCTAGACAATAATTCTTACCAAGTTTGGCAATAGTCTGTGGAAAAAGAGCATCTATTGCATATACAAGACTTGACCTTGCGTTCTACTTTTTACGCAAAATGACCCAAACTCGAATATGTCTGAGATTCTGAACATTTTTCTGAGGCATTGGTCGAAAATTGTAGCCACTATTGTGTTAACTAGGTGTTTTTATTAGAGAATAGATTAAACATTGTGTAAATGTAAAGCTCACATTTGACTGTTTTGTGTTCAGGTGAGCTAACCATCAGAGATGACGCCAAAAACTAGACAAACTTATGGCTTTTTTTATTACAAAAATAAAAAAATAAATCTGCACATTAGCCATTTCTTTTTCACTGAGCTAGTAGGCCAGGGTGATTTTGTGACTGAGTACAGACTTGAAATTAAGTCAGGATGCTGCTAACAAACATCTTTTAAAGTCTGGTCTCACCTGGACTTTCAGTACACGCAGCCTGTGGATGACAGCCCCCATTGTTGTTCTGACACATTCCCACCCACGTACAGGTAGCACCATTCCCTTGAAAACCTGTTGAGAAAGATACTGTGAAATCATTAATGTTCGTGGGGCATTAATGTTCGTTGTTTTCATGGGTTGAATATTCAGATCCACGAATTCAAGATCCCACGAAATATAGACCCTTTATTCACTTTTTCAATTGCCATGTTATGTACATACTCTAGATTTTCGTTAAAGAGGCCGCAGTATACAGGTTAATTTACGTCTCACTGTATATCTTATTATCATCGTTTTGTTAATATATTATATCTGCCTTTAAAATACAATAAACCAAATCATTTTAATGTGTTTGAACCAAATGACAGAAGCGCGTGCCTAAACATGTGCTGTTCATGAATATCTCCAGGCTAACAAGATGTGAGTGATGAGTGTTGGTTCTCGATTCTTTTCTTCAATGAAACAAATAATCGATTATATTGGAGGTTTTGAGTACCCAACGTGACATTGTACAAAACAACGCGTTCAATACAATTATGAAACAAAAACATGTGAATAAATATTGAACATCAGCTATCTTTTGGGATTGTTTTCTCAAATATACGTACCTTCTCTGTGTTTTCACAGTTTGCAAAATTCCTAATTGGCATTCAATGGCTTTGCCTATCTGTATTTATGATCAGGGTACATCTTCTTTTATGATCTTAATTTCCAATTAAATCGATAATGGACATGGGTATATGCACTAATTGGCATGTCGTACCACTATAGCAAGTGTCATAAACCGTGTGACGTAGAAGATGGAAATCACGGGCCAGCGCATGGAGATAACGCAGACGATCTAGGACAATCGCAGTTTTGATTTTTTTTCAAAAATGAAAAAACCACGAATTCAAGTACCCACGAAATTGTAATTTTTCGACAAACCACGAAATTTCATGCCAACGAATATAAATTATTTCACAGTATAATATTTTATGACATTTCCTAGGGTTTATGCCCGAAGCTTTCAAATACAAATATTTGAAAGCTACCAGTTTTACAGTTCTTATCGTCTTGACCTTAACCCATTGTGTTGAATAAATTGAAAAATAACCTTGATGTTGACAAGGACTACATTTCCTTGACTCCTCTACATAGATGTTGAACAACCTCCATCCTTGTTGCTTTGAGATTGGCCTCATCTGCGATTATTGAACACAAAGCTTGACCTTTACCTTACCTGTAGGGCATAATGCTCATGTCCTTTATCCCTGTTTTGAGACTGCACCATAGTATATATAGAAAAGCCTTCATTGTTCCCGTTTCTTTGACCCTATATAAGGACCTTGACCTTGACCTTACCTGTAGGACAGGGACCACATGTCCTTGACCCGTCTGTGTTTACACATTGCACCATAGGAGATGTGGAACAGCCTCCATTGTTCACTGCACATTCATTCACATCAGTACATGTAAAACCGTTTCCTTGGTAACCTACAAAAATAATATCCTTTAAGTTGATAATATATTTTTTCTCTATTTAAATTATTGAAGATAAACTTGAGAGTGTTTGTTTCTTACCTACCTAGCTGTTCTTATTTTCTGTGACATAACACTTTAAAATGCATACTTCAACAGTCACATCACTGTTCATTTTTAAGTGTCTACTTAAAGTTTAAGTTGGTTATATCTGTGATTATCAACCTTATATTTTACAAGAATCCATTTTTTCAGTTACATTGAAAATTGTGATTATCTTTATTCTGTAAAAATATGTTTTTTTGTTTAGATAATATTTTATGCCAGTGTTCCTTGTTCACATGATATAATTTTATAAACATAATAATATGTCTCATTCTCCATCTTTGAACTTTAAAAAAAAAAACTTGTATATTTCACCTAACTCATTATCGTTATCATTATTATTTTGTTTTAAACATGTTTTAATGTTAATATTGTTTATTGCATTGTTTTGTCAGATGCTCAAAATGAGCCTTGACTAATAAAACGTTCAAGCTACAAGCATGCTACTTTATCAGTAGTAGCCTCCCTTTCTCCACAAATACATGCAGACATATCCATCAAGGATATGAACCTTTCAAAGTTCAGTCTATTCAATACCTAGCTCAACTCCTTTTACCACTTTACAAGAATGCATTGGTCAAATTATAATGAATTTTAATCTGTTAGAATCATATTCTCTTATAGATTATATTGATATAGATTTTGGTACAAAACTTGAGCAAAATTTGTTTTAGAGCAAGAAATTTACTTCAGTAATAACTCAAAATCATGAAGCTGCACTCAACAGTTCTTTGCATATTTGATGACCACATTAAAGAAGTTAAAACACAATTTGTGTAAAGTATTCAAAAAAATAACATAAAACGCTAAAAACGATATGAAAGAACCAGAATTTATTTCCTTTCTACCTATGATATATGCATAAGATTTTAATCATGTACACAGTTGAGTAAATACTGGGGACAGGTCCATGAACATCCCCATTCTGGAGACCCTTAATTGGGTTAATTTATCAGTTTTTTCGCTAAACTGGGTAAAATCAATCTTTGATTGTGGGGATTACCTGCTGGGCAAGAGCCACAGGTGAAAGAGCCCGGCAGGTTAATGCAGGGAACCAAAGGGTTAGCTGAGCAGGGGTGCCGGTTCCCATCACATTCATTGACATCCACAACACACGCAGGGTCCGATCCTGATGACGTCCAGCCATCGTCACATATACATGTGTACTTGGGCTGAAAATTCATTTGTGGTATAAAGATTTACAGTGAAATTCTGACCGTATTAATAGTGTGGGCCCCCAAAGTTCAAATATTGCTACAGAAAAAGGTGCGCATCTGTGCTGCCTGAAGATATACATTATAATGTATATAACCATTATCTTTGTCTAAGAAGTATGTACCTATATTTAACTTTTCAGCTAAAAAGTACATTTTCTAAATGGTGAACAAAATGGCCACCACTTAAATATCAGTTCAACAATCATTGTTCAAAGCTTATCATGCAATACGGTCATTAAATAAATAAGGGACATGCCACCTTGAACTATATTGCATTGTGTTTGACCTAGTGCCCTTGAATGTTATTATACGAAGCATTTTTTAAGGTAATTGTAATCTGAATTTTATTTAATATTTTGTTGCGCATAGCATAAATTTAAGCCAAGTTTCAATAGTTAGTGTAATATCGACCACTAACTTGACATAAAACAGTGTTACAACATTCACAAACAGGTGCCTAAGTCAGTCCAGATAGTGCAGTGATAAGAACACATGCTTCTAACTAAGGTGTCTCAGGTTCCTCACCTTGCCAAGGCACACGTGAGTTTATTAGGTGGTCACCAGGATGGACAAGCCAGTTTTCCCTGGGTATTCAGACAATTTTCCCCATGAACATAAGACAACACCTACATTGAAGTTATGTTCTCATGGATTTGCAACAAAATACAATATCTGCCAATAAATCATGTTTAAATAACATGTTTTAAAAGGCTGTGAAATGAATAATATTTAAAATTAATCTCAGCTTGCATAAGTACCTGTCCAGCTAGTGTACGCGCAGAATTCACACACGTGCCATGACCGCACATTTCTGACGAGGATGCCCCTGTACAATCATCATGCGTCTCTGTACAACGTACGCCATGATAATTGGCCGCACACTGACATCTGGAAAATAAATTAAATAATTTTTACTTATTCTTAAGTCCACTTTATCCATGATCTACCCCAATATTATTGAAGGATGGACAGAAACTAAAAACTTTGGGGCAGTTTAAGTTTAACTTACTTAATATCAACAAAACTTCATAAGATCAAGAATATAAGTAAAAGATTGTGATGTGTTCACTAACTGAATTCAGTGTTATTTCTATTTTCAAAATGGCTGTGTCTTACACATATGGTAAAACTTTTTTGTTTAAAATAAAAAATGTTTCTACTTGGCAGTCATTGATAAGAGGGTCCTTCTTTTACTATGACAAAAACATGGTTTGCAAATAAAACTTGAATGCTAATGTTTTTATATCAGTAAGATTACTCTCCCTTTCACCACTTTGTCTGTACCTAGGCCCCATTTCAATATAGATAGTAAGGCTTAAGTCTGTAAATTTCCTAGATCTTAGTGTAAACTGCGTTTCAATAAAAAAAATCGTTAGGGCATTATGTATAGGTCAAGGTTATAAGTCACAAGCCGGGTGAAACTTGTATGGATGGGAAAACCAAACAAAAGCTTTGAATGAAAATAGGGCATTTATATCGTAAAATGAAACGTACCGTAAGTCAATAGCTTGTGTATAATAACATCTCCAAAAAAACATATCTTGGTGCACAAAAATACCGTAAAGGCATGTATCACATAGACTCTGGTCCTAACTTTACGGGTGTATCTATTACCGGTAAGCAGCGTACGGTTTAAGCCCAAGATATCTTATTGAAATGGGGTCCCGAGCCATGATTTTGGTAACTTACGAGTCCCCATTCATACATACTGTAATAACGATGGTTTTGTTAGTGTTCAGACCAGATAAAATAACAAATGAAAAACCCGTGTATAATATTTCTCATTGCACCACAAAATAACTTACGTAAAACCTCCGAAGGTGTTAACACACGTAGCGCCGTTCTGACAACCAAGATCTGTGCCGGCGTAAACCACACACTCATTGACATCATCGTTACAAGTAGGTCCCTAAAATAAACAAGGGGATGTAACTCCAGTGTGAATGTTTCCTGAAAATATCAAGGGCCATGTGTTCATGCATCAGTCTTAGAAGGATTGATAGTGACTATGCAACCAGTGCAATCATTGATTGACAGCTGTACAATGGTCTATTTCAATGAAAAAATCTGATTATTAGATTCAACATTGGGTAAAACAATGTACTTCTACAAACTTATCGATGATTACTTTAACCTAAAAGTCTATACAAAGAACAAGAATTACCTTAGAAGTGACTAATTTGAAGAATTACATTTATTCCTTGTTACTAAGAATAGGCAATAATTTCAATGTTTATTTATCAGTCTAAATAAAAATCTACACAATGTAGCAAGATTTGCTCCCCTTGCTTCAAGTGTATGGTTAATGATGAGATCTTAACAATCTCTGCATACAACTTATTTATTTTACAAAAAAAAACATGAACATCCATTGACAAAGTTGCTCAGAATTTATTGATGTTTAAGCAGGTATTAATGTTTTTTGCTGCAACTTATATATTAGCTAGATAAACAGGATATCTCGGATAGTTTTTAAATGTAAAAAAGAAAGTCAGCCTTTTTTTGTTGTTGTTGTAAGAAAATTGTGACGCTTTGTTGTATTTTTGTAGATGGCCATCAAAGGAAGCTTACTGTGAAGTTTCAATAAATTTGACCCATTTTTTTCAGAGGAGATGTTTTTAAAGCAAATCAAGAAGTCGGCTATTTTAATGTTGTTGCTGAAGTTGAATGGAGATGTCTTTTTGCAATTTTGTCAAAGGTTAAACTAGGAAGCTTCCTGTGAAGTAGCATTGAATTTGGCCTGATGGTTTCAGAAATGTCTTTCAAGCAATTATTGATGTACGGACAGATAGACGCAGGGTGGAGACCAATCTTAATAGCTCATTTTAAGCACTTTGTGCTTAGGTGAGCTAAAATATCTACAACACAATGACTTAACCTGGAATGTATCTGGGCATCTACAGAAGAACGTTATGTATGTGTAGATATACTGTACATGATTCAAGCAATTTAAACTCATCTGGGTAATCAGTGAAAAAATATTTAATATTAGAAATATACACAATGACTGTACCTGGAATGCATCCGGGCATCTGCAGAAGTACCCGTTGTATGTGTCCACACAGACTCCTCCATGGCTACAAGGATTGCTGGCACATTCATTTGTAGTCAAAAGCTGAAATGAAAAGTTAAGGAGCATGTAAAGTGTCTTACAGCAAGCTAGGCACATTCAGCAACAAAGGTTTATCAGAACTTATCTCTCTTTTGGACAATTACCAATTAGGCGCGAGGGACAGTATAATATAATTATATAATTACAGAAATCAAAGCACTGAAAGTACTTACAGGGCAGACAATTTTATCTTACAAAAGCATGTTATTGTGCACTCAATTTGTAATCTTTCAAAAATGTTCAACTCTGAGTGTTTATCTTGTGTGTCTTTATTATTTACACTATTTTTCTGTAACCCTTCAATTTTTAAAATTTAACAAAAAGTAACAACTTTTATTCCATCAATTACTTCTAGATGATTATTAATATATACATGTTGTATAACAATTTGTCATAGTCACATTACACTAAAGACGTAACACTGTTTACCTGCTGAAGATTTTCTACTGTAGTTTGAAGCTCTCGGACCTGAAGTGTGGAAATAAATATAACCTGAAGTGTGGAAATAAATATGACCTGAAGTGTGGAAATAAATATAACCTGAAGTGTGGAAATAAATATGACCTGAAGTGTGGAAATAAATATAACCTGAAGTGTGGAAATAAATATGACCTGAAGTGTGGAAATAAATATAACCTGAAGTGTGGAAATAAATATGACCTGAAGTGTGGAAATAAATATGACCTGAAGTGTGGAAATAAATATGACCTGAAGTGTGGAAATAAATATGACCTGAAGTGTGGAAATAAATATGACCTGAAGTGTGGAAATAAATATGACCTGAAGTGTGGAAATAAATATGACCTGAAGTGTGGAAATAAATATGACCTGAAGTGTGGAAATAAATATGACCTGAAGTGTGGAAATAAATATGACCTGAAGTGTGGAAATAAATATGACCTGAAGTGTGGAAATAAATATAACTTTTTTATTCAGTTTCATTTTATAAATTATTAATTCTATAAAAAGTTTCACATTATTCACCAGTCTTCAAACTTTTAAATAAACTTATATATAAGGAATATAACTGCAGAGAACCCTAAAAATAAAGATAAAAAAACATGTCATCAAAATGTGTTAAATGAGATTACAGCGCAACATGCATGTAACTTCATATGTGGATTGAAGAAAGCAGGTCTCTTTATCCTTGTCTTTGGCTTCACTATGAATGTACAGGCAGACAAAGAGTCAATTGTTCAGAACTTTGTCTAGTTTTTTGTTAAAAGTTAACCTTGTTGTTAACTTTGATTTTTGCAACTGAGATGGACACACTTGTGATTCTAACTATAAGTAATTCTAACAAAGTATGAGATACCTGTTTAAGATATACTTGTTTTATCTAAATGATATTGAGCATGTTTCAAGAGATCACATGTAAAAAAAAATTGTGTTGTTGACAATGTTGTTAACTTTTTTAAAGTTCTAAACATTCGGCCCAATAATAGGCAGTTTTCATGCATACCAAATAAAATTCAATTAAGCTGAAATATAGCCAGCAAGATGACAAGAAACCACAATGATATGTTTAATAAGCAGAAAGCAAGTATAAACAACAAAACAACATTTTCTCATAAATAATTAAAGTGATAATGTAATGATATATTTAATAAGTGGGAAAGCAAGTATAAACAACAAAACAACATTTTCTTATAAATAATTAAAGTGATAATGTATCACCCATATTTTTCAAGCTATACAGAATGACGATAAATAGAATACACTCTTTGATCATGCAATTTAAAATTAAAGCAGATTACACAGCCAGCATCAGTTGAAGTAAAGGTCAAATATTTTTTTGGCAGGTAGTTTTGTGGCGTAAGACCCATCTCTCACCAACAAGCAATCAATTCTTATCCCCACCAGGTATTTTTTCTTAAGGCATTCCTAAATAGTGCTAAACATGGTTTATACCTTAAGGTAACAGACTCCGGCCACATGACTTACCTACATCACAGAATCATGCATGATTCTTTAAGCTAAATTCACAGAATCTAGCATGTAGCTAACATGAACTCAAGAATGCCTCCATAAGCTAACCCAGAGTTAAGAATGATTCAATAAGTTAACACAGGCTTGAGCATGATATACCATAAGCTAACACAGACTTGAGCATGATTCCATAAGCTAACACAGACTTGAGCATAATTTCATAAGGTATTCCGTATTAAGCTAACACAGACTTGAGCATGATTTCATAATAAGTTAACACAGACTTGAACATGATTCTATCAGTTATCGTAGACTCTAGCTTGAGTCTATAAGTTAATGCAGACTTGAAAATGATTCCATAAGCTAAAACAGTCTTGAGCATTCATATTATATTAGCTATCACAGACTCAAGCATGGATCTATAAGCTATCACAGACTGGAGCAAATATTCCATACAGACTTCAGCATAATTACAAAAGCTATCACAGATTCAAGCATTAATCTTTTACAAAGCAGAATAAAGCTGCAACATGCTTGCTATTGTGATATTTTATATACTTGTCTCCGAAGTCTTCGCAGAGTTCGTCTAGTTGTGCGGTCAGGACTATTACTCTGACAAAGCATTTTAACATATAAAACAATCAAGAAAAAATAACTTTTAACAACTATGAACAATTATTTCTAAAACCTTACCAATAAAAATCTTTTCTAACAGGTAAAGACTGAGTTTAAAGTATGCATATAATAAATGGCTGAAGAATTCAGTTACATTAAACAGTAAGTTTCATTCTTAATAAATATTTTAATAATGTTATAATTTACCTATTTATCTATGTAAGCATCAGTTTAAAGAGAAACTTATTACATAGTCACAGGTACCAGCAAACAGTTTAAACCTGAGAATGGAAATGACAAATATAGAAAATGAGACAAAAAATTCCTTGATTAAAAATTCCTTTACCCCGTTTTCCAGCGTCGTGACTCTGCCTGTAAGGGCAGTAATTAGGGAGGCAACTTGCCCTGTTGACTGTAGGTTGGACAAGCTGGCTTCGACACTTGACAGACGAGACCCTATGTTGTTGGGAAGCTGAAAAATTGATGATTTTTTTCTAATAATTTATACATACAATTACATTGGCTTATTTTTGGCTTCAAGCATTTAAATCAAATATACTCCTTCTTCAGTGGGAGAAGAAATGAGAGAAAATATAAAGGGAAACAGAATTTGCAAAGGTAACTTTAAATTAATAAAAGATGAAATCCTTTGAAATTTTGAATACATTAAATATACATATCCATTACATTAGGCGTTTCTTTAAAAAAAATTCTAATCATTATGACTGTTACTTATTGTCACCAATGGAAGTTTTATTGCTCAGCTAAATATGTAATACATCGAAGCATGGCCATCCCCATCCATAACTTACTGTTGCCTGTAGCAAATCAATTCTGTGGCCAAGGGTAAGTAACTGTGTCTGGACTGTGCCCGTTGGTTGGAGATTATTCAGACGAGACTCGAGGTTTGCCAGACGAGACTCGAGACTAGACGAGGCAGTTGGAGCCGTCTGAAGTTGTTCAATGGCCAACTTATTGTTCTTGACCTGTAAAAGAGAGATGGTTCTTCAAGCCATTGTTGAAATATTGAGTATTATACATCAATACAATTGCCATTTTAATACTTGAAATGTTGAACTTTTCCAGTTGTACTGATGTCTGTCTCTCACCAACTATTGTTGGAAAGTAGACTATTTTATGGTCTCTTGAAATAGAAGATCTGATCAGTACATCTGGCCCCAATATTTCGAAACATCTTAAGTCCCTTATGGATTATGCTAAGCTCACTATTTTTGTATTTGCATAATTTGTGAAATATTTACATTCTTATGAGTGTTAAAAAACTTTGTACTTTAACAAGAAATTATCTTTATGATTATCACAATTAACTAATTTTTCTTTGGTAAGATCAGGACTAGGTAACTTGGCTTTATTAGATAAGCTACTTAAATTTGTTCTGTTTAAGAACTTTTGAGTCATTTGGGCCTGGGCCATTATTCACTTATGTCTTGACTCTGTGTTTGCGACTCAGTACTCAAAACTACATATAGTTGAACACCTCTATTCCGAACAACGTTTATCCGAAATTATCTCTTTTTCGAAATTATTTTCGGTCCCAATTTTACTCCTTCTTTGTTTTACTAAATTTTTGGTCTTTAATCCGGAATCGCTATTCCGAAATAATCGCTATTACGAAGTAAATATTACGGTCCCAATTTGGTATTTCACACCTATTTATCAATTCTTATTTCGAACTCGATCATGTCATAGTTTTTCACACCATACTGCGAATGCAATCGGGCATCGGCTTGAGGTGACAATGGAGCACAATTAGCACTTGTTAAAGAATGACATTAGGCACGCGTTTGTTACAAACATCGATGTCAGAAAATGAGAGTTCAGCAAGACATCACATCATTCTTTAAAAAATAGACCGAACGATACTGATTAAACAACATGTAATTTCAGTGCTATTTAAACATGCTTTTTATACACTGTGCTATGTTTCGAATGCATACATGTGCTGTCATTTTGTTTTAAATGTTTTATGTTGTTTAATAAAGAAGTATAATAACAAATTATTTGTCAATTATTAAACACTAAATCAACAAGTATTTTTGTATACAAAAGATAACTAAAACCGAGTGTATTGTATTGGTAATGTGTAACCGACATTGCAATTTTCATGACTTAGTATTTCACGTCATCTATTATTCGAGAACGCTGTCATTTGTGGAAAATTGTTAATCCGAAACACCGCTATTCCGAAGTGATTTGTTGGGTCCCTACAATTTTGGATTAAGGGTATTCAACTGTACTTAATGATTTTGTAAAAATGCTCTCTGACCCTCTCAACAATAGAGTAATATTGCTAAAATATGCTGTATCTGTTACAAACAACATAATTATTCTTAACTCAGGCCCAATGCATCTTTTGTCATTATTATGATATATAAGACATTTTGAAACATTTAAGGTTTCCTTTTCTGAGACTGAGCCTCAAACTTAAGATGTTCAAGAGGTAACTGAATATGGGCCCAAGGACAATGATTACGAACAGTTTCAAGTCTGTTGTAACTTTCTTTCTAGTTGAGTTTGGATGATGAATTTTGCAGAACTTTATAACTATTCAAAATTTTACAATTATTCACATTTAGTTTTGTAAAACAAATGGAATAAAGATGATTTTGTAATTTAAAAAAAGTGCTTTTCTGAGTCTGAGTCTAGACTTTGACTTGAGAATGTTCGTAATCATGGCCCCTGGAGTCTGAGTCTAGACTTTGACTTGAGAATGTTCGTAATCATGGCCCCTGGAGTCTGAGTCTAGACTTTGACTTGAGAATGTTCGTAATCATGGCCCCTGGAGTCTGAGTCTAGACTTTGACTTGAGAATGTTCGTAATCATGCCCCTGGAGTCTGAGTCTAGACTTTGACTTGAGAATGTTCGTAATCATGGCTCTGGAGTCTGAGTCTAGACTTTGACTTGAGAATGTTCGTAATCATGGCCCCTGGAGTCTGAGTCTAGACTTTGACTTGAGAATGTTCGTAATCATGGCCCTGGAGTCTGAGTCTAGACTTTGACTTGAGAATGTTCATAATCATGGCCCCTGGAGTCTGAGTCTAGACTTTGACTTGAGAATGTTCGTAATCATGGCCCCTGGAGTCTGAGTCTAGACTTTGACTTGAGAATGTTCGTAATCATGGCCCCTGGAGTCTGAGTCTAGACTTTGACTTGAGAATGTTCGTAATCATGGCCCCTGGAGTCTGAGTCTAGACTTTGACTTGAGAATGTTCGTAATCATGGCCCTGGAGTCTGAGTCTAGACTTTGACTTGAGAATGTTCGTAATCATGGCCCCTGGAGTCTGAGTCTAGACTTTGACTTGAGAATGTTCGTAATCATGGCCCCTGGAGTCTGAGTCTAGACTTTGACTTGAGAATGTTCGTAATCATGGCCTCAAGGATTACGGTCTCAAGCAAATCTTAAAACTGAATCTCTTAATTTTATGGTAAATCTCCATCTTTCTGAGCACTGGTGGTAAAAAGTGCTGAATTTATTACCACGTGTATGCTCAAACATCATTAATGATTTGTTTTTCATTTGAGACTACCATGTGCCCATGTTTCAGCAAAACCTAGAAATAACCTCAAATTCTAATTCATTAAAAAAATCATAGTCTTCACAATTTTTGTATCAAAACATGAAAACACAATGACTCACAAAATTTTGATCAACTGAAACACTACCAGCAACACTACCCGTAACACTACCAGTAACACTACCTGGATCACTACCTGAAACACTACCTGAACACTACCTGTAACACTACCTGTAACACTACCTGTAACACTACCGGTAACACTACCTGTAAAACTACCTGGATCACTACCTGGAACACTACCTGTAACACTACCTGGAACACTACCTGGATCACTAACTGTAACACTTCCTAAACCACTACCTGGAACACTACCTGGAACACTAACTATAACACTTCCTGAACCACTACCTGGAACGCTACCTGGATCACTACCTGGAATACTAACTGTAACACTTCCTGAACCACTACCTGTAACATTACCTGGATCACTAACTGTAACACTTCCTAAACCACTACCTGGATCACTACCTGGAACACTACCTGGATCACTACCTGGAACACTACCTGGATCACTACATGGAACACTACCTGGAACACTACATGGATCACTACCTGGATCACTACATGGAGCACTACCTGGAACACTACCTGAATCACTACCTGGATCACTACCTGGAACACTATTGGAACACTACCTGGAGCACTACATGGAACACTACCTGGATCACTACCTGGAACACTACATGGAGCACTACCTGGAACACTACCTGAATCACTACCTGGATCACTACCTGGAACACTATTGGAACACTACCTGGAGCACTACATGGAACACTACCTGGATCACTACCTGGAACACTACATGGAACACTACCTGGAACACTATTGGAACACTACCTGGAGCACTACCTGGAACACTACCTGGAACACTATTGGAACACTACCTGGAGCACTACATGGAACACTAACTGGATCACTACCTGGAACACTACATGGAACGCTACCTGGAACACTATTGGAACACTACCTGGAGCACTACATGGAACACTACCTGGATCACTACCTGGAACACTACATGGAACGCTACCTGGATCACTACCTGGAGCACTACATGGAACGCTACCTGGATCACTACATGGAACACTAACTGGATCACTACCTGGAGCACTACATGGAACGCTACCTGGAGCACTACATGGAACACTAACTGGATCACTACCTGGAGCACTACATGGAACGCTACCTGGATCACTACCTGGAACACTACATGGAACACTACCTGGAGCACTACATGGAACACTAACTGGATCACTACCTGGAGCACTACATGGAACGCTACCTGGATCACTACCTGGAACACTATTGGAACACTACCTGGAGCACTACCTGGAGCACTACATGTAACACTAACTGGATCACTACCTGGAACACTACCTGGAACACTACCTGGATCACTACATGGAACGCTACCTGGATCACTACATGGAACACTAACTGGATCACTACCTGGAGCACTACATGGAACGCTACCTGGAGCACTACATGGAACACTAACTGGATCACTACCTGGAGCACTACATGGAACGCTACCTGGATCACTACCTGGAGCACTACATGGAACACTACCTGGAGCACTACATGGAACACTACCTGGATCACTACCTGGAACACTACATGGAACGCTACCTGGATCACTACCTGGAACACTATTGGAACACTACCTGGAGCACTACATGTAACACTAACTGGATCACTACCTGGAACACTACCTGGAACACTACCTGGATCACTACCTGGAACACTGCCTGGATCACTACCAGGAGCACTACCTGGAGCACTACCTGGATCACTACCTGGAAAGCTACCTGGAGCACTACCTGGAACACTACCTGGATCACTACCTGGAACGCACTACCTGGAACGCTACCTGGATCACTACCTTGATCACTACCTGGAACACTACCTGGAAGACTTCCTAAAACACTATCTGGGAGCACTACCTGAAACTCTTCCTGGAACACTACCTGAAACTCTTTCTGGAACACTACCTTGATCACTACTTGGAACTCTACTGGATAGCTACTTGAAACACTACTTGAAACACTACCTGAAATACTTCCTGTACGTGTATATCTATGTGTGCATCTAGCAAGTATCTGCATATATAAATTGAAAGTCAAATGTCAAAACCAAGTTTTAAACCTGAACTGCAATTTGTGCACACACACACAAAATGCATGTACTGGTCTTGTCTTTCTACCTCTCTATCACATCATGTACACTGGCAGAGTAAAGCACAAATGTTAACTGATCTTCTAGTTTACAATGCAAAGTCAGATACCTCAATTAGTAATCTGGTACAATAATCATTACCAAAAGAAGATAAACAATTCATTCAATTATAGTACTAGATCCCTGCATTTCAAATGATCACCGTGAACAATACCCCATACTTGAGAACTGTTCTGTCAGCAATCACAGAATGATAGTCAGCCAAAAACCCAATCTACAGCAAAAATAACAATATACCATAACCAGTCTTTCAAATAAACATTTTAAATAAAACAAAATAAAGATTGATTTTGACGACAGTATGATTTTTAACCACAGTCAACACCCTCACCCAATTTAAAAACAGAACGTTATATAAATAAAAGACATGTCAATGATCTGGCCCAAAATTAGTAACTTAAAAGGTAAATTTGTCAACATAAAAAATAATTTATCTTGAATATCTTACATAGAATTTCTTTAAAATGTCTCAAAACTCTTCAAAATAAGACTATATCACAAAATATACCAAACACAAAATAGCTTCTTAGCTTGATCCCAATATATGAGAATTAAGATTGTTCGAGAACCAGGGGCCTGACCATATGTATGTCTTCTATGTTATTTGCTTTTTGAAAAAAATTGCAATCATAAAACATCTCATGATGATTTTATATGACTTGTTTCGTGTTGCAATGTAAGTATGGAACATTAGATCTGCTTCAGTCTTGTCATAATTTATTACGGCACTATAAAGACACCCCTGAATTAAGTATAACTGTATTGGTTTTAGTTATTCACGTAGATTTACCAATGCAGGGTTCTTAAGATAAGGGATGATAGGGTATTTGTATTTTACTTATGTTACATTATGAAATACTCATTTGAATTATTTCAATTTAATGGGAGTACACCTAGATGTAAAAATCCTCAAATAAAAATGGCGAATGGCACATGCCTCTACTAAAATTATCCAAGTGAACATTTCATGTCAATATGGTAGAGAAATTATGTATACAGTACAGTACCGTTAAATGAAAACAAATACACCATTTCAGACTTTAATTATGCATTATTTTCCCATTTCCATATTTAGAACGTATTTTGGGGTTTCTATGGGAATGAAACTCACACGCCCCTACAGTGAGCCCCCTCTGGAGTCAAATCCTGGATTGGCTCCTTTACACATGTGGTTTTGTTTACAATTTTCATATTCATTGGTATTACTTGAATAATTCATGGACTTACTGTTTGTGTGATGACTGCAAGATTATCCCCATTGACATTGACAAAACCCCCGTTCGTGGCTCTAAATGTTATATTGTGGTTTGTCCCCGTCTGAAACACGAGGTGTCCATTCTGTGTAAGAATTCTGGGTCTGAAAATATTTGTAAACATGTAACATTATATGCTTTTAAAGGGCTGGCTGACATCAAGCAGTGTCCTCAATAAGAACCGGCTGCCGGCCAAAATGGACGGTTCAAATGGCAATAGGCCCGGTTCAAATTTGGAAAACTAAATGAATTTTCATTAGTAGAATAAGTAGAAGCTGGTCGTTTACTTTAGTATTTGAGACGGTTCAACCAAAACTTATTGAGAATCCTGCATCAAGTGTACAGTCTTATTAGTCTGAAAAAAGTTCAAAGTGCAGTAATATATAATAGTTGTATGTTTTCCACTTCAAAGAAGGTATACATGGTTAAAGGATTCTCCGTTTGGAACTAAATTAGTCCAAAAATCAGTTATCCAGTATCAACAGATAATGAGAAAAGAAAATTTAGTAAGAATTAAGTATGATAACTAATATGTCCTACACTACAGGCTACAGATGAACGTCAGTTTATGTCACCTCAGATTAAAAGATATTCATGGATCGGTGATATCCCAAAGTGTAATTACTATAAGACACATGCATTAATAAAGCAAATACATTGTTTGCAATTGTCCGAAAATTACAATCCGAGACGAATACAAATAACTTGTTTTATAAAGGTAAAAACTTGTGAAGATTTTAAAATTATGATGACTGCGAAAGTCTTTTAAAAGAACCAATATTTTCCATGTTTATTAATCAAAACATCTAAATTAGATTACATTTGCATAAATGTTGCAAATCAATGCTGTGTTGCTTTTTTTGACAAATGGCGGGAAAATGGTTTAGTTATTTTATGGCACGAATAAAATTTGTTCGACGATCCGATTACTCTTGTTTCGCGCTTGTTTGAGTCTCCAAAAGCAAGTTATATTGTATGTTATAAATAGAGTGCATGACTTACGGCGGCAATCATTTAAACAAATGAAAACGCGAGACGCGCTCTGTAGAAAGATCTACTAACACCCCCTGGCCCGCCTCGCGTACCGAATACCGTCCCACCCAAATCATCTGCGTAACAAATAGTTTCATACAGGACTCGGAGTTCGAGAGTCTGCAAACCAAACAATGCCGATATCTGCCAGTGTCTGCGAACCACGTACCATTCGAGTTCATGAGCCCCAGGTACTAGGTAAAAATCCCCTGAATACAACATCGACCAAAAAGAGGTGCGGTTGAAGCGTAGTCGCTGGGGTTGGTGGGTAGTGGTCGTGGGTTCAGTCTTACGTTATCAATATTTAGGCCATGCAATCGTTTTGTGCGTCTAAACAATCAAGTTATTTCTTACACATAAGTACAATTAATATGCAATCATTTATAATTATTTACAATAATTTCTAATATAATAGCAAGTAAAGGATATACTCACAGTTCCGGTTGGATTTGTCTTTTATTCCTCGTATTTTGCGACGTTTTCCCAACAAATAACCCTAAAACTAACATAAGCAATACCCATGAAACGGAGAGGCATTGACGCCCCATCTTTACCTTTCTCGTGTGTTCATCTAAATGCTAAGCAGTTTCGGTAAATGTATTGTCTTACTTTGATAAAAACTTCAGGGGCTTAATTGGGCCGCACCGATTTTTAATTAACGGTAAATCAAATGGAGATAGGTACAGCTGGACATAAGTTCCGAGAGACACATACCCGGCAAAATTGACGATTGCTTAACAAAATATGACCAATGCACGTGCTACGCGTGCTCAAGTTATAGTATATGCTGAGCTGCTGTCAAATTTTCAATCGAATATACAATATAAATAATGCGCTTGTCAATATTTAATGGGTTTACTGATGATTTGATTATTTTGAAGAGTTGGGACCAATTTAATGTATAAAACATATATCCCTAAACCGTAAGTTGTCCTTTGAACAAAAATGTACCACTCTGCAACACCCTACGTTAGAGACTCAATGAACTCTTCCATTTAAGTGATTAATTAAGTATGCACATGGTAAAATCTATAGGGCCTGTCACAGGATGGGGGAGATATGTGTACACAGTACAACACTGGTGAGTCCCGATAGACTCTATAAAACACAGGGGCGGTGCTTGACAAGGGAAGGAGAACGCAATCTAAGAGACGTCTATATGCCGTGATATCAGGTTGGTCAACCCGCTTGACGCTGTTTCCCCGTAACAAGCAGCGTTATCATAACAGTATCTTGTGTTGACGCCGTACGGACGGTGCGTCCGAAGCCTATTCTTCAATACCTGTCCTATCGCCTTCTCTGGTATCTGGTATTTGATGTCATGGCCGTTGGTCTAGACCCTTGTATCATGTACAAATGACAAGTTCAGTTAATGTCTCTATATCTGGTACAGGCTGTAATCGGTTTTTCAAACTTAAATGTATCCATAACAACACTTACAGTAGACAGTAAACACAGCGTTGGAAGACTTGCACGTGGCCTTGTTACTTACTTTGTACAAATAAGAAAATAAGACCCCCCCCCCTTTCGCCTTTATTGGATACTGTTTTGTACTTATCCATTTAAAGTTTTAAACGCAATTTTAAAAAAAAAGTAGTTGGAAACAAGTTTGTCAAATTCAAACATAATTTAAAGAGCATTTTTATTCATCTAACGTTGCCACTGTCAAAACGTTTAACAGGGCTGCTATAATACGCCTATGGTTGTATATTATGAGCTACAAAAAACGTTTATAATCTTCGTTTCTGCCCATAAATCAACATTTATTTTTGCTACGCCAATGCGGTTACGAAACATTGCCTTGTAAAACTATACAGGATATAAATTACTTTATCATGGCAAGGACTACGAGTACCATTCAATTAACTACAGCCGGTGTAGTTGCGAGATTGGACTGTCATGAATATATAGCTGGTATTACAATGCATATCATTATATAGTAGTGTGCCGGTATATGTGGTGGCGTGGTAAGACATTTGCTTGTCAATCCAGGTGTCTTAAGTCCGACCCCCGGACTCAGGACTAACAAAGTAACAAAGTCTTCCGGGAGGGACGTTAAACATGGTTCCCGTCTGACAGTCCTATACACTGGTGCACGTTAAAGAATCTATGCACTATGATCAACAACCTAACAAGATTGATACCCTCACTGAATCTCACACCATTGGATTAGTTTCTAGGCGGCGCCGTATTACGTACACCTCACATATATATTAGTTCAAACAAGGCCAAGTTTGCACCATTAACAACTGTTGTATATATCCGCGTGATCAAACACCGATGGAGAGTGGTGGGGGATCGGGTCGTAGATGTACAGACCGTGGTTGGCGTAAGTTAAGCAACGCTAAACCTAAGATGAAACAAGTAGAGGTATGTTTGTGCAACACAGTCCAAATTTTCAAAGAACTCGTTGCAATAAATCAACTTTGAAATTACAAGGTTAAATCTGCATTTATTGAGTCGCATGTTGCATGATGTCAACCTCTAAGTGATTTATAAATGTGCAATTCAGTCAGATATCCTTTGTCTAAAGTAAATTGCTTATTTCAGTACTTCTGCAAGAAAACTGCTTACTAAGGTTGTCTCCCAGGGCGGAGATTCATAAAGCAAAACACAGTATATATTATCATGTAAAACAAAGGAAACTTCAATTAGTATCTGGGTACAGAGGGATTTCTTCAACAATGATATAAGTATAGTCAGAATGGGATATAATGACTTATGTCTTCGTTGCTAGTCTCGGAGAAGATAATATTCAATTAGGTTCGAAATGTTTAAAACCTTGAGCTATTGGTGTGCATAATCCATTTGACATTGTAATTGTTAATTGGAATGTTATCTTATCTGTACGCTTCATCATTAGACGTATGTTTGTGAGTTAAAACTCCAATTAGGGTATCTATCTCTAGACAACCATCTCTATTATCTCATACATGTATCTCTCCACGTCAGATTAAGTTTATGGTCATTATTGCATTACTTCTTTGGTTATTATCTGTTGCATAAAAGTTTGAATAAGAGTTTTTTTTATAAGGTTGTTAAAAGAAACAACTCAAACAATATGTGAATAGTCAGTGTGTGTTTTTTGCACATGACACATGTATATCAAGTCAAACTTGTCGTGAGAACATTTAATTCGATGATTGTTGTATTCATTGTTTTTCAAATATGGACATGTTCATCGAATTAGTTTGTTCTATTTGACAAATAATATAAGACAAATCCTATATAATTATGCATTTCGTATACAAATGATATCTATAGATGGACTGAAGAGTAAACTGACACCAAGTAATCATTGCAAGATACATAGACAAATGCAAAATCTCAACCCTTTGTAAAAAGTTTGTTTTGGTCAGAGATGTTTAAGTCATCAAGACAAAAATCATTCGAATGCTATATTCGGCCATTTTTCTAGAGTGCTAGTCTAAACGGGTGTAATTTTTGTCAATCATTATCCGTCCGTCGGGGATTATCCGGTGTTTAAAGACCCAATTTACCCCTTTAAACCCCGTGCCAACTGAGAAATTTATATATAAAAAATTGAGTGCTTAATAATTTGAAATAGTTTTGTTCACTACACTTCTTTCTCAAACTATAAATGTTGTAATAGTTTATAGAAGTCGAGTTGAAGAATGCTTCAGCACGAAATACCCTGGAAAAGTATTAGTAGAGTGTAGCCTGTTGAGTTATTTGGATTGAATACTCTTTAAAGCTGAGGTAGCACGTTCATTATTCACTTCCGGTTTAAAATGTATTCGTGTTTTGACATGCTTTTGTTCTGTTTTTGATTTATATTATTTAAATAGATGTAAAGTTTTAATGTAATTTAAAGCGAACCCCTTCCCCTGACCCTTTTTAACCAAATGACAACCATAGAGTTCATTTATTTGAAGTAGATATTGAAAGTTTTGACGTTTTTCTGTGACCTTAAACTCAAAGTGAAATGGCAGGAGTGCTGTTTGAGGATATTTTTGATGTAAAAGACATCGATCCAGATGGCAAGAAGTTTGATAGAGGTAAGGAAATGTAGTTGTCTAATATGCTTAAGAAAAGTTTTTCGATTTTAGTCATCAAATGTTGCACAATTAACGTATACAAAGTGTTTTTTTTTGTAATTTGTGTTCCATTGCCCATAGCATTGGTCTTAAATGCTGAAATTGTTTAACCTGCATAGTCATACTATTCCATTTTATAGTGCTTTGAATTACATTTCTTTTTATTCATATATCATGAACTTATTAAGTTGTAACCAGTTAAGCCTTGTATATCCTTTTGTATTGAATATTGATCCTAATCTGTGTGGTGTATTGGTTGTAAAGTTTACCGGTCTTTTGCCCCAAGTTTAGACATGTCACCTTACTCTGTCATCCCATTGGCTGATCATAGATTGCCTGCACATAACTAAGCATGGTAGGTAAGGGTAATCAGTCATTCAGTGTTGAGCTTTGGGTTGTGACAAGCACACCTTAGTCTAGCTATATACCATCTTGCAGACTTAAGGTTGTGCTAGTAGATTCCTTCAAGTTAAAATGCCTAAGATCAGACAGAAGTACCAAGACCTTCGTTGGATGTTGACTCTTGCAGAGCTACTAGATAATGGTATTGATGAAGAAGTGCAGCAGTAAGGTAAGAGAATTTCTCTCGTACTTGGATCCATGCTGTTCAATTCATGACATGCACTGAAGCATGCTTGTACAGGCAGCGTGAATTCAATTTGATTTTAATTTGTTTGTATTGGCATGATTGATGGGATACATTACTGATATGTTGTTGCAATGTAGTGATTGTTTTCAGTGTTTTCATCATTTGTATGGTTTAACCTTTCAGTACATTGACTTGATGTCATGAGTTGAAAATGGGTTATCAAGTTTTAACATGTTTCTTGGAACACTGTCAACTTCCTTGCTTTTATCAATATTGACCTGCTTGAATGGTATTTTGAAATATGCAAAATGGGTACAATGGCACCCTGTTTCCTTGAAGTTCTCTACTTTTGCTATTGATTTCTGAAAATTTGCTCTTCGTGCATTATGAAGAACATGTTTTGTCTTGAAGTAATGGTTGCTAGGAAAAGCTAATACTTGGCTCATTAGGATCAATTATTTGTAGGCAAATACAATAAAGGAATTGAATGCATGAATGGACATAATAGATATTGCATTGTTTTAATTTAACCACTGTCTTGTTTTAGACTTATGTTTATACAATAGTTTTGATGACTGTTGTGATACCATACAAAAGCAGACCATTGTGCATTCGAAACGTTTGGACTATTCTCATGACATTTTTGAAATAGTTCCAATTTTATTGAATTAAACTGAATAGGGTTCACTGTAACAAAGGTATTCTTTATTGTCATGAATGAAATAAATTTAAAGAAAGCTTGCAAATTAAATTACTTAGTCTTAAATATTTTGGACACAGTTTACTGAATGTGATACTAGGGTTAGCACAAACATTACAACATGTTATAACATATTTTTCTTTGGAATATAAAAAAATAATATTTTTCACTTCATACAAAATGATTTTTAATAGGCAATGATTTTTAATGAGAACATAGTCATTGTCATACAGTGCAAGGAGTCTAATTATTATCTGACAAAATTATCAAACCATTTCTCTTAAATGTTTTGCCAATGTTGGTATGTAATATTACCATATTTCAACAATTTTATCTAATCACCTTTTGTTTTATCAGATATAAGTTAACCGCCTCTTATCTCATCTTTATCTTTTACTTATTATATATGTCGGGTTTTATCTTTTTGTCTGACCTCATGCCTGTCAATGATTCAGATTCGACAAGCCCTCGGGTCAGTCTTTATCTGTTGAAAAGTAAAATTAATGCATATACTTGTATGTTTGCCTTACAGATTTGTTTGCAATTGGCCAAGTTTAAGAGAGACATGACTTTTGCAATATATTTTTGCTTGATTGTATGTTTCATGTATTTTGATTTGTTATAAAAACTAATACAGAAATGTACTTCAAATTATAAGTAAAATAGAGTTAAGCCTAGATTGGTATTGCTGAGAGATTTATTAATTATAGGAGAGTAAAATGTCATGTCAAAGTGAGTCAATACCAACACCACTAGACAAGTCAATACTCTTGCCACAGTACAAACATGTATAAACTTAAATATAGTACTTCTTTCCAAAACTTATAAAGTTTATATTAAAGCTAATTAGCCACATATCCTGAATTTTGAGATATGAAATTGAAAGATATATGTGAGCGTGCTTGGACATTTGACCTAAATTTCCTTGATAATGCACGTAGTATAAATGGTAATATATATTGTGAATATCATAAATTATAAACTTTTATTCAGTTAGATTACAGTGGAGATTAAATTTGATACATGTACCTAGTAATCATTTTTTACCTGGCCAAGAATTATTTGATCCAGCAAACTTTAAGGGTAATATTAGACAAAATTTTTTTTTAATTTATGAAGAGCTCCTTTAAATAACATTAAATAGAGAACGACTCATTAATACCTAAGATTGAAATTGAAACTGAATAGATGTTTCTCTGTAAGTTACATTAACTTTAAGAGCCTAGAGTATTCAAGTATTCCACTAAACCTTTACAAGAGTTGTAAATTCAAATCTTATCATTGTAAAAGACATTGTAAATAATTCAGTATGTTGAAAAGGTCTGATACAATGTCCCTGTGCATAGCAATTCAGGATTTCATGTGATTTATCGATCAAGCCAAGGTGGGCTCATTTATTCGATCAATAATTGGAAAAATTCCTTAACTTGTACATACTTGTGTGCCCATTGGAGAACGGAAAACTTGTAGGCTTTGATATCTTGGGTTTACAACCTGACACGTCTATTAGAAATTGTCTTCCTTACCATTCTTAATTTTCAATGAGCTGTTTTTGTTTAAGTAATATAATAAAGCTTTAACCATTTTTATCTTATTAGTTATAATAGGGTACATTTTTTTTAAATTTTTAACTGTTTCATATTTTATGTGAAATTGGTTTTAACATGTTCAAAGAGCAATAAGTTGGCACTGTTTGTTTGTATTATAATGTTGACTTTCACAGCAACCCTTGGAGAACACCTTTAATAATTTAGACTCTTCCAGGTCTATGCCTGAACATGTACATTTTGTCAATATTGATAATCAACAATCATTTCGATATAGAGGGATAAATGGTATTTATCAGCAAATATCGGAGCTAATATAGATTGTTAAGAGAATCTATAGGGAAATATTTATAAATGTTTAAATAGTCTGTAGTCAATAATTTTCTTATTGCACTTCTCTTGTTAAAAAAACACACTTTTGATAGACTCTTGTTGTCAATCAGGTTTCTTTTCATATTTTGATTATTTATTGACCAGATTTGATACACATTTATAGCTAATATTTGATATTAATTTCGATGCTGTAAATCTTAGTTTTTTATACTCTGTGATCTATCACAATTTAAAGCTGTTCTGTGACAAAGACATGATCCTTATCTTTCTTTAGTTATGTATTTCTTTTGTGCCTAAATGCCTAACTTTTTGCACATAATATATGACATGCATTAAAAAAAAATGACAACGAGGAAGGGAAAAAAAAAAATTAAGAAGAAAAACAAAAAAATCTCATGTCTGTTAAAAAGAGATTGTCTTGGTATGATTTTGTGAGATTTCTTTCCCTTGTTTCAATGTTTTATCATTAGAACATCTGTTTAATGCGTAGTTACTACTATGTAGTTTCAAGGTAATTTCTTATGCTACACATTCAATGTTGAACTGGTTTTAGATCTTTGTTAGTTATATTTTGACCCATTTGTATGTTCAACGAAACTCACTCTAAAAGTGTCCTAGTAAACCAGGATCTAAAGAAATGAGAGTTTTAAACAATAACACCCTTGTGATTATTCAACATTAAGTTTGAAGGCTGAAATATAAGCTAGTTTTCCTTCAACATTTAAGTTTTAACAAGTTAAGAGCTTGATTTAGTTCAAAGACAGTTTTTATCGGGTGGGAATGATGCTGAGTCATGTTTCCGTCATGGAGGCCACCGTGCGTGCTTGTGCCTGTTATAAAATGTCACCAGAGGGATCCAACCACTCACCTCTTGGCTGAGAACATGAGAGGCCAGTCCATATGATTTTTCCACGAACTCAACCAACACATACTCAGTCAATGTTACAACTTACAAGTGACCACCTCCATTTAGGTTTGTTTTATATTGTGTATTTTCAGTTTCTCGGCTGTTCTGCGAGAGTGAGTCGTTCAAGATGGACTTGATACTCGATGTGAACACTCAGATTTACCCCATGGACTTAGGTAAGGATTTAAGATTTACATACATTTTGTTAAAACTAATGTTTTGTCTTGCCAGGGCCTGGGTTCATCTTCAGGTTTGTTACAAATGCTGCAAATTGCTTCTTCAGTCTGTTTGTTCTGACCGATTTCTCAATGTATCTTATACAATAAAACACACATATGTTCAAAAAAGCGAAAATATATTTTTGAACAAATTATGTCATAATTTTTATCTGGAATCTCTGGTAATAAAGTACATTTTGTAGAAAAAATCATTTGTTTAACCGAAGCGCCTGTAAGGATTTTGATAAACTTTTGTTTTTTGTATTCCTTATCTCTCCAAATAAATATTCTATTTTAATCTGAGAGCTTCATGTACTGCAGTGTATTACACATCATATTCCCATTTTACCTGTAGTTTGTAATTGAGAGAATCTATCTTCACATTCTCACCAGAGAATTACAAACATATGGAAATGTGTAAGGTTGTTCTAAGATTTGGGTTTTCGGCAATGTCTTGGCATTATAATATAATTCACGGAAAATGACATAAGCCAAACACTTAGCATGTTTGTAGAAAATGGTTTGGGTATTTTTAGTAACTTATGTAATTTACTTATGTAGGTTTGGAAAACCAAGTTATGATTTCAAATAATCGAAAAAAGGAATGTTTAAAAATTATCCAGTTTGTTTATTCTTTTAGAATACAAATTTCTGTACGATAAGCTCTTGTAAAGACTTCACTATTCCCTATCATGTTAGTTCAAGATCTTGTTTGAACAGAAAAACAATGGAAATATTGGAAAGCAAATTAAAGATTAAAATCATTGTGACATTCTGTTCAAGTCTTGCTAAATCAATATAAGTCTTGTACCTACGTATTGTTAAACTATATAATAGAAAATTTCATTCAATGAAATAGTATGCTATCTCAGATTTAAGTATTTCACAGATAAAGCGCTTAAATTGGAAAACTTTGCTATTGACTAAACACAGTTAAAATCAAACAGTTTACAAGGCTTGCATTTACAGCCAGTTAATAGCTTTTGCAACAGTCCCTCTTTTGTCGTATTCACCCACCTGCGAAAATTATCTCGCAAGATTTAAGCCTCGTCACTGAGTCAGTGTAGTAACGAGTTAGAACATGTAGTCCCGGTATGTATATAAGTATACTTACCTGTTCCTAAGGTAGATTAGTCGCTTGGTTTACCTCTACTGGGAACACAGAGTTTAACAAGCTTTGTTTTTATTAATATTTACCACTTAAGAGTTTATTTTGCCATCTGTAAGGAAAAAAAATATTCAATGGTGTTTGCTTTTAGTATTATATTTAAATGGGAATGAACTAGAAACTTTGATGTTGAATAAATGATAATGTAGTAAGTTGTGAATGAGTAGGGAAGTGGCGATACTAAAACAATTCTGAACTGTGACCATGATGGGCGTGTAGTGACAGGAACATAAAGCTAAAATACCATTTACGAAAGGAAGTAAATTATAAAGGAGTGATGTGTCACTAATAAGCCTTAAGTTTTCTGAAGATAATTATTATGAAAATGGGTTGTAAATTAGAGGCAGCTACCAAGAACGATGAACAAGGCAGAGATTACCTGTACGAAAAAAGAAAGAAAAGAAACATAAGGTTAGCAACAATGGAACGTTTGCTTTTTTTTCACAGCGGACAAGTTTCGAATGGTCATAGCAACGACACTTAACGAAGATGGCACTCCCGCCGACAATGAATTCAATCCGACAGATGCAGGCCCTTCGCGTGCTGACAGTTTTGAGTATGTGATGTACGGCAAGGTTTACCGTCTGGACGGAGATGAAGCCAGCACAGACTCTTCACGACTGTAAGTAATGAGACACGTCCATGCACGTCAACTTTTCCATGATATAATAATTGAACTTTTTTATTATTCAAAAAATCAATTAGTATATACAGTAAAAATTCAGTTTTTTATATCATGCTTGGAAATTGATAAGGTTCCTTTTTAATATTATTAAAGCATGTATTGACTGGTAAATTTATGTTTATGCATTGTTCATATATAAGTGCTACACATGCTGAATCTGAATTATTTTATATGCTTATTTAATAGATCTCTTGAAATAAGGAAATTTACTGCAAAAATAGTTTCTACAATGTTATATCTTTGTGTGTGTGTGTGTGTGTGTGTGTTTCTGTTTGTGGTGTTTATAGTTAGTTGCATTTAGGAATATGACAGAATATGTATTTGTTTAGGTAGAAGGTATGCTTCATTATGCAATGAAATGTATTCATGTATTTCAACAAGAATCAATAATGAGCACAGTTCTGAAAAACTGGTGAAGCATATTTACTCTAGTCATATTTACTGAGTATGATTCACCTTCTGTGATTGAAGTGGCACATGGAAGTAATTGTTTGTCTGTTGAACGCATTTCTATACATAAATAAATGTAGGGCTGGTTATGTGTTGACAAATCTGTTATTAACATAAGACCTATCCAATTATATCTGGTCATATTCCTAAGCAGGTGCTTACAAGATGCACAAGCATGCCTGTCACATATTCTTATATTATACATTGATTATGTCCGTAATGATAAGCTTGCAGCTCACACCATGTCATGTTGGGGTATAGCATTTTGCAACTACTCATTTTGGAAGAAGTCATTATTCCTTTAAAGGGACAGGCTGTAAAATGGTTCCCCTGCTGAAAATGGTCAAATTAAGGGTACAAATTAAAGAGTTTACTATATTGATTTGTCTTGGACGCCTTTTACAAGTTTTGTATCTTTGGGTCGAAAATGCAGAATTTAAAATACCAATAAATGAAAAAGCTGACATGAGGAAGTCACATTGTTATAAAATGTCCTTTGAAATGACTGCCTAACTCAGGAAAATAAAAATGCTTGTTACCCAAACTTGCAAAATGCTATAACCAAAACAACACAAGAAGTAACATTACTGACGGGACCCATCTTAGATGCATGAAAACGCTACAGGTAAGATTGTTGTCTTGTTAGTTATTTGGCAAACTCTGCAATGACATTAGACCCTGTTGTGATATATATTATCCCACTTTCTGATGAAAATATTCTGTCTTTCGCCCCTAAAAACAGTAAGGGAAAGAAATGTCTCCAGAATAATTTTAACTTTTACAAAGCAACTTTAACCATGTAACAAACTTGTCCGTATAAGCAGTGTTATTTTATATGTGTAAACAATGACCATAAATAAAGTATATTAATTGAAAACAAACAAAATTATCTATACTTATTGTGTTTCTTGTCAGTTTAATAAAAGTATTACAATTGCAAATGTGTTAGAGCTGCAGTTTCAAAAATCCTCAGTTGTGTATGACCATCATGTCTGAACACTTTTTGGTGAAAAAAAATGGCTGAAAGAAAGTCTGGGTAACTAGTATAGTTATATGTATATGAAGATGATAATTGTAGTAGCACTGATATTCACATAAATAAATAGCTAAGGTGTCTTTGTTTCATATGTATCTGATTAAATCGAGCAGCAATGATGGTTTCTTGGAGAGAAACTTGATTAACCCAACCATGTGGGATTCATCTGCTAATCTTGAGGACATGCCTACTGCTAAACCGGTTTTGGTGCCAAAAGTTGTGTTTCCTCTTGTATACTTGTATCTTCTCTCATTTAAAGACTTAATGTAATTAATTGTTCAGAACATTTTGGTAGAACTTTGTAAAATATCAAAATTTTCTTGCCTGATGTACCAAACGTTTTTTAAGTAGGTAAAATAATTATGCTCCAAATTTTTGCCGTGCTTGACTAGGTGTACAACACAATGCAATAAAGGGTTAATGATGTCTGTAACATAAGCTTACTTAATTCCTCCAAGAATTGTTTTAGAAAATTATGTCAATGAAAGAAGGAAAAAATCACATGCCAGAAACCATGTTTCTGTGTTAATATACTAGTGTGTTTTCCAGGTAAATCTCCTGTATTGCACTGGGGGGTATCAATCTTCTAGGAACTAGGAATTTCCTCACTTTGTTCAGGTTTTTCTTGGGCTGGTCCAAACATGTTGCAAATGTTCAAGTCAATACAAGTGACATCTGCTGTTACCAAATCATGTTGAAGTGTAATTAAAATAGTCTTTGTTATCACAATACAATTGTTTAGTATGAGGTTCCAAACACTACTTTGCTATCAGTTATTTGCTTGGCTATTTGCTTTGCATGTGCAGCCATTTAAATAAAAAAAATAATGTAACATAAGTGTACCATCATTATTTTACAAACAATATCTAAATATCTCATGACATGTTTACAGATAATTGACAAAGCAAACTTAGATAACGCTTCCTAAGCTATGTTAATTATGTTAATACACTCTCCGACAATAAAGAACGGTAGCTTTCAGTAGTGGTTTTTACCTGGCAGCCAACCTAGGCATATCAGCATGCACGGGCTCATCAGCTGTAGTCTATCACCCAGTTATGAGTATGTCAATCTTGAACCCACTGTCAGTGCTTGTGCATATTTTCTGGATTTTTTGTGCTTGATTCGTTTGAGGATAACGGAATATACAGGGTAATATGTATGGCTCGTTGCTCATTTTCTAGGTAACGCAGGTTCTTGTGAGTGTTAAATTCACTAAGGTAAAAGTAAGTGTTTTGTTTGTGAGTATTAATGAAATATGCATCAACATTGATTAGGATTATATCTAACCTTTTTACATTAAGCAGTAACTTATATAAGTTATACCTTAAGTACTAAAAAACAGTGGATATTAAGGTCATTTGGGGAGGATCTGCATTAATTGTCAGTGCACTACTGAGTATTGGTTAATTGTTACTCTTACAGTTCATCTTTTATCATTATTTTTATCAAAAATATTGGATGAAATGTTGACCAAATATAAATCAGGACAACACAGTTATTACCATCACTCTAGATTGTATGTAAGTGCCGAGTGACAATACTGCACATTTATAATCATGATGAAAGATCAATGTATGAGAATTGAATAGAAGCTATAGTAAATGGGTGCTTACTGAAAAGTAGGAGTTTCAATACATATAGAACAATAGGAAAATATGACCACACAACCTCTTATATAGGAGAAGAAGTGGTCATATGATGCGGAAGAAAAACGAAATAAAACCACATCATGAATTAATGACGTCATTTGATCTTGAACCAGTGACACATAATATGAAAAGAATATGAAATTTGCTTTATAATAAAATAATAAATGATATAATGTGCAGGATTAGAACTCATCTCATTCTCTGGGATTTCGGGATAAGTTGATACAAGCAAAAGGACTGGATTGGTTACCAGATAATTACGTATGTGAATAATTTAAATAATAATAAATTTTACCATAAAGAGGAAAAATGCAAGGTATGTATCTGAACGAAAGTACAAATTATTTAAGCGAATGATATTTGGGGTAGACTTGGGGGGAAAAACATACAAGAAACAGATGAAGGACTGATGGTAGTAGGCCTTGGAATGGATGTAGTTTGAACTGGAACTAATGGTATAGGTGTCTGCATCCCTGACCAGGGGTCCAGAGTTGAAGCCAATCAGGTTAACTTTCCTGTTATTTCTGTAAATAGACACAAGCACTGGCAAAGAGACTGCCTGCTTCATTGAGGCATGATCAACATAGAACTTAATCAATTTGTGATCTAACTGAAGAGTGAGTGAGGCGATAGAAGGTAGCTGTAACATTGCAGCAAGGAGATGAAAGATTGAAGATGGAGTAATTGGTTGAAGAAAGATAGGCAATTATTGGACACCTGCAGGATGGGGGTCTGGATGATGATGATGTTGATGAAGATGATGATGATGAAGGATGTCTCGGTGTAGTAGAGGGTACCATTCTGTGTTTACACTGAAATTTCTTGTGAACACAGCTGGTGGTATCTTTTATTACCAGAGAATTTCAGCTTTGTGAGTGAGGGATACAGTGGGCACCATCCCAGAAAAGAGGTCTTGTCTGCCACTACTAAGGAGTTTCAGGTGTGAAATATTTTATTACCAGAGAAAATCAACTTAAGGAGATAGGGGTTTGATGGCAGTACCATTCTGGAAAAGAAAAAAGACTATCCTGTGATGTGTACTTACCAAAGGGAGCTGAGATTGCTCGATGCCAGGAGATGATTCATGTATCGGAGATGAACAGAAAAAAATGACATAAGAAGCGCAATGAAAATGCTTCATTGTTGATGTTGTACCATTGTATTCAACCAATGGACTGGCCATTGTGGCAGCGAGATGCAGGAAACTAGAACAATGAACAGAGATGGAAATATTGCATTTAGGAAAGAAAAAATAGCAGACAGTTATCATGAAATTGCAATCTCTTATTTTTTGAATGTCTTTGCTAAGGAACTGAAAGTGCCCAAGGCTTAAAGTGTCAGCTTTGTTCATAGATTATTAATGGATCAGTCAGAATTCAAAGTTTGAATTTTGAAATTAAGTTTCTCCTCTTTAACAGGCACTGTAAAATGATTACATTTCATAATCTATCGAGTAGGGAAAATAGCGCTATAGAAATAAGTTATTGCATTTGAAGGGTGTAAGTGTTAAAGAGTACCATAATTCTGGTTATTGTCATGACAGGAAACACTTCGGTATGAAGTTGGAAGAATTCTTAAGTGGCTATGCCCGTTTCTTTTCCAGGAATTGAACATTGTATGTCGCAATAGACAGGATTTCATTGGAGATCATAACAATAACATGTTTAGGCTTTAGAACATACTGTAATGTAAAACCCAGTGGAATATTTTAAAATGGATAGATTTTGTTGAAACTTAATATTGACATAGGATTTTTTTAAAACATATACTATGTACTTTAAGAATGTGTTTTTTTTATGTGGCTATGTATGTATGGAAAAAAACTTCAATGGATTTTTGTGAAAGCTATTTTAAAATTCAAACTCATACCACTGGAATGTAGATTCAAAAAAAAATATGTCAGCAATGTACAAGCTTCAACATGCATATTTCATGTTACATGGGAGAATTTTATCAGAGTTGTTATCAATGATTTTTCATAGGGGATTGAAATCATGCTAAACCTACACTAGAAATATTTCATGTCAAACTTAATGTAACTTTATCATTTCTGAAAGTTATGTGAATATATTAGTATGAAGTAAGCCTAATATGATATTCTGATAACACAGACATCTGATATACACCATTTATCTCCAATATTACATCAGCGTTATATAAATATATGAAATCGGTCATGTGATTATTACAAAGTACGGTAGGATGGTTTATTTACATTTGTTCATATCTTATGATTTTAAAGCAGGCTATGTCAGTGGGCGTCTGGTCAGGATAAATGGTACGGCTTTCATACACATACAATCTTGGCATATATTCAAACTTGTCATATGAAAAATTAAGTAGCCAGGCTAGGTGCGTATATCTTCTTTTTTGGACTCTGTACTTATTCATTCTTTCTTTAAATTGATAATCAACCAAATATATCCTCTGATGAAATTGTTTAGATCTCTCTATATATATACGGAAGTTTGAAGTTATCCATTTAAGGACAAACATAACAGGTTTCGTGAACAAACAATCAGCAATGTATTAAACAATAGTGATCATACAATACATATATTTCCTTGTTAATGCTATTTCCTTCTTTTGTCGTAGGTTCAGACAAAAAAAAATTCAGTTAGCTTCCTCAAAACTTGGAAATATTGGTTCAAATAGTGTTATCACTGCTGGCTTATAACGAAGAAAAATCTATACGGAAGTTTTGGAAGATTCAATATTCATACCCCGGCCTGTATTTAAGTTTACAAAGACCGAATGATCACATTGTAAATATAGATCGTTTTATTTTACAATCATAACCCACCCAGTGCTTTGTTATCAGAAGTTGCCTCATAGTATTTCATTGAAAAGATCAGTAAATTATTGGAAATACTGCACAATTTATGGAATATAGAGGGTTAGCAAACAACTATTCCGCTTGTCATTCTGTAATTGACTTGGGACGTAAGCCAAGGTACAAGACTACTCAGGTTTATACATGATCGTCAGGGTTTATACATGATCGTCAGAATGTTAAATGCTGGCATTCGCTTGTTTGCTTTTTTCGAGTTAATGTAGACTTTTTTTGCGTGAGAAGGGGGTATTTTTCCCCATCAGTGAAATAATTGCGTTAATTACGCGTTGTGTGCACAAAGAATTTGTATTTTTTTGCGTTTTATGCCTTTTGAACTGTATTCCAGTGTAAAATAGATTACCCTCAGCAAGATTACCTGTGTAAGAGTGGGGAAAGGAACAGGAAAACAAATATTACCATTCTGTAGAAATACCAGAGCATTAATGTTTTAGTAAATTTATTTTTATGGACATATTTACATCATTTTAACAACCAATTGTCTAATATTCATTAGTTAATTACAAATATTTGAATTCGATTTATTCATGGTGTTTCAATATAGGTTCTGATTTAAAGTATGTATTTTTCCCCTGAAATGGTAGAAGTTTAATATTTGGTATTGCAACTAACTACCTTAGATTTCTTACACAATTTGCAACTCTTAAAACTTTTTTTATTACTTTTTCTTGAAAAAGAAAGAGAAAGTAATGTTTTCACTGAAAAAGGGAGACAACTAGAAAATTTCCTAGAGATCGTTCAATACATTCTTATCCAGACTTGAAGTTGACACGTTATGACAAGCCCAGTCCTATAACATTGTCAGCAAATATGTTTGTCTCTAATATGAGAGGTAATACGTGGCAAGCCAGGCTTTTACAAGATTCAATCAATAATCATTGATTTTAGCCCATAAAAATTGATCAACCTGTGGGTTTAAGGTAAACTTGTCAAGTGTTATATTGTCCCGTGGAGAGATATTTGGGTACATGAATAGTCTGCACCTAGTATGGGAAAAAAGGTCTGAGTTCATTAGAAAGGAAATGTACACTATACTTGAAGTCCTTTATTGTCCTTTTAAAGAGTTGAGTGAGTATTTTTCCTGGCATATTTGACTATTTCTCCATAGGAAAAGTAAGGTTGAATGTTAAGAATTGTGAGGACTCAGCCCAGGATGGATATAACAACTTTAATTTTTAAATGAATTTACATGCATATTTCACTATGTCTTGCTATGCTAATATGCACTTGAAAATCTGCCTAAGATCAGAGATGACAAGGACTGGCATGTGACCACTATATGCCTTGTATACATTACATAAAGAGGCTTTTAATTTCCGCTTAAGGTTTGATTTCAAGGAGTTTTGAAAATTTTAAGTGTGCAGAGATAGAAATTTGAAGTTGTAGCAGATATAAGGAGAATTGAGGACTACAAAGTCATGTGCTTATAGTATTTTCTTAATTTGATTGTAAATGGAAAACTGTAAATAGAAAGGGGAAAAGTAAGAGCCTTTTTATGGCCATCTTAAATATTTTGCTATTTAAGACAGGTTTATGTCTACAGTTTCATGTCATTTTAAACAACAGTTATATTATCACAACCTACTTATTAAAAAATTAGAAATAGATCATCTTAATTTGCAAAACTTCAATCAAGTTTATTTATGGGTGCTGCAGAGTTTGCCAAAAAACATGTTTCTTTCTTTCAGAATGACTTTGCTGATCATATGCGTTTCATTCATTTTCAGAAATTTCCTTGGTGGCAGAATTTTTATGAAATTTTTGCTTATTGTATCAAAATACACATACCTCAAGCCTTCCTTTGAAAATAATACATACTATCATATTCAGGGGTCTGAATGTGACCTTCAGCAAATGACAAGCTTTTCATGATAAAACCTTTTCAGAAATATATTCATCTTGTTGGTATATGAAAAAATGTGCAAAAGAATTTAATTTTTTTTATAATGTAATGTTTAAATACATTGTCATTATATAAAAATAACATTTTCTGTATAGTAATCATAGATTTTTTCTCTCAGTATTTTGTATCTATCATTGTATTTTTTAGATTAATAATATAGCTAGTTCTATAGTCACATGTGTTTATGTACCCCTACATAGTGCATGCTTTTATATTATTTTGTTTTTGTATGGTGAGTTTGTAAAAAAAATCAAAATTTCTCCTCTGTAATATATAATAATTCTTTCATTATGTTTTACCAATTCACCATAACAACTGAATTGTCAATATTGTAAGCCTTTTGTTGCTAGAATTGTAGAAATTTCTTTGCCTCTGTTTGTTAATTTTTAACATTTTGCTAATTTCCCATAGAGTTGCTTAATTCTTGTAATAGCTAATACATTTTAACTAAGCATTAACCTAATTTTAACTAACCAAAAAATATCCTTAATTAACAAAATACAAAGTATGATAAAGGTTTTACGTTTCTAAAGCCTTTGTTTCGAAATATTTGTTTTGAAAAAAAAATCTTCATGGGGTATCTATCTATTTTCAATTCCAATTAAGAAAATATTTTAATCGTAAAATGAGTGTTTTGATCTAATTGTCTATTCATAACGCTGAATAAAGGACTGTTTTATACCTTGTAGAAATTTGATCTTGATCAAATTTAGTCATGCAATCCAACAATCGCGGTGTTACTTCATGGGTAAACAAATTTTAGCAATATCATTGACTGATAAAAATGCAAGGTTTTGATGTTACATTCAGTATTTTTTGCCTTACAAAAAAAAACATTCTTTGGTCCAAAATGATGAAAATCTATTTGATTTTTGTTTGTCATACAGAATGTATGGCCATTATCAATATGGTATTGTATTCATTAGAAAAAAATAATAATTGTGAGCAATCATCGCCTTTTATAGTAGGTCCTTTATCTGTATTGTAAATTTATGTAACTTGTGTTTCTTACTAATTGTTTAGTTCAACTGCAAATCTGAAATCCATATTTTCTAAAAATGGGGAGCAAATCTATATATATATATATTCATACATATAATTGTCCATATTTTAAAGAATGATGAAACATGTGCTCAAGTGGCTATGGTGTAAAATCTGCAGGGCTATATATGCCAGCTTCATAAATAGAGTCGTAAGATTTCAGATTTGCAAAGCTTGCTTCTGTAACTTTTCTTATTCCTAACATTGCCATTTTCAGGAATGCATGCGCTTTAAGTGGCAAAATAAATCCTATGTAACGTCCGTATCAGATATGCACTTGCACTGCGAGATTGTTGTCTGTAAATGCATAATCTGGTATGAGACGTTGCCATGGAAACCATCTGTTGTAGTTGCCATAGTAACCAGTAAAATACCTAGCAACCGGAGTAACAACCTTAACCTTGGTGCATGCTAATGAAAGTATAACCAGACATTAATGTGTTGTGATGGTGTAACCCCTTTGTAACCTTTTTAATTTGTATTAGGCCACATTTGATAAATAATTTGTTTGTTTGGTGTTTTTTTCCTACCAACATTTTGAGGCGTGGGTAGGCATGTTGGTTCTTGTTTCTTTTTCTTTACCTTTTAACCACATAATTCCTGAATGAAAAATGAACAAAATTAAAATATGAATGTCAGAGGGGCTATAAAAACTTTACTGACCTGGGTATTTTTGAGTCCAAACAAACAATTAATTAATTGCGGCCTTAGTTAATCACATTTATCTGCATGTTTAAGCATATAAGATATATATTTTTTTATTTGCTCTATTTTGGATTTTGCAAGTGTATAGACTTTGTAGCTAATTTGTGTTTTATATTCTTTTGTAACAAAAAAAATGTACTTGTAATCTATAGCTTGTTTAGAAGGCTTGCTTATAGAAGGCTTTGTTCCGCTAGTTTCAGAAGACATTGAAAAACTTTAGCTTAGATTTTTAAGTTTATGTTTTCCATCTTAAAGCAAATCTTAGGCTTTATAACAAAGCTGGTCTGAACCGCTTAAACGTATTGCGCAGTACTTCTGCAATCTTATCTCTGCAAGTCAAATGAATATTATTTTTGGCACATGATTTAAGACTGTATTTAGTTTAATAGTCACATGAAATACTTTGAAACTATCATCTTTGATTGTGGTTTGTCTATTTTTGGCTTCAGTAAGTCTTTTATGGATATAAAATATGATACTTAAATCAATACACTTTAGGTTATGAAATCAATATTTTAATATTGGAAGGCTATTAAGGTATGTGTATTTTGCATTGATAATGTAATAAATATTTTCTTTACAGGATCACAGGGCTGCATGAAGTGCTGATTAAATGTGGTCTTAATTTTTATTTAAAAATAAATGTTTTTATATTATTCAAAATACTAAGCCTTCAAATAAAACATTCATTAATAACAATTTAAAACGAAGACAGTCAATTGATCAGTTGTTTTTATAAAAGAATGCTATTTTCATTATATAAAATCAGTAAAATAGAAGTAGAAATTATTTTAGATATAATTATAATCTGTTGCTATGGTTAGGAACTAGTAATTAAATATCACATTTCATAGACCTCATTTCAAGGATAATTTATACAAACTCAGAAAAAAATAAGACCACATATACTGTATACATGTGTTTATGTTCTTTTTGTCTTAACCATATTTTTGTTTAGTCACTTGTATCATGCATTCATGTTCATTCATTCCTCCATCCATCTACTCTGCAGTTAAGTTACTGGCTCTAAAACAAGTGTATATTAGTTTACTGGCTCTAAAACACTGGCTCTAAAACTAGTGCGGTGTGGTTACTGGCTCTTAAACAATCCTGCACATTTTTAACTGGCTCTAAAATAAGTACAGTTCTAAAATATAAATGAAAATCATCTCTTTTCTGATCTACTTACTAAATGGCAAACTGTTATGTTATGGCAGTTATACAGCAAAGTTGGATTACTTTCAAGAGAAACAGAAAAAAAAGAGATTTTTTGAACACGGATATTATGTTGCTATGGCGATGTTTCATGGCAGTGTGGTTAGCTGGTTGTCAAGGGAAATGAACAACCACTTCCCATACTCCAGAAAAACATGGCTAAAATTCTACAGAACAAGGCTAAAATTGGAAATAATAACGTCTGAATTTCTGTGCAACATGGTAAAGATTTACAAAATTTGGCTGAAATTGGCAAAATATGGCAAAAATTGACAAAATATGGCTTAATTGGCAAAGAATGGCTGACTTTCAAGAATACATGGGTATAGATATCACAATGTGAAATTACCAAGAAACTTTTTGATAACATGGAAACCATACTTTTTCGCTAAATTTTGTAAACATGCATGTATATCTTAAGGGTCTGTGCCATTGACAAGTTTGATTTATTACTATGACTTAGTATGATTTCTATCTTCTACAGTAAAAGAGAACCTTGTTGTACTTCTTTCTTTTATCATAAATCATTCCGCTTAAAGCTAATTCCACCTCTGATTTCATTGGAGAATAATGTAGCAATAAATGGATGTATGGAAGAAATGAATGCATAATACAGTTACCTTGTTTGTATTGTCTATTTAATATTTACATTTTGTCATATTTGGCTTTTCTTAGAGTAGTGCTAAGCCATCTTGGCCTATTGTTTGCATGTGTTATGTTATTTATTCCTAGTTCAGAACAAAATATATAACATTAATCGTCACAAGGGGCGTATGTTTGACATGTGCGGACTTGAGTCATATTTTACAATATGTACTGACTTAAATGGTACACATGATGTGTTGCATTCGTTTGCCCATACATCGTTTATTCACAGCTTACTGTTATTTGCTTTTGTTTTGTGGGGTTCTATTTTTAGCAAAAAAATGTGATTCAGTTCCTGATATGTGGCATATTTAAAACTTCACTGAATGATATAAAATGGAAACGTTCATTTTTATATTATCTTGTGAAAGTTTTTCATATAATCACATAATGGTTTCGTAAAGAAGAAACCTTGTGAAAAATACAGAAACACCATAAAAGAACCTCACAATTTTGAAGCAACTTTGTTATTAAGTTTCATAAATGTTTCATTATATGTTTTGTATGTTATTTGTTGGGATCTGATGTATAGCCATACTATACTGTTTGAAAGGACTGCCATTGGATGAAATGATTTATTATGATTGGGGAAAAGTGTAAAAAATTTGTTGAAATTATGTGCTATTTGCATTGTAAACAAATAATAAGTTCAATTGAAGATATTATCAAGGAGCTTTTAAGAAGTTATTCCAAAATAAAGGCAATTTTATAACTGGAAAAGAATAAATAAATATATTTAGTAATCTTGAATCATACACATTTTTGTGTAAATATATACGGAAGGATCTGTTGCAATTTATGGTAACAAACCATGTTTAATGTCTATCATGAAGGAGACACAGCTAATATTTCAAGAAAAGATACACAGAAACAGAACCAAGATTCAAGACTGTTTTGGAGGATGATAAAGATACAATGAAGGAGCAATTGAAATTGAGATCAATGAGGTATATAAAGTAATGGAATTGCAAGATGAGTATAAGAACATGGGAAGAAAAAAGATTAATAGCATTTAAAATAAGAAGAAAGAAGACCGAGTTTAGGAACAACAAAAGAAGTAGAGGGGGAAAATGATCATACAATCGAAGAGGAGAATGAAGAACTTGTAGAAGAAATAGGATTAGAAAGAAGGTATTTGTGAGGGGGGATTTGGAGTAGGAGGAGAATAAATATGGTAGGAGGAGGAATAAAAGAGGAGGAAGGTGTAGGATTAATGAAGAAGTAGGATGAGTTATGGAGTAGGAGGAGGAATTAAGGAGTAGGATGGATTTGGGAGAGGAAGGAATTAAGGAGTAGGAGGAGGAATAAAGGAGGACACCTAACAAGAAGGATGAAGATTAGGCAAGGCAGTTTAGGAGAAATGACAGATTATAGAATATATTGATGAGGATTAAGGAACTGAACAAATTACACCTGAGTTGAAGGAATTTTGGAAGTACTGATACATGAATGATATAAATTGGTGAAGAAGATTCAGATATGAAGTTGATTTAAGACAACAACATGATAAAGGAAAAGAAGGATTAAAGTAGATTGAAAGCTACAGGAATCAGGACGTGATTGAGGACCCAAAAGTGTGGAGAGAATGAAGCTGCCATCTGTTTTCAAATACATTTGATGTTATATATTAAAATCTGAGTTAAATCATAAAATGAGTTGACACACTGTAATAAGACATCTTGTTTTTTGAGCCAGTTTTCTTACTCTTTTCATTTATATTCACCAACTTGGCATCCTCATCCATATTTTGGCTTTGTTTTGTATGTTAATATATGACATTTGTGTTTTAGATATTATATCCTGTTTTGAGTTTATCTTGTTGGTTAAAAGAATGCAACACACTTCAATACCTTTCATATCAATTGACGATGTATGTCAAACATTACGCTTCCTGATTATTCCACTAATAATGGTCTATTTCCTAGTGGCTTCCAGGTTCTGAATGCAACACTACAAAAAGATTCTGACAAATAGCTGAACAAATTGAGGCACCAAAAAATCTTCTTGACTGAGACAATGTGAAAAACATTGGAATGAACAAACCAATAACTTGTATGTTGATGATATAGTCTCAAAAGTATTTGCATTTGTATATTTCAGAGCTGCGTATGTGTCGTTCGGTGGCCTGCTGATGAGATTACAGGGAGATGCCAACAATTTACATGGTTTTGAAGTGGATTCCCATGTCTACCTCCTCATGAAGAAACTTGCCTTCTGATTGGATGGGGCAAATAGCTGGAAGGAATTTGATTGGATGATGAATGAATTTTGCTTTTTATTACTTTGTTTTTGATTGGTTTATGATGAATGTTTGTAAATTTGATTGGTTTAACTGCTTTTAAAGCAGAATTGAAGAAAGATGGTAATGCATGTTCCTGGTATATTTTTCAGAAAATAGCTGTAGGCTTTAAAGCAGATGAAAGTAACTGACAATGTTCCTATTATTTAGTATTTCAAAATGTCATTATCAAAGTACATGTAGCAAGTTCAAAATAAGCATTTAATGACACATATAGTTCTGAAATAATTGTTGGAAGACAGAGCCTAATTTCAAGCAAAAAAATAATGAAGCATTTACCAATGGAAGCCAATAATACTGGAATGTATGTTATGTTCGAAGTTTCTCTCAGGTACTGATATAAGTTAATGCAAAAAGGTCCTAACAGCTTCTGTATTTGAAGTCACTTAGGAACTTTTGGCGTTAACACTATATCAGATGGAGGCGAAAAAATGTAGTTATTTGTTTCTTATTCAGTGAAAATATAGTCACAGGCATTTTGTAGGGTATAGTGTAAAACTTTCGGCTTTAGTTTGGTACAAATATAGCATATCAGTCATGTTGTCTAAGTGTGACTAAGAATTTTAAGGGAATCAAAAATCTTTGTACAGTATACCCTATTCTATGTCAACTTTGTTATTTCTTGGTGCAGAGGATATGAATGTTGATGCTTTTGAAACTGAAATGATGCTCTACTGGGGTAATTGTGTGAATGACTGAGAATGATGTGCTAAAATTCACTGCCATATTTATGTTGTTTAAAAGAAAGATTGAATGCAACTGTTGTATTTCATAAAAAGAGGGAGAAAAAAATCAGGCCAATTTTTATGCAAAATCGATTAACCAAAATTTTGCATCAACAGTAACTTTATCTCCTACCATCGTTCAAAAAAAGGTATGGAAATCATTCGAAGTAGTAGAAATGGAATAGAGGGGGTAAATGATTTTGCTGTTGCCGTGAAAGAGGGGCGTTATGATGCAACAATAAGTGTATGGAGTGTATGGTGAATACATGTGAAAAGCTAGTCACTGCCAAGTTTTCAAAATGTAAACACTTAAAGACAATCTTTAGAAGATGTGTAAATCTTTAAGGTTTAACTTTTGAAGTACAATGTTTGAATGGAAAGGCTGGAGATTTTGTTGAATAATTGAAATGCTTGATTGTAAATGTTGTAATGTATGTGTGTAATGTTTGCTTCCTTTGCACTATGCCATGATGTATTTTAAACCATTGTTCACTATAAGTGCTGTAAATACAGTTCATGTTTCTCATTCTGATGCAACTTTTTAAACATTTGTAAATATCCATCATTGTTTCATATGTGATAAGTGAAAACTCATCATATGAAACCAATTCATAATTTCCATGATGATATGATGATATTTCTATGCAGTAACTTGAACGTTATATTTTGAAGAAAAAACAGAAATAAAAGCTGAAAACCAAAAACTCGTCTTGTTTTTGTTACTATGATAGAATCTCTAAAATGATTATAATATTGTTATGGTATTTGTTTGGTACCTAAATAAATAATTACTTTGCTCATAAAGTAAACAACACTGTAAGAATCATGACGTCATCGATGAACAACAACGTAACAAACTAGACTAAACCTGTGGACAACAATGTAAGAAACATTACGTAACTGCGGCACAACAAATGAAGGAGCATTACTGCTTAAAAACAATACAAGAGCTACGCCACTTGCAGTTAAAAAAAAATTTTTTACATGATTGTTACACAAGGTATTAAAACATTTCAATAACTCTCATTGGCATGATGTTAGCGCGAGAGTATTGTCTTGTGTTGTGGGGGAAACTCACATGCGCCAAGGCCGGGAGTCGAACCTAGGTCGCCTAGGTGAGAAGCGAGTGTGCTAATCACTGACAACCGCTACTAATGAATGACAAAGTAAAAGATGTGACGTTAAAACAGTCGCATAGACACAACATTTGCTATGGTAGGCATACTGATGAACTCATAGTTATCATTGTAAGAACTAGAATACATGTTTGTTAGGAATGTCTGCCATACTTATACTTTATTACCCTCATAAATGTTTAAGGACATTATACACAATCACTGTCACATGTTGTAGGAGAATAAAACATACCGAATGTACACAAATAGAAAAAATCATGGTTTTGTTAATATGTCTTGATGCATTTAATATTGTTGATGTCAGTTGGAGTGATGCCCATGTCTAGGAAACCATTCAACATGATTATTCGCATTAAACTTAGTACAAATGTTTTCATTGATAATGGCAGGTCCCATCAGTCTGCCTAAAATAACTCGGGTATGAATCAGCGGATAACGTCACAGTAAATTATGTTTGTTGGCATAATTTAAGAAACACATTTTTGAGGAATTGCTTAATTATTGCCACTCTTAAATTATTCTTCCCTGCAAGACGGTAAAATTAATGTAACCCACAAAACAAGAAGGGTGTCACTTTGAGACATGAATATGTCTTAAATGTCTAGCCAAAAACCTACATACCGTATCATCATCACCGTTCTTAATCATTTTTGTTGGTCATCTCATCCATTTTGACATGCTTCTTCAAACAATGACCGATGTCTTAAGATGTGTTAAAACTAGAAATGTTCCGCTTGCAAAAAGCATGTGTTAAAGGGACTAGACACCAGAAGATACAATTGCAAGAAAAAAGAAAATTGTCAGAATTGACTTTGTTGCGTACAAAGCATTGAATCTTACTGACATATCACATCGCTTACATGTATCTTTGAAAGCTTTTGTGCAGCGGGGAAACACAGATGAGACAGCAACATGAATGTTGCGTTTATTATTTTAATCATGTATGATTGAATATCGGCCGCGTGCTAGATTGCTTTGACAATTCTAGGCCTGTTTTGAGGAAATAAAGTATCTGCCAATTTTTGGACCATCTGGTGTTTTGTCCGTTTAAAATACAGAACATTGTAAATATTATTTACCAAGGGAGACAAATGTTTCAAAACAGTCGTCTTAATCTAAGCCTAATTCTTCTTTACAAATACTTCTATAACTATGGACATCTTGGAGTAAATGTCTACGAAAACATCTTGAAGTTTAAAAGGTCTGCCTGCGCTTATATGGCTACATTATTGTTTATCCCCCGGTTTCCAAGGGAAGGTTGTCCTCTTTAGAACCATCTCACAATGCTACACAAAAGTTAAGAAAAAAACAACAAGCATTTAATGACGCTTTCATGTAATTCTGAAATAATTGTCTTGTTTTCCTTATTATGATATGATTAACTTTTATTTTCCAAGAAGTTCCTCCCTTTAGATTCTGGTCAAATTTGATATTGGCTCATATGTTGTTGAATGATTTTTTTTTATGTTTTGTCTTTGAATGAGCCAATTTTGTCTGGAAACCATTGATATAAGACTGCTGACAAAAGATCGCATCATAGTTTATCATAAAAGCGTTCAAAAATTGATGTTTTATTGCTAAAAGTGTTACTAACACTGTAACACTAAGAAAAATGAATTTCCATGCAGTTTACGAAACAATTAAGATCTGTTACATAATTGTGAGTTATCTTATATGAATGAAATAAAAGCATTGATGCTAAAATCAGCCAGTTCTGGTACAAAACTGACAATCTTTTTGACTGCAGCTTTAAGAACAATGTTAGAACCATGACATCACTGTTTGAAACAACATAGAAACCATGAAATCACTGTTTTAGAATAACACAAGAATCATAACGATACTGTTTAAAAACAACATAAGAGCCATGACGTCACCGTTAAAGAACAACGTAAGAGCCATTGCGTCAATGTTTAAGAACAACATAAGAGCCATTGCCTCAATGTTTAAGAACAACATAAGAGCCATTGCGTCAATGTTTAAGAACAACGTAAGAGCCATTGCGTCAATGTTTAAGAACAACGTAAGAGCCATTGCGTCAATGTTTAAGAACAACGTAAGAGCCATTGCGTCAATGTTTAAGAACAACGTAAGAGTCATTGCGTCACCGTTTAAGAACAATGTAAGAGCCATAGCGTCACTGCTAAAGAAAAAAAATTAAGAGCCATGATGTCAGTGTTTAAGACCAACGTAAGAGCAATGACGTCACTGTTTAAAAACAACCAAAGAGCCATGACATCACTGTTAAAGAACGACGTAAGAGCCATGACATCACTGTTAAAGAACGACGTAAGAGCCATGACGTCACTGTTAAAGAACAACGTAAGAACCATGGCGATACTGTTAAAGAACAACATAAGAGCCATGGCATCACCGTTAAAGACAACGTAAGAGCCATGGCGTCACTGTTAAAGAACAACGTAAGAGCCATGGCGATACTGTTAAAGAACAACATAAGAGCCATGGCATCACCGTTAAAGACAACGTAAGAGCCATGGCATCACCATTAAATAACAACATAAGAGCCATGGCATCACCGTTAAAGACAACATAAGAGCCATGGCATCACCGTTAAAGACAACGTAAGAGCCATGGCATCACCATTAAAGAACAACCAAAGAGCCATGACGTCACTGTTAAAGAACAACATAATAACCATGACATCACTGTTTAAGAACAACATAAGAGCAATGACGTCACTGTTTAAGAACAACGTAAGAACCATGGCGATACTGTTAAAGAACAACATAAGAGCCATGGCATCACCGTTAAAGACAACGTAAGAGCCATGATGTCACTGTTAAAGAACAACTTAGAAGCATTGATGTCACTGTTTAAGAACAACGTAAGAACCATGGCGATACTGTAAAAGAACAACATAAGAGCCATGGCATCACCGTTAAAGACAACGTAAGAGCCATGATGTCACTGTTAAAGAACAACTTAGAAGCATTGATGTCACTGTTTAAGAACAACGTAAGAACCATGGCTTCACTATTTAAGAACAACGTAAGAGCCATGTCGTCACCGTTAAAGAACAACGTAAGAGCCATGACGTCACCGTTTAAAAACAACGTAAGAGCCATGACGTCACCGTTTAAAAAGCAACGTAAGAGCCGTGGCGTCACTTTAAGAACAACGAAAGAGCCATTGCGTCACTGTTTAAGAACAATGTAAGAGCCATGGCGTCACTGTTTAAGAACAGTTTAAGAGCCATGGCGTCACCATTAAAGAACAATATAAGAGCAATTAAGTCACTGTTAAAGAACGACGTAAGAGCCATGACGTCACTGTTAAAGAACAACGTAAAAACCATCACTTCAGCGTTAAAGAAACCATGTAAGATCATTGGCGTCAATATTAAAGAACAAAGTAAGAACCATGGCGTAACCTTTAAAGAACAACGTAATAGCCATGGCATCACTGTTTAAGAACAACGTTAGAGCCATGACGTTTATGTTAAAGAACAACGTAAGAGCCATGACTTCACCGTTAAAGAACAACATAAGAGCCATTGCGTCAATGTTTAAGAACAACATAAGAGCCATTGCGTCAATGTTTAAGAACAACGTAAGAGCCATAGCGTCACTGCTAAAGAACAACGTAAGAGCCATGACTTCACAGTTAAAGAACAACGTAAGAACCATGACGTCACTGTTTAAGAACAACGTAAGAGCCATGACGTCAATGTTTAAGAACAACGTAAGAGCCATGACTTCACCGTTAAAGAACAACGTAAGAGCCATGACTTCACTGTTAAAGAACAACGTAAGAACCATGACGTCACTGTTAAAGAACAACGTAAGAGCCATGACGTCACTGTTTAAGAACAACATAAGAGCCATTGCGTCAATGTTTAAGAACAACGTAAGAGCCATGACTTCACTGTTAAAGAACGACGTAAGAGCCATGACATCACTGTTAAAGAACGACGTAAGAGCCATGACATCACTGTTAAAGAACGACGTAAGAGCCATGACGTCACTGTTAAAGAACGACGTAAGAGCCATGACGTCACTGTTTAAGAACAACGTAAGAGCCATGACGTCACTGTTTAAGAACAACGTAAGAGCCATGACTTCACCGTTAAAGAACAACGTAAGAGCCATGACTTCACAGTTAAAGAACAACGTAAGAACCATGGCGTCACCTTTAAAGGACAACGTAAGAGCCATGACGTCACTGTTTAAGAACAAAGTAAGAGCCATGACGTCACTGTTAAAGAACAACGTAAGAGCCATGACTTCACCGTTAAAGATCAACGTAAGAGCCATGACGTCACTATTTAAGAACAACGTAAGACTCATGGCGTCAATCTTTAAGAACAACGTAAGAGCCATGGCTTCACCTTTGAAAAACAACGTAAGAGCCATGGCGTCAATGTTTAAGAACAACGTAAGGGCTATGACGTCACCGTTTAAGAACAACGTAAGAGCCATGACGTAACCGTTTAAGAACTCCTTAAGAGACAGAACGTCGACGTTTAAATACAACGTAAGAGCCATGACTTCACCGATAAAGAACAACGTAAGAGCCATGACATCACCGATAAAGAATAACTTAAGAGCCATGCATTCAACGTTAAAGTACAACGTTAGAGCCATAACTTCAACGTTAAATAACAACGTTAGAGCCATGACTTCACTGTTAAAGAACAACGGAAGAGCCATGAGGTCGCGATTTAAGAGCAACGTAAGAGTCATGAGGTCGCTGTTTAATAACAACGAAAGAGCAATGACATCACCATTTAAGAACAACGTAAGAGCCATGACGTCACTGTTTAAGATCAACGTAAGAGCCATGAGTTGGCGATTTAAGAACAACGTAAGAGCCATGAGGTCGCCGTTTAATAACAACGAAAGAGCAATGACGTCACCATTTAAGAACAACGCAAGAGCCATGACGTCGCCGTTTAAGAACAACGTAAAAGCCATGAGGTCGCCGTTTAAGAACAACCAAGACGTCACTGTTTAAGAACAACGTAAGAGCCATGACGTCACTGTTTAAGAACAAAGTAAGAGCCATGACGTCACCGTTAAAGAACAACGTAAGAGCCATGACATCACCGTTTAAGAACAACCATAACGTCAGTGTTTAAGAACAACGTTAGAGCCATGACGTCGCCGTTTAAGAACAACGTAAGAGCCATGAAGTCGCCGTTAAAGAACAACTATGACGTCAGTGTTTAAGAACAACGTAAGAGCCATGACGTCACTGTTTAACAATAAAGTAAGAGCCATGACGTCACTGTTAAAGAACGACGTAAGAGCCATGACATCACTGTTAAAGAACGACGTAAGAGCCATGACGTCACTGTTAAAGAACGACGTAAGAGCCATGACGTCACTGTTTAAGAACAACGTAAGAGCAATGACGTCACTGTCTTAGAATAACATAAGAGCCATGACGTCACTGTTTCAGAACAATGTAAGAACCGTGATATCTCTGTTAAAGAATAACGTAAGAACCATGATATTACTGTTTAAGAATAAGGTAAGAATAATGACGTAAAAACTATAGGATTGCTCATGTCCGTAAGACGAACCATTATGCTGCCAAGATGGATGGACGGTCACGCTTTTGGGCAGTCGATTTACACATGCAGCGGAATCCTGTTTCGCACCAATTGGGGAAAAAGTTCTAGCCGTCGCATATTTATGCTCTTGACAAGGCCAGATACTTCGTCCTTGGATGTGATAAATTGATCATAGCTGTTGACCACCAGCCATTGTTGAAGTTGTTTGGTGATCGGACATTGGAAGACCTTCCAAACAACAGGCTCCGAAACCAAAAAGAAAATAATACGCTACCGATTTCGAATGATACACGTCCGTGGGGTAAAACATCGCGCTGCAGATTGTGTCTCCCGTCACCAATCCGGCGAGGCAGAAAACTTTAGCTTGAAGATGATCAAGCAATCATGTTCTCATCGATGATCAATTTGTCTCACTCTTCGGAAATCATGAATTACCGCCGCACACCATCAGCTGGTCTTGCATTTGTTGAAGAACCTTTCATTGCAACCGCCACATCAAACTTGGACTCTCTAAGCATGAAGGCTGTCACATGGGAAACGGTTCGTATTGCTACCGCAAGTGAAAATGAAATGCAGGCCCTGGTCGCTCTTATTGGGGCTGGTATGCCCGAATCCAGCGAGCTTCCCTAGTCCCTCAAGGAGCATTTCCAATTTTGTGATGACCTGCACACTTTCGATTGTGTAGTCTTATATAAAGATCGTGTTGTCATCCCGACATTACTTCGGAAGGTAGTTCTAGCCGCTTTACAATCTGCACATCAGCTAGTGACGTCTATGGTTTCAAGAGCTGAGTCTTCAATCTCATGGCCTGGCATCATCCCTGCAACTAGCGCTACACTTGTCGCGTGCAGCAACTGTAATCGCAATGGCCCGTCAAACCCTAGTGCCCCACCAACATCGTCTGATTACCCATTGTAATGTGTTTGCGCAGACTTTTTCCACTACAAGGGCTGCAATAACTTGGTTGTAGTCGACCGATATTCAAATTAGCCTATCATGGAGAAGGCTTTTGGTGGCGCTTATGATCTCGTTGACTGCCAGAGACGTGCTTTTGGAACATTTGGAATTTTTGATAAGCTCGCATCAGATGGTAGACCAGAATTTACCTCGGTAGCAACCCGCAAATTCCTCAATGACTGGGGCGTACATCATCAAACACCAGATAACCGAGCTTTCTGGCGTAATGAAACTAACACCAACAGACCCCTTCAGGGTCGAGCATGCTTTTCCCTGAAGGGGTCCACTGGTCTTTATATACACTAACTTCTCTATTCTCACATAACCCGGGCTTTGCTAATTTGCATATTACTAACCAAGTTTACATCCGGTATGAACGTACTTCCGTTTTATACGGAATATTATTATGAACGCACCTCCGCCGCTGTAGACCTCTGCCGCCTACAGGGGACCGTTACACTTCAACCATCAGGAAAGCAGAGCTTTAAAGATTGTTGAAGTTCCAGCTTATTATGCCTCACAGGACAGCTGAGCTTTCTAGCAAGGGCATTAGAAGTGGAGACTATGAACGCACATCCGCCGCATACAGCGGACCGTTACAATAGCAACTGCCGTGCCGAGGTTGGTGTTAAAACTGTAAAGAGTACGATAACTGGCAACACAGAACCTGATGGTAATATTAATACCGATGAAGTTCAACGTGCCATGTTACAGTACAGAAACACCCCTGACAGAGACACGAAACTTTCTCCAGCTTTTCTTTCAACACATGGATGGAAACTATGGCAGCATGGGAGGAAGCATTGAGGAATCGCCATATGCGAGATTCTGAGCGTTTTTAACATCGGAACACACTAAACGTCTCCATCCGCTAGCTGTAGGAGACCATGTCCGCATACAGAATAAAGTGGACCCCATCCGCTGAGATGGGACAAGACTGGTATTGTCACAGAAGAGAGACGGATTGTTCAAAACGGTATCCGGGTTGATGGTTCTGGACGAGTTACTATAAGAAAAAGAAAGTTCTTGAGGCAATACACACCCGTTTGCACAACACCGGCTCGCTTGACAATATTGTTGACGTGGTGCCTTGGAAACCTTCATTGACTGGATATACAACAGCCTCTGTAGACGGTCATCCTTCTGGGGGATCCATGTCATCGCCTGTCACGGCTGCGGATGCGATACAAACCCAGCTTCCGTTCCCGTTGTCCCCGTGCAGTCGTCTGGTCCTCCACTGGCCGCCAAGCCTTCTGCACAACCACGACGTTCCGGTCGATTAACAAAGAAGTCAACTTGGCATTCTGACTATGTAACACTGATGATTAATTAAGAAAACATCAATAGCTGGGTGAAATTATGCCATTCTGTAAATAGAACGACCCAATCGTAACCGAAAACAGTTTTTCATATGACGTCATTACAAAACGGGAAAAAATAAACACCTTCACAGTTGATTTTTAACGTAAAATTGAAACATAAATGACAAAAATATCTTAACAAAACATAAAATAACCCTTTTTAAACATGTTGATTGTGATTGCTGACACAATAAAAACAATGACAAGATAAACAATTTTCAGTTTACATGTACATTTAAACACGATCCGAGCATATCCGAAGATGTTGTGTTCATCGGATGATAATCGCAATTGCCGAAAGGCCGTTCATTTTTAAAAGGAATGAAAGTTGAGGTGTAAATATTGCTTAATATCAATAGAAATGGTGTCACTGCTTGCCTACAAAGTAAGAATCATGATGTCACTGCTTGACTACAAAGTAAGAATCATGATGTCACTGCTTGACTACAAAGTAAGAATCATGATGTCACTGCTTGACTACAAAGTAAGAATCATGATGACACTGCTTGTCTTCAAAGTAAGAATCATGATGACACTGCTTGTCTTCAAAGTAAGAATCATGGTGACACTGCTTGACTACAAAGTAAGAATCATGGTGACACTGCTTGACTACAAAGTAAGAATCATGATGTCACTGCTTGACTACAAAGTAAGAATCATGATGTCACTGCTTGACTACAAAGTAAGAATCATGATGTCACTGCTTGACCACAAAGTAAGAATCATGATGTCACTGCTTGACCACAAAGTAAGAATCATGATGTCACTGCTCGACTACAAAGTAAGAATCATGGTGTCACTGCTCGACCACAAAGTAAGAATCATGATGACACTGCTCGACCACAAAGTAAGAATCATGATGACACTGCTCGACTACAAAGTAAGAATCATGATGTCACTGCTTGACTACAAAGTAAAAATCACGGTGACACTGCTTGACTACAAAGTAAGAATCATGATGTCACTGCTTGACTACAAAGTAAGAATTATGGTGTCACTGCTTGACTACAAAGTAAGAATCATGATGTCACTGCTTGACCACAAAGTAAGAATCATGATGACACTGCTTGACCACAAAGTAAGAATCATGGTGTCACTGCTTGACCACAAAGTAAGAATCATGATGACACTGCTCGACTACAAAGTAAGAATCATGATGACACTGCTCGACTACAAAGTAAGAATCATGATGACACTGCTCGACTACAAAGTAAGAATCATGATGACACTGCTCGACTACAAAGTAAGAATCATGATGTCACTGCTCGACTACAAAGTAAGAATCATGATGACACTGCTCGACTACTAAGTAAGAATCATGATGACACTGCTCGACTACAAAGTAAGAATCATGATGTCACTGCTCGACTACAAAGTAAGAATCATGATGTCACTGCTCGACTACAAAGTAAGAATCATGGTGTCACTGCTCGACTACAAAGTAAGAATCATGATGACACTGCTCGACTACAAAGTAAGAATCATGATGACACTGCTCGACTACAAAGTAAGAATCATGATGACACTGCTCGACTACAAAGTCAGAATCATGATGACACTGCTCGACTACAAAGTAAGAATCATGATGACACTGCTCGACTACAAAGTAAGAATCATGATGACACTGCTCGACTACAAAGTAAGAATCATGGTGTCACTGCTCGACTACAAAGTAAGAATCATGATGACACTGCTCGACTACTAAGTAAGAATCATGATGTCACTGCTCGACTACAAAGTCAGAATCATGATGTCACTGCTCGACTACAAAGTCAGAATCATGATGACACTGCTCGACTACAAAGTCAGAATCATGATGACACTGCTCGACTACAAAGTAAGAATCATGATGACACTGCTCGACTACTAAGTAAGAATCATGATGTCACTGCTCGACTACAAAGTAAGAATCATGATGACACTGCTCGACTACACTACAAAGTAAGAATCATGATGACACTGCTCGACTACAAAGTAAGAATCATGGTGTCACTGCTCGACTACAAAGTAAGAATCATGATGACACTGCTCGACTACAAAGTAAGAATCATGGTGACACTGCTCGACTACAAAGTAAGAATCATGATGACACTGCTCGACTACAAAGTAAGAATCATGATGACACTGCTTGACTACAAAGTAAGAATCATGATGACACTGCTTGACTACAAAGTAAGAATAATGATGACACTGCTTGACTACAAAGTAAGAATCATGATGACACTGCTTGACTACAAAGTAAGAATCATGATGTCACTGCTCGACTACAAAGTAAGAATCATGATGTCACTGCTCGACTACAAAGTAAGAATCATGATGACACTGCTTGACCACAAAGTAAGAATCATGGTGTCACTGCTCGACCACAAAGTAAGAATCATGATGTCACTGCTCGACTACAAAGTAAGAATCATGGTGTCACTGCTCGACTACAAAGTAAGAATCATGATGACACTGCTCGACTACTAAGTAAGAATCATGATGTCACCGCTCGACTACAAAGTAAGAATCATGATGACACTGCTTGACCACAAAGTAAGAATCATGATGACACTGCTCGACTACAAAGTAAGAATCATGATGACACTGCTTGACTACAAAGTAAGAATCATGATGACACTGCTCGACTACAAAGTAAGAATCATGATGTCACTGCTCGACTACAAAGTAAGAATCATGATGACACTGCTTGACCACAAAGTAAGAATCATGGTGTCACTGCTTGACCACAAAGTAAGAATCATGGTGTCACTGCTCGACCACAAAGTAAGAATCATGATGACACTGCTCGACTACAAAGTAAGAATCATGATGACACTGCTCGACTACAAAGTAAGAATCATGATGACACTGCTCGACTACAAAGTAAGAATCATGATGACACTGCTCGACTACAAAGTAAGAATCATGATGACACTGCTTGACTACAAAGTAAGAATCATGATGACACTGCTCGACTACTAAGTAAGAATCATGATGACACTGCTTGACTACAAAGTAAGAATCATGATGTCACTGCTCGACTACAAAGTAAGAATCATGATGTCACTGCTCGACTACAAAGTAAGAATCATGATGTCACTGCTCGACTACAAAGTAAGAATCATGGTGTCACTGCTCGACTACAAAGTAAGAATCATGATGACACTGCTCGACTACTAAGTAAGAATCATGATGTCACTGCTCGACTACAAAGTCAGAATCATGATGACACTGCTCGACTACAAAGTCAGAATCATGATGACACTGCTCGACTACAAAGTAAGAATCATGATGACACTGCTCGACTACAAAGTAAGAATCATGATGACACTGCTCGACTACTAAGTAAGAATCATGATGTCACTGCTCGACTACAAAGTAAGAATCATGATGACACTGCTCGACTACTAAGTAAGAATCATGATGTCACTGCTCGACTACAAAGTCAGAATCATGATGACACTGCTCGACTACAAAGTCAGAATCATGATGACACTGCTCGACTACAAAGTATGAATCATGATGACACTGCTCGACTACAAAGTAAGAATCATGATGACACTGCTCGACTACTAAGTAAGAATCATGATGTCACTGCTCGACTACAAAGTAAGAATCATGATGACACTGCTCGACTACACTACAAAGTAAGAATCATGATGACACTGCTCGACTACAAAGTAAGAATCATGGTGTCACTGCTCGACTACAAAGTAAGAATCATGGTGACACTGCTCGACTACAAAGTAAGAATCATGGTGACACTGCTCGACTACAAAGTAAGAATCATGGTGACACTGCTCGACTACAAAGTAAGAATCATGGTGTCACTGCTCGACTACAAAGTAAGAATCATGATGTCACTGCTCGACTACAAAGTAAGAATCATGATGACACTGCTCGACTACAAAGTAAGAATCATGATGACACTGCTTGACTACAAAGTAAGAATCATGATGACACTGCTTGACTACAAAGTAAGAATCATGATGACACTGCTTGACTACAAAGTAAGAATCATGATGACACTGCTTGACTACAAAGTAAGAATCATGATGTCACTGCTCGACTACAAAGTAAGAATCATGATGACACTGCTCGACTACAAAGTAAGAATCATGGTGACACTGCTTGACCACAAAGTAAGAATCATGGTGTCACTGCTCGACCACAAAGTAAGAATCATGATGTCACTGCTCGACTACAAAGTAAGAATCATGGTGTCACTGCTCGACTACAAAGTAAGAATCATGATGACACTGCTCGACTACTAAGTAAGAATCATGATGTCACTGCTCGACTACAAAGTAAGAATCATGATGACACTGCTTGACCACAAAGTAAGAATCATGATGACACTGCTTGACTACAAAGTAAGAATAATGATGACACTGCTTGACTACAAAGTAAGAATCATGATGACACTGCTCGACTACAAAGTAAGAATCATGATGTCACTGCTCGACTACAAAGTAAGAATCATGATGTCACTGCTCGACTACAAAGTAAGAATCATGATGTCACTGCTCGACTACAAAGTAAGAATCATGATGACACTGCTCGACTACAAAGTAAGAATCATGGTGTCACTGCTCGACTACAAAGTAAGAATCATGGTGTCACTGCTCGACTACAAAGTAAGAATCATGGTGTCACTGCTTGACTACAAAGTAAGAATCATGGTGTCACTGCTTGACTACAAAGTAAGAATCATGGTGTCACTGCTTGACTACAAAGTAAGAATCATGATGTCACTGCTTGACTACAAAGTAAGAATCATGATGTCACTGCTTGACTACAAAGTAAGAATCAAGGTGTCACTGCTTGACTACAAAGTAAGAATCATGGTGTCACTGCTTGACTACAAAGTAAGAATCATGGTGTCACTGCTTGACTACAAAGTAAGAATCATGATGTCACTGCTTGACTACAAAGTAAGAATCATGATGTCACTGCTTGACTACAAAGTAAGAATCATGATGACACTGCTTGACTACAAAGTAAGAATCATGATGTCACTGCTTGACTACAAAGTAAGAATCATGATGTCACTGCTTGACTACAAAGTAAGAATCATGATGACACTGCTTGACTACAAAGTAAGAATCATGATGTCACTGCTTGACTACAAAGTAAGAATCATGATGACACTGCTTGACTACAAAGTAAGAATCATGATGACACTGCTTGACTACAAAGTAAGAATCATGGTGTCATTACTTTGCTTATGAACAATGTAAAAATCATGATACCACTCTTCAAGAACAATGTAAAAATCATGATACCACTCTTTAAGAACAATGTAAAAATCATGATACCAATCTTTAAGAACAATGTAAAAATCATGATATCACTGTTTAAGAATAGAGCAAAAAACAACAACTGTTTAACAACATTGTAAAACCATGTGACTGTTAAGCAACAATGTTCGAATTATTATGTCTCTGATTGAAAAAAACAACAACAAAAAACAATGTGAGAACCATTTGTCACTGCTTAAGAACAACGTAAGAACCATGATGTGTATGCCTTACAACAACGTAAGAACCATGATGTGTATGCCTTACAACAACGTAAGAACCATGATGTGTATGCCTTACAACAACGTAAGAACCATGATGTGTCTGCCTTATTACAACGTAAGAACCATGATGTGTATGCCTTACAACAACGTAAGAACCATGATGTGTCTGCCTTATTACAACGTAAAACAAGTATGTCACTGCCTAACAACAATGAAAGAACCATTATTTCACTGCTTAACAACAGCGTAAGATTCTGTCGTCAATTCTTAACAACAAAGTTAGGATCATGATGTCTCTGCCTAACAACAATGCAAGAACCATTATGTCACTGCCTAACAACAACGTAAGAACCATAATGTGACGCTGCCTAACAACAACGTAAGAACCATAATGTGACGCTGCCTAACAACAACGTAACAACCATAATGTGACGCTGCCTAACAACAACGTAAGAACCATAATGTGACGCTGCCTAACAACAACGTAAGAACCATAATGTGTCGCTGCCTAACAACAACGTAAGAACCATTATGTGTCGCTGCCTAACAACAACGTAAGAACCATTATGTCGCTGCCTAACAACAACGTAAGAACCATTATGTGTCGCTGCCTAACAACAACGTAAGAACCATTATGTGTCGCTGCCTAACAACAACGTAAGAACCATTATGTGTCGCTGCCTAACAACAACGTAAGAACCATTATGTCACTGCCTAACAACAACGTAAGAACCATTATGTCACTGCCTAACAACAACGTAAGAACCATTATGTCACTGCCTAACAACAACGTAAGAACCATTATGTCACTGCCTAACAACAACGTAAGAACCATTATGTCACTGCCTAACAACAACGTAAGAACCATTATGTCACTGTATAACAACAACGTAAGAACCATTATGTCACTGCCTAACAACCACGTTAGAACCATTATGTCACTGCATAACAACAACGTAAGAACCATTATGTCACTGCATAACAACAACGTAAGAACCATTATGTCACTGCATAACAACAACGTAAGAACCATTATGTCACTGCATAACAACAACGTAAGAACCATTATGTCACTGCATAACAACAACGTAAGAACCATTATGTCACTGTATAACAACAACGTAAGAACCATTATGTCACTGCCTAACAACAACGTAAGAACCATTATGTCACTGCCTAACAACAACGTAAGAACCATTATGTCACTGCCTAACAACAACGTAAGAACCATTATGTCACTGCCTAACAACAACGTAAGAACCATTATGTCACTGCCTAACAACAACGTAAGAACCATTATGTCACTGCCTAACAACAACGTAAGAACCATTATGTCACTGTCTAACAACAACGTAAGAACCATTATGTCACTGCCTAACAACCACATAAGAACCATTATGTCACTGCCTAACAACAACGTTAGAACCATTATGTCACTGCATAACAACAACGTAAGAACCATTATGTCACTGCATAACAACAACGTAAGAAACAACGTAAGAACCATTATGTCACTGCCTAACAACAACGTAAGAACCATTATGTCACTGCCTAACAACAACGTAAGAACCATTATGTCACTGCCTAACAACAACGTAAGAACCATTACCATCTTTGTCGCTTTATGGTTATAACACAGTAAGCACCCCTTATACTAAAACGCTATGTGTACCAAGCAAAAGTGAATAATATGGACGAAGGGGAAGTCTTATATCAGATAACTTTCAGAAACGCCTTTCGTTTGCTAATATTGTAACCGTTTTGAGGAAAAGTCATATGCTAGTAATTCAAATAAGTTTACGTCCTTTGCTCAGAGTACTGAGATCGTTGACATTAAGACAAAGAGAGAACAGTGACGCTCGTTCTGTTTGTGACTTTGTTGACAACGTGATCGAACATTCTGGATGTAATCATGTTTACACCAGTAAAAGCCATACAGATCAAATATGACACAGCTGTTTTGATTGGCTAAACTAATTTGTGGCCACAAGTTACAAAGTTGAGGCCACGATTTGATAAGTTGAGACCTCAAGTAACCCTCTGTGCCACCGTACTTACGTGTCTGCCTCACAACAACGTAAGAACTATAATATCGCAGTTTAACAACAATGTATATCATTAACAGCAGCGTACGATTTAATACATCCTTACATCAACATTATAATCATTACGCCACTGTTAAACAACAACGTTAAAACAATGACGTCATTTTTTAACAATAACGTAAAGTTCTTGGTGCCGCTGTTCAGCAATAACTTAAGATACCCTGATGTCACTGTTCAACAACAACTTTATAATAATGACGTCACTATTTAACAGCCGTAGAATCATGATGCAATTGCACATCAACAATGTAACAACCATCATCTCGTAATTTAAAAACAACCTCACGGCCTAACAACAGCTATTCACTGCTTAATAATAATGTAAGAATTGTGACGTCACTATTTAACAACAACAGCAACTGCTACTACAACAAAAGGAGCAGCAGCAGAAGCAGCAATATTAGCAACAACATCAACAACAGTAGCAGCCACAACAACAACAACGCAATAATCGTGACTTTACTCCTAAAAGACAACGTTAAATTTGTGACCTTTAAACAGTCACATAGACACACGTGTTGCTATGGTATACATTCATGACGTCATATTAATTGGTATGAGAACTTGAATACAGGCTTTTGTAAGGAACGTATGTCATACTGGTCATCATTTCTGTCATAGAAGATGAGGATATTACACGTATAGTGCAAGAAAACACTATCGAATGTCTGAAGAAATATTTTTACAATTATGATAACTTGTACTTAACACTTTATATTATGACTTATTCACGAGTATACTTGGTAATGAAATGTACGCATGCGAAGATTATGTTTAATTGCTGACTCTTCGTGATCATAGAACCACGTCAGTCATTCCTGAAAAATAATACCGCTTAAAAGCAAGTAAAAGGCGGCGTTGACTGTTTTGCATTAAATGAACACTCTCAAACTAATACATTCAATGTATTTAGCGTATCCGAAATATCTACAATAATATTCTAAATTTGATAATTACTTTTCTTATTCTTTTAGTGTGTTAAGGGGCGTAACTATAACCACAGAAATAATCTTTAGCCATGAATTACTTGATGTGTATTTCTTGACATAACGATGATTTAAAAATACGATTCCGTTTCTACAAGAACAGGTCTTCCCTCATTCTAGTCTTCACATTTGGTTTTACCAAGTGGCCTAGTGGTTATGGCATCCGCCTACGGAGCAGGAGGTCGTGGGTTCGATCCCGGGCCGCGTCATACCGAAAGACGTTAAAAGTTGGTACAAGTTGCCTGGCGCTCGGCATTGAAAGGGTGGTGCTTAGAAAAGTGGTGTACTCAGTACTGGTTCAACCCAGGAAAGTTGTATCTCGTGTATCGGTCCTTACACCGAGCACGTTAATGAACCAAGAGGTCTCTTCGCAAAGAGCTAGTGTATCGCACCCATATCTCTTGTATCCCACTCTGTTTCTTCAAGTCGTCCAATGTCTGGATTTGACTGCGAATTGCTGTCAGTTCTATTTCATGTCACTTATGGCATTTAAATACAATTTAAGTCGTGATAGCGTCACGGCGGGGTCAAGCCATAATGCAGCCAACAGGCGCGGGCAGACCTTAGTAAACTCAAATAAACAAAGAAACGGATGTAAACGAAACGAATGGCGGTGTGTACGCGGCCTTATAGCTCAGTTGATAGAGCACTTACCTTGGTCGCGAGGGGTACCGGGTTCGAGCCCCGGTCTGGCTGCGAATTTTTCAACACCTGTATATGCAACGGTCGCGTGACAAAAAGAAACCCTCTCCAATATGGCACGTGTGCATTTATCGTTGTCCACGTAGGTGCGTATGGCGTACCAGGTGGCTGGAACGTGTGCTATCAACAACAGTAAGACACAAAATACAGCTGTAAATTTTTATCTTCGTCTGTATTTAAAGCTGTACATAAATTATAGCTGCAGCTAGAACAGTCATAAATTACAGCTTTTGACTATAAACAACAGAAGTATGTTATAAATATACGGATGTACCTGTATTTTTGGCGCCAAACTCATAGGAACCCACGCCCCGATCTGTTTGATACGCGGGATTCAAGAGTGCAGTACGGCATGTTGTAACGTTAAAACGCAGAGGTCATTTTAAACTCGGTGGTATTTGGTAGGCAGCCTTTAGACAATATCTTGATTGTTTTGAGCTTTACGCTATTAACTCATATGCACGATTCACGACGATTGTATGTGGATGAGCAACAAAACTGACGATGAAATTCGCCGAGTGAGTGTATTCAGTACGCAAAGGGGGTGATCGACATGGTTTGGGGAGCAGGCAGGTATTCTAAGTGTTCGCTCTCCACATTTACTGTACCTGGACGGTGTTTGTTTTTAAAAAAGTATAAACTAATTATGTATATTTGTTTATAACTAAAACACATTCACAACATGTAACATTTTTTAGAAGATATGGAAATAAAATATTGTTCTAAAAACTCTGACAAATCACAGAAATGCTTGAGCAAATAAAAATAAAGTCAACAGTATATTGTAAGTATATTACAGTGTAAACAAACTATTATTAAAGAATGCTACTAGAACAGAACAAAACAATACTGTTAAAGGTAATACAAATATTATGCAAAGAACCTTCTTAACCATTACTTTAATACTATGTTATGTTCATAAACATAGGAAAACATCGTGTCTTTAATATTGTTATTATCAAAACATTTAACCTATGTATAACAGTGAGTTTGACTCACCATTAAAAATATCAGAATGTTCGATGTTACCATTACTAAAATCAGCTTAGTATAATAAACATGCATCTCGCATAATACTGTTGAAATAAAATATATGTTAATACTGATGTAAATACTAAGATGTTACACTGCACACGCACCAACATATTGAATAGTTCACATGTTTGCACAAAGACAAATAATCCAAAGAAAGCTATAGAGACAGCTATAATGTACATCTACATTATGACAGTGTGCACATTCATTATATTACTTATACAATACTGAACACAGACGCCTTATTTTCATTTTCATAATGTACACAACTACAACGTTGGCAACTGTAATAACCGAACAGCATACGTGTTATAAAAGAAACTACATCCCGGTTTTAAGTATGTTTTCAATAAACTACCATCAAAAGTGTTCCTTGGCTTAGATGAGAAAAGTTTTTCCCTTAATTTATTTTAAGTCCAAAAATAAGTTATAAAAAAGAAACAACACAATAGTCTAAGCTTAAAAATGCATTAATTCTGTTCCTTCGTTTGTGGTGTCACTGGTGCGGAACTAAGCGGATTTTGCCGGATCCTCGGGTCCACGTAGCCTGCACGTGTAGTAGTCTCCCAACTGTTGTAGATGCTCTTCAGTGGCTGACTGTCCGTCTCCGGCTGATGCCCGGGGAAGGCGTTTGGGTGTGGGGCTATGGGGTTAACGGACAAAGTTATAAATGCCATAATATTTATAGAACAAGATGTTTCTTTGTGAAAAAAAAAATATATAATTAAGATAGTTCCACATATATTGATATATGTGAAATACCTGTAATATTTGTATTGACGCTTTGGGAAAACCTTTGGGTGAGGGATGGGGGAGAAATTACTGTATATAAAGTATACAGTTTGTAGATAGAAGGGTACACATGACGTGCATTGTTGGGTGATGATCTTTAATGGTGCAACAGAAAGTCTTAGGGCTAGGGCGTTAAGAAAGTGGTATTGTTTCCTCAGCATTTTGATAATGGTTGTACGTACATATATTTTTATGAACCCTCGTATTGTATGTGGAAATGGAACATCTCATGTGTATATGTACGTATAATTTTAATAATGTGTGTTTATGGACACCATTTACATTTCGGTACAAAGTAACTACATGGACACGGATATGTCAGCAATTATTACATTATTGCATAAACATAATGTTCTGTCGTTTCCGTTATTGTATATTTATTTGTCTACGTTGGGCCATGGCCCTCTAGATATTCTGCAAATAATTATTGAATCTTAAAATTTCTTGGCCTAAAATACAATGAAATCATCTTCAACGGCTACAAAATACGGTGCATACCATGAATGTAGAAGTAAATGATAGCATACCTTTGAGGTGTTTTAATTCTTTCGGAACTTCGTATGGCTTGTAATTGTAACTCTGGTCGTATGTGCTCTCAAAGTAATGGTTGTGCTACAAAAATTAAACATGTTTTCGTCACGACTTGAACACGGATAAACACTGTTGATTTGTATTTTCCTTAAGAAAAGGTTAGAAACACAGGTGAACAATTATGACTTTATGTACGTACATGTACGTAGTCCTTTTGAACGATACAACGAGCGAAATTACAAATATTAAAATCTTTATTTTAAAAGAACTGTCGAGTCTCACCTGTGATGGTAGAGGTTTCGCTTTTTCAACGATTTTATTATCGAATCGTTCTTCATTCCAATTTCCAATTAAAGTATCATTACGGTACGCAGTTTCCTTATTAGTACATCTCCATCCAAATTGGTTGAATTTAGACGCATCCGTTGAGTGTGTCCATACTTCTGCAAGCCCACTTGCTCGAACCATAGCCTGAAAAGACGGATTGTTGTCCAAATGTGACATTTTGGCAAATTGTAAACATAAACCTACACTATGTACATTCACTTCCGGCTTTCAATGCGTCCTTGGCAACAACGCGATTATGACGCGTCAATGGTCTAAGGGAGACTAATCTAACAAAAAAGTATTTAATGAAAACGTGGTTACCGCGCACGAACCCATACCGGATTAATATATATACTTCAATTCATAATACTAATACATAGTTAATGCTGCACATTTTGTTTACTGTAATATGACAGTGTTTACTGTAGCTGGTATTGTCTACTGTTAATGACAGTGTTTAGTGTTAATGGCAGTGTTTTAACATGTTTGAATGTCGCCTTGCCTCTGATTGATTTGCGAATAGAAGCCGCCAGTTACGTTGTTTCACGTGCACCATGCATGCAAGATGTTGGGTTACAAGAAAACTTTCCACTGATTATTTTAAGATAAGCTTTATGAATATTTGGTAATCGTACCTCACTTCATGGCAATGCATTCATAGATCTATGATGTGCATTTAGACATTTCTATAGGATATTTATGTCCACTAATATTGGTGTAATATCGCATAATATTATATTTCTTTACGAATTTACTTGCAAAATATAGTAAATGCAGTCATACAAGATGTTTTAACTTTTCTTTGCCATCTCTTTGGTGAAAATACTGTAGATATTTCCGACATCCAACTCGCTCACTCTCTGGAACTCATTTACTGATACATTAACCCAGATCCTGCAACAACCTTGTAATCTTGAGATTGCAAAACTACTACTTTTGCTTCATCATTACAAGTGAGTGTGTCCGATCGTTTGATTTGAGTGCTTTGCTTGCGTCACAGTTGCTACAAAGAAATCTTTAAAGTAATACGCCCATTGATTTCGACAATGTACATGTCTTTTACGACACGGTAAACAACATAGCGTGACCTAAAAATACAAAGTTTCTACAAAGGTTGGCGGGTAGAGGATATGTAAAATTATCTCATTTGCATGCCGTTGTTTCAGTGGCATAGGGATTCCTTATTTGGCGTATGACCTCACGGTCAACAAAAATGGTGCAATATGATTGGTTCACAGAATTAAATCGACATGAACTGTCCTACATTTAGAACAAATATGTCAAACAAGTTTCACCAAAAATAAGGAACAAAACAAATGCATTCGCTACAACAGTTATTGCATTCATGGTATTGGATACAACTTATCATTTTGCATCGTTAAATTCTGCATAAATAGGAATTATACAGAAGAATATTGACATAATTTAAGTTGGGAGAAATGAAAATATTTGGCCTACATTTTGCTTGATTATAATTGGTTGATAAGAGACAGCAACAACCAATCGATAGATAGATGCGCGGACGGCGTATTCACGTGACTCCAAAAACCAATTAGCGATTCGTTCTAGTTATCATTCAGCTGTCGTATCCCAATTTTTGATCCAGAAGAAACGCAGTGTATTGTTTAAGTTATCAAAAATTGTCCACTTTTTTCATTCCTCCATATGAAAGATGTTTAAATAGTTTGCTTACTATAAAATTCAATCAAAATATTTAGTTTGCAAGGTGCCCGTTAAGTGTTAAGGGCGAGCCATTGTGTTAATTTGCGGCCCTGGTAATGTTTTACAGCCCAGCTTACGCAGATCGACAAGAGCTCGCCTACAACTGAGTGCGTATCAGAGCTCGGCCAGATTTTGCGTTGAAAAAAAATGACAAAATAAGGTAAGCTTTCAGTATTTTTGCTCAGTTTTACACAATTAAGTTAGTAGCAACCTTGATCTGCATGTTGATGTCGTAAAAAGTCGACTGGTACGCTTTTAGGGCGAAATTTTTGTGATTTTGTGGGAGACGTAGTGAATGAGGATTGTTCATGTACAAGGAATGTGAGGTCGACAGTCTAAAGCTAGCCCCAGATATGTGTATATATACTCGTGAAAAACGTCCCAAAACAGCGATCAAGTTATTTCTGTGCCGTTTGGTTAACGACTGAGTTGGCGAAACTGTTGCAAGTAGATTAACCTCCTGTTATGGTAAGGTTTTCACCTTCCAATTCCAAATACGGTTGCAAGTTATTTCTGATGCTGACATAACAACCTCGTCATGTTTATGTCTGGATGAGGGCAGTTTGGATTCTTTAGATAACAGAAACTTATTTTGTTGGTCGATCCTGTATGTGTAGATCAGATCTATATTACTGTATCTATGTGTTATGTCAATATGTCACATTATGCCAAATATTATGTGCAGAATCTGTGCACCAGTTGTCAGCGTGGTAGTTTCAAAAGGAAACGACATGCGTTCATAAAATTATACAGAAAATCATATTGTTTTAGTTTAAGTTGAATGAGAATTAAGTTATTTTTAAGAGTCATAATTGTTTTCCCAATTAACTAAATTTTATATGCAATCTTGAAAAAGGTTTCATTAAAATGTTTTATTTCCATGATGAAAAATGTTAAAATTGAGCAATTGTCCCTGAACAGTTTCATTCTTCGTACGTTGTTCTCTATGACAATGGTTTTATGCATTCTAGTACAGTTGTTGTTCATTAAATACAGAAATCAGGCGCAGATATGGCCATTAGTTCAGTTATCTTATCTGGCAGTGTCCGCTGTGTACAATTTACACATAAGGGGTTTTAGGGGAATTAATGGCAGGCAAGGGTGAAAAATTGTATTTAAGAATGAACGTCACTTGATATTGGCCGACATGTTTAAGTATGTCTGAAACACATTTTAATCGGGGGTGGGAGTCTTACCATTGAATGGGGATGGCTGTATGAGGCAGGGTGGGAGAAGGGGCAACACTTTGCTGCCACTTCTATGATAAATGTGGCTCTGTACCTGTTTTAGACAGGTTTTCATGACTAATTAGATTAGATACAGGACTCGCATGTTTTTGTTGATGACCAAAGTCAACTGACCTACATATACAACCCTAAGGTCACTGTCAAACAGGACAGCTGTAGTTAAGTGTTTTCTTCTGTCAGCATCAGTGGCTATAGTACAATAGTAGGTTGCAAAAGCTTGGATTCTAGACATACCTGTCTTTAAAGCATTTTTTGACCCAGACATTTACTGTATTATTTTACACTATAAATCAATAAATGTCTCATTATGAGAATGGTTACATGTTGACAGTGTGTTTTAATCACTCTGGTTTCATTAATTAACATTGATTTTGGTAAGTTACAGGGTGTGCTTTAACAAAGTTATGTGCCAATATGCAACCAGTCAATTTGTTAAGATTGCAGGAAAGGACATGGGACAAGGGTGTGGTTGTAAGGCCATCGTCACTCTCTCTTAGGAACAGTAAAATGTCTTAAAAATATATATCTAAATATGTTCTTAATTGTTGCTGTTGTTGTTGTTGAGATATAAAGGTCTCCCCGTGCCCTATGGCTGCATTATGGCTTGTCAAATCCCCAAGTGTGACTGAAATAAAATTTTGAAGAAAGGGGTGTTTTAGCCCCATCAGTTGATGAAATATTTGCCAAAGCAGTAATTTTGTACCCAAAATGCTGCAAGACATGTGATGAATGATATCAAGAGGGGTCCCACATCTCTGACTTAGCAAAACTTTTGGGTAGTTATTAAACCTTAGGTAGGAGATGATAGACAGAGTGCAGATGGATCATTGATGTGTTTTGGCCAGTAGCCTGAAGCCCTGTACTAATTACAGAAGCAAGTAACGCCACTTACATGTAGGCCCATATTATATGGCTTACCAGCGCTTGGACAAGTAATTAAAGATTTGTGAAGAACTTTGAGGACAAATATTGAGTATGTCATAGAACAGTAAATGGATTGGAAGGCCTCACTGCATGGTGTCTTATAAAACAAACATTCCTTTCCAAAAAGATTGACTAGGAAGTTGTAGAGGTATTCACAACATTTATAGGCTAATATTTTCGACATATTAAAGCTGCACTCTCACAGATTGATCGTTTGAACCAATTTTTAAATTTTTGTCGTTGAATGAGCCAATTTTTGTGTAAATATCTGGAACCAGCAATATAAGAAGGCTGACTAAGATTAGATTGCAGTTTTACATATTTATTGTCGAAAATTAATGTTTAATGACTAAAGGCATTACTAACACTTAAAGAAATTGGAAGTTTAGGGACGTTTTTAAAACAGTTGAGTCCTGTTCAGTTGTAAGTTATCTTATATGACTGAATTGAAGGCTTCTATGCCCATTGAAATCAGCTGACTCTGACACAAATATTTGAAAATGTCAAAATGGTCAGTCTGTAAGAGTACAGCTTTAAGATACTCATAAAGTTGTACAATTATGTGATTAAAATTTGAGATGATGAAGCAGATGATATCTTGAGCTAATGGAAATTCTTAAACCTAAGAAGCTGAAGTATATTATATTTCATTTAATAAAGTTCCTTATCTACCTGTTACACTTTATTTTACCACATAATACCACGATTTATCATAAAGATAATTTCCTTTAAAAGTCTCAACTCTTCAATGAGAATAATAGACACATACTGGTATACAAAAGCAAATGATTGTGCTTAACTTGAAACTAAAAAAAGGTGTTGTAAGGGAAGTTAGGGCCTGGTGCATGTTTGAAGCTTTGGTGCAGAAATGCTAGGGAGGATTTCATGACATTTTATGTGCCGTTAGGAATACCAGAATCATGAATTTGTTCTGGATATTGGTTCATCAAACAGCAGTTATTGATCTGTTACACACGCACGGTGCCACCCCATTCATTTAAAATCTGTGGCAGTTATGTAGTTCATAAAAAAGAACACTTTTATACATACTACATGATGACAGATTAAAGAAGTACTAGTCAGCAGAAATGTAGATATAATTTTAATCGTGCATTGAGGGGTAAAAAGAATATCTTTGTGTTCAGTTTCGTGTCTTACTAGGCACATTGTTTCTTGAGTTTTTTCTGTTAACAAAAACTAAATTATATGCTTGAGATTATCTATACAATCAATATTGGCATCAATGGTATTGCTAAAAGCCTAAACCTCTTCATTTTTAAATTTTGAAAGATAAAAGTACATCTCCAGGCAATATAAAGGTCTAGGTTGGAGCAAAAAAATAGGGTAGGTCGGGAAAACAGAAACAAACTTTTTAACTAAAGTAAAAAAAATACGCCCTATATAGATGAGCTTTAAGTAGAGATAGAAAGAATAAATGCATTTTATTGAAGGCAGTCATACATGTATTTTCTTTTTTTGTCAATGAATAAAATAATCAGTCTTATGATGATTAAACAGGGCTTCCTTTAAGAAATTGAAACTGGAAGTATGAACTTCCTGTCTATCACTTTTGGAAGTTTTACACTAAATAATGGAAAATTAAGTCTCCATAATACAATATCTTTTTCAACTATTTTTCAACAAATATATTAAAAATCAAATAATTTTCACTTTAATTTATATTATTATAATTCATTACTTAAAACACTTAAACTGATTGAAATTATGACTATAAAAGTAATATTGACAAGAGGTTTTGATATTTTGAACTTCCAAGCTTTCAACTTTGGAAGTATTCTTCAAAATTATGGAAGTTTTTGTACTTTCAAGGAATCATTTTTGGAAGTTTTAACCCATTTCTAGGGAGTAATATACTTCTAAACTTCCTTTAACCGAAGCCCTGGATTAAATTTCAGTTAAAGGCATATTACACATTTTTGCTCGATATCTTGCGGCTCCGTTGTTAATTTGAATCTTAAACTTTTTGAACATTTTTTGGCTCTAAATCCTCATTATATTCATAGATTGTATTCTTTTAAAAAAATAATTCTTTTAAAAAACAATAGAGATGACTGAAGTGTGGTCTTCAGCGCAGTATAATGCTTCTATTGTTTTGCTGTTGTACGTATGCATCACAGACTTGCTCGAATGCTTGTAAGGTGACGGAAAATCTCTTTGATTACGATAATGCACCAGTGTATGAAATAACATATTATTTGTTAATTATTTTTCCCCCTGAAATGAGAAAGTAAATATTTTTGATAAGTGAATTTCTTTTTCATAGATAAATATTTGAGGGGTAATATTAAAGAACTTAAAAATATATACGGTACATTTTTTATCAAAACAAAGAAACTATTTGTGAAAATCTGGATATGGCACAATTTACATTATTTGTTAATATTTTGATTTTATTTTTTAAGTTCCAAGGCGAACCATGAGTACCCGAAGTCGCCGCGGTCAGTCCAACAGCAACTTGCCAGGGCCTACTCCTGGGGGCAGGCAGAACTGTAATGAAATATACATGATATTACATTTTTTTCTAATAATAACAAAAATAATAAAGCATTATTATCAATGCTAATCTAATGATTTATTGCATTTACCACATAAAATGACTACAGTATATAGCTGTGAAACAACCACAATTTGTTCTACAGTTCCCTAATAATGTCACATCAAATGATATAACACACCAACTGTTTATACAAAATATAATGTTGTTGTATTATGTTTACAATGTCATTTATGATGACTATAAAGTTTTAATATTCTTTTCAAGTGCCTTTGGTCAGTTTAATCCCACAATTTCGATAGAGCATTCCTTTTAAAATTGTTTCTTCGATTATTACTCCTTAAGATAAGATATTATTATTTCCAATCATGGATCTGGTCATGTGAAATATGACATGTGAATCATAATGTATATGAAATGTAGAAAGTAGCGAAAGCCACAGTAACATAAACTTAGTAAAGTCGTATCTTTGATTTAATAAATAAACATTTGACATGAAAGTAATACAAAATTGATTTTTTTTAAGGTGTGAAAAAGTTCTGGAATCTTAAAACAATCTGGATTAAATGGATTGTAACTCACTCAGCCAGTGTTCCGAAACCATCTTATGCAGTTAACTTTATTCTTGATATATTTAATTCTAGCCAAGCCCCGCAGAAGAGGTGCCTCCTCATCCATAGATGAAGTCGAGGCCAAGGGTGGGGTCTGCGAGCTGGACCCCGTTGGTGTGATGGAAGAGGAGGGGGTTGGGCCACCCAGTGCCAAGAAACCACGTCCTGCTGTTGCTGCGGAGACCGGAAAACCTGGCAGTAATAGACAAGGTTGGTGTAAGCCATGGTGTCGCTATGGGTCACAGTGGTTGTAATTAGCACAAGCCCTGCTCTAGTTAAAGGCTTTCTGGGCTTGATCTTATTCTGGGTTTTACATTGTAGTGCTTGTTGAAAAAGTTCAATGCCAAGTGCTTGTGTAAGAATTTGGGCTTTTTTCATCCCAAACTCTTATTCAATAATTGGGGTTCATTTAGCATACTTGAGGGTTACTTCTGTAAGATTAACTTTGCCTTACTTTTAGCTAATTTTATGTGATGAGCAGTTTTTGCTGTTTTTTTTGTATATTAGATTTGGTACATTAAGATTTCAACAATCTCACTTCAAGTTCAAGATGTATGTGATTTTTCATATTCATTTTTTAAATGTAAGTTACATTTGATATAAAATCATTATTATGTATTTCAGTGAAGTTAACAAGACAGGAAGGTCAAGACACACCAGAAACAGATGACCCAGAACCAAAATCGACACCATCTAGCAGCCGTCCACCGTCTAGCCTCAGTGTCAGCACAACACAGTCAAGCGCCTGTCCGACGCCTACCCCACCCCCTGTGGCACCCCCTGTGGTTAATCGAACTGTATCACTCGATAATTTGGATACCCAATCGGGAGCAGACAGAAATGTTATGAAGTCACCTTATGATGATGATGTTAAAAGGAACATTGCTAAGCCACCGAAGAAGCGTAGAGCTATTGATGATATTGAACAGGAAAGTGCTAAACGCCCAACCATTGATTTTTATGAATGGTTAAATCAAAGAGTCCTTGCCAAGAAAAATCAGGTTTTTCAATCCGGTGTTATAAAAAACGTTCAACAAAATCGAAGCGTTGGTGTTTTGTTTGATGGCGATAAAGACATTAACTACTTCAGTGACGTATTGGACATTAACAATTGTGTGATCATCAGTGATAATCCCCTCCGGCAATAATGATCTCAATCGGCTGTAACGTTTGCGTTCGCACAAGCCCAGAGCACAACATGTTCTATGAGGGGCAGGTTATCGAGCGGAAAGTCCAGCAGCAGTATCGAGTAAGGATTACACATACTCACCTAGCAGGACAGGAAGTGCAGGTTTCTCGAGCATCTTTACGACTTCTTCAGCCTCCTTGGCATGAAGATTTGGAGGATCCGTTGCCTGAGCAACCAACACCACCAATGCCAATGACGCCTACAACGCCACAGACAACATATCAGTACCCAGTAAGTACTCTTTTTCTTTTCTTTATCTATAGTTTTCAGTATTAGTTTGATTAAAGAATTCCAAAGAAACTGCCAGTTTGGGCTGTTTTGATATATAGGACAATGTGCATACAGTTGCATGTAAAAATAAGATATTGTTCGTCAGCTTTGTTCCCTTTAAAGATTACAACTTTAAAAACACTTATTTCAGCATCTACAGCAGCAAGGGCCCACCAACCTGTCCCAAGGCGGGATGAACATGCCCCAACCACACACCCCTGTTCTTACACACAATCAGCCCCACCCATCACTGTTACCAGGGCAACCAGGTCACTACAGTTTTCATGCTGAGCCAACCCACTCACCACGCTTCATTGAACATTCCTTGTCAGTTCCACAAAGTGCTAGCATGGAGAGAGAATCTTCGGACGATGAAATGCGTAGTGAAGAGGTTTACTTTGATTCCTCAGGCTCGCGATCAGGAAGTGCGACCCCTGGATCAAGGTCAGGACAAAGTTTGAGTGATTCTAAAAATAGAAATAGACTGAAAAACCGAGATTTGGTGCGCAGCAGAAGTGCTCAGTCGTGTGAAAGCAGTAGTAGATCCAGTACTCCTCGATCACCGACAACGAATATGAAGTACAAAAAAGGAGATGTGGTTTCCACTCCGAGTGGAATTCGTAAAAAGTTTAATGGGAAACAATGGCGGAGACTGTGTTCTAAGGATGGCTGTACAAAAGAATCTCAGCGGCGTGGATTTTGCTCTAGGCATCTGTCCTCATCTGGTAAAGTTCAAAGATCAGCGCCGCCCTTTGGTAGCATGGTGATAAAGGGAGATATGAAAGATGGTATGTTGGAATGGAATGACCCTCAGAGTTCGAGAGACACTGATTATGACCCCAATCATGGCATTGATGAAACAGAGGCAGCTAACATGTTAGTTTCTCTTGGGAATTCTCGATCCACCACTCCGGCCTTTTCTCCTACCAATAGTTTAGGATCAGTGTCGTCACCAAGGAAACGACACCTATCGTCACCACAAAGTAACCAGGCTTTACGAGCTGCCTTTACGCCAATTTCTCCGCACCCCAATCCAAATCCCTACATGGCATCTCCAACTAGAAGTTGGAGCTCTGGTGGGAACTCAAATAAATCAGGAAGTTCTTCTTCGGAACATATTTCTCCAATTACACCAAGATTTCAACAACAAAACGCTGGGAACAACTCTGCTTTTCAACATCCCTCCCAAATTCGAGCACCTAACTTAGCTCTGATAAATAAGGAATTATTGAAAAGTAATGATTCTGGTATTGACGTGAACACACCAAAACACCCAATAAAGTCTGTCCCCTCTTCACCATTACCAAATCAAGGCTATGTTAGCAATCAACTTTATGGATCAGCAATCCAGCAGCATCTCAATTTACAGCAAAATCAACTGGTTCGAGCTGGAAGCTTATCATCAAACCTAGACCAACACCCAGTTGAAATTAAATCTCGTGCTAGTACCCAAAGTCTCTCAGACCTTAGAGGCGCAGGTGGGACGATTACCATCGATGCTCGTCTGATACCACTCATGCCTCAACCTCATAATGGCCACAAAGATCAGCTGCCCATTAATCAAGAAGCATCGATGTACGGTAGGGTGCAGCCTCCTCAGATGAGCAAGCAAATGCCAGCTGGGGCCTCACTCTATCCTGTTATGAATCCAACAGCCCCAGAACAAAGGAAAAGTGAACTGATCAAGCAACCAAGTTAGTAGTGTTTTGTAGTAGTGATTTTTTTTTCGACTTGAGCATTGGAATTTCGAAATTGTTTTTAGCTTTTATGGGAAAAGTTTTTTTAATGGCAATATTCTACCATACCCAAATTTATAACCATATGGAAGTGACCCAATTTTTTTCTGTTCTTTCTAAAGTTATGAAGGAGGCGAAGCAGTTACCAGTATTTCAATGGCACAGTGTGGTCCCATATTTCAACATCACACGCCCCACGCCGGAGCAGAAGCCTCATCCCCAACCCGCCCCCATCGAGACAAAGGCCGCCAAGAAAGTGGTCACCCTTCCGCCAAAACGTACTGCCATACATCAGAGTATCTCTGATAACAGTGAGTGAATAATATATTTTCCAAAATTTATTTTTGACAAAGGAGCTTTATTCAAGTGGTTTTTTTCAGCCTTTTTTGGAAATTCGACCCCATTCCCCTCCTGAATAAGTATGTATTTTTCCACTACCCAGGTAAAAATATCCTTTCAAAAAGAAAAAGAAAAAAAAGTTTTTAACCAGGTTTTCACATCTATAGTGAAACCTGGTTATTAGAATGGCGAACGTCGTTGTTCGGGTGGGCGGGCGGCCAGGCGGCGTCAAACTCACCTATGAAACTGAATAACTTTAGTAAGGGTTGACATATCTTGACCAAACTTGGTCTATAGAAAGAGTTTATGGGTATCTTTCATGGGATTGCGATTGGGGTCCCTAGGTTCAAGGTCAAGGTCACTGTTACTTAAAATAGACAAATGATTGAAACTAAATAACTTTAGTTCGGTATGACATATCTTGACTAAACTTGGTGTACAGGAAGAATTTATAGATACCTTTCATGGGATTGCATTTGGGGTCCCTGGGGTCAAGGTCAAGATCACTGTTTCTAAAAATAGAAAAATGGTTGAAACTGAATAACTTAAGTTAGGGTTGACATATCTTGACCAAACTTGGTCTATAGGAAGAGTTTATGAGTACCTTTCATGGGATTGCATTTGGGGTCCCTAGGGTCAAGGTCACTGTTACTAAAAATAGAAAAATGGTTTAAACTGAATATCTTTAGTAAGGGTTGACATTTTTTTACCAAACTTGGTCTATAGGAAGAGTTTATGGATACTTTCATGGGATTGCGTTTTGGGGTCCCTAGATTCAAGGTCAAGGTCACTGTTACTAAAAATAGAAAAACGGTTGAAACTGAATAATTTTAGTCAGAGTCTACATATCCTGACCAAACCAGGTATTAAGGAAGAGTTTATGGATACCTTTCATGGGATTGCGTTTGGGGTCCCTAGGTTCAAGGTCACTGTTACTAAAAATAGAAAAACAGACACAGGCTGAAGTTCTTCTGTCAATCATTAAAAACCTGGTTTCGTCGCATTGCGGCGTTTCTTGTTTGGTTATTTTGTTGGAGGAGCATTGACCTCTTAACATTTATAAATGGTATCAACATAGTGCCATTCATGAATATGTCCATAGGTTTGTTAAATAAAAGGTTTGAAAGGAAGTTGAACAATAAATGAATCATGTTAGTATTTTTCCTCTTTTAGCCCAAACGACACAAATTTTCCTTTAGTATCAAAGGGCCCCACCACCATTTTCTGAAGACTAGATAAAAACAATGTATGCAATAAACACCTTTGATTTAACTTAATTCTAAGATTAGAATCCGAGTCTTTTGATTGGACTGTAAAAATAGCTGGCCAGTAGATTGAATGGATTGAGTGCGGGATGTCTAAGGATAAAATTAAGTGAAATCTATTAGGCCAAATAAAAAAATAGGTCTGTTTCATTCAGGTTACCCGACCGACCCTATTTTTCCCCGCCGACCCTAACCTATTTTTTCCCTGATAAAAATGTGATTTGGGTACGAAAAGCATTTGTTACGAAATGTATGTACGTAAAGTTGACAATATTAGAGTTGGATTACAAAATGTATTTACCGTACTTCACCTTAGAGTTTGGATACATTAAAACAATTAATTTTTCGCTCTCCGAATTCATAGAAAATAACCATTTTTACATTTTATCTACATGTATGATTATCTACCACTTATTAATTTATCCGTAGTTATCAATGGTTATTACGCCTATAAGTGTACCTCCTTCATCAAGTTAATTAAAATCCCATTCAACACCATTTTATACATGCATTGAAATGAATAAACACCTTTTATCGGCTTCAGATCAAACAGTCACATTGTGTGACGTCACATAACTCTCAGTTATACCCACGAGGATCTCATGGAGAACATGGATATTGTTATGCAGGATTAATGTGTCTGGGTGGTGTTTTCGATTGTAACTTCGTATTGCATTTCTAACTTTAATTCATCACATTAAATAGTTACCTGTATCATTGAATGTGTTGACTTTAATTGTTCTATTGATGTTACAATGAGTATTACTGTACGATTATTGCTTCATAAAGTATATATTAAAAGGGTGGAACAAATTTCAAAGTTTATTGGCGGATCGTTTTACAAACATGTCATGTCTGTCTTTTCTTAATCTCTTGATTGCCCTTGTTGTTTCTTTAATCCTCCATTAAATATATCACACATCCTTTTCAACAGGCAATAAATCGTTTAGGATGGGTAGTAACCAACTAACTTGTCACAGTGATGTATACGGTTAGGTAATCTAGCCAGGCATTGTAACGATAAAGATCAATCATTTTTGTCTGTGAGACTTAGTAACTGTAAAAGTTACAATCAATGTCCTTTGGGTGTCTGAAAATTAGGTACCTAAAATAAATTATTTTTGAAAATAATAATGGATGTCCGAATTTATAGATTGTCCGAACTCTAAGGTGAATTACGGGTAGTTTGTGCTTGTGTGGCAGGTATATTTCAATTCTTGAACTATATTTTCTTGTCAGATACAAATGTGTCAGATACTGACTTTCGGATATGTCAGACTTAAGTGTGCAATTTCAGCAATAAAATCTGCATGTTACCTTGTTCTTCAAACCTGAACCCCCAGGTCCTCTTGACAGCATTGAGGTTTCCTTGGCTGATGGCTTATATGGTAATTTGCTGTCCCATTCTTCATGTAATTAGGTTACAGGGAGGTTAGCATTCTACAGAGGGTGATTGAAAGCAAAAGGGTGCATAAAGAAAAGTAAAACCGTTCCTGGAAAGTCTTAAATAATAGCAGAGTGGTGTACCATAACTTAGTTGAAATCCAACCATCATTGTCAAAGTATTTAACCAGACAAATAAAGACTGTTTCCTTTGAAGCATGGAACATGTTTAAAAACTACTGATAAACCTGAAAATTGATGACTTTTATTTTTGTTACTTTCTGAGTCAACAGTTACTGAAATCAATATATCCAAAAAAAAATATAAACAAAATAAAAAAATATCCCGACCTACCTACCCTATTTTTTTTGGCAGCGTTACCTGAAACGCACCTATTTTTTATTTGGCCTTATATTTATAAAAGTGGTAATTGAATCCAGCCTTTGGTTTAAGAAGAATATTTTAACTGTACTATTGCAGTACTTGATGACAAAAAAAACCCAGAAAATATGTTTCTATTAAAGATCTGATGCCTCTGCTTTAACTTTTGCTGGCATATTTAAAAAAGAAGAAAAATTATCTAACATTTCATGTATTTCTTACAGTGGTTCTCAAAGATGATGATGATGATCTACCAGATGCTGACTATGACGACGACGATGTGTTTGATATTAAAGATGATGTAGACTCGACGGATACAAAACCCGGCCTGACTGCTAAACGACGCTCTCAGTCACTGAGTGCTTTAAAAGATAAAGAAGAAAGAAGTCCTAGAAAGGTTAGTTTAGTACACCAAACAGAAAAAATATAGTCATGGTATTATGATTGCATTGGTGTTGTTGTTATGGGATGCAAAAGCTTTATCTTGGCCCAAAAAGAAACAAGAAGATATTCGCATGAATCATGTTAAACAAGTCACAAGACATTACACAATGAGTAGCAAAACCCATAACTCTGGCTTTCTGGTATCTCTTTCCATAAACTTACTTAATTTGTAAATTGCTTGAAGTTTCTCTTCGTTTAATCTTGAATATATATTTGGTTATGATCATCCTAATGCATGAATTAACAAGAAGTGAAATCACATAAATTAACCTGAAGAGCTAAAAACACTTATATTAAAGGTCTTAGAACATTGTTTGAATTCCCCTGAATATGTTTTGTGACAGATTTTTGTTTTTGGTACTACCAAAAAGGCACTGAGTATTATTAAAATATACTGGTACCTTCCTGAAGTTCCTGCATTAATCTCAATTAATTTATGTATTTGTTACATATTTTTACATATCCACTTTCCAGGGCAAAGACAAGGACCACATTCGTCGCCCAATGAATGCGTTCATGATATTCAGTAAGCGTCATCGCCCTATGGTCCACCAGCGACACCCCAATCAAGACAACCGGACCGTGTCGAAGATTCTTGGTGAATGGTGGTACGCACTCGGTGCTGAGGAGAAACAGAAATACCACGATCTTGCTCACCAGGTAGGGAAAATATTCATATTTTTTTGATTGATAGATGATTGATGTGTATTCAATATACACAATTTGATGTATTGTACAGTAGATTTAGAGGCTGAAAGAGGTCTAGTGATATAGGTGTTTGCCTTTCACCCCAGGGATCATGGTTTCAAACCCCATCAGGGATTCATTATTTTGGTCCCTCAAAAAGGACACTTTACTGGTTTGTTCCCATGGAATGGAAATGAGAGTGATTCATACCAGCTTTCTGCTGTCTTCACAATTAAGCTTAATTAAATTTGTATTAACCAGTACAATAGATGCATTGTTAACATTCGAATGTAGCAATAATGTACTTGATCTTTCCAATATCAGTAAAAATACCACAGAATGCTTAATTCTAAAACCCAGGCATGTTGCTGGTAATTTAAGTGAAGTGTGATATAATCTAGGAAGTAACAAATTGTTTGTAACCAGTTGAACGTGCAGTGCATTTAATTTATAAATAGACATTTTTAGCCACTCAATATCAATTTTGCAGTACAAACAAACTCATTAATGTTTGAATAGATTCTATTGCTAGAAAAGAGCAAACTAGTACACCTATTGACTTGCTGTTCTAAAGAGTTCCTTTATGTTGTGTAGAAACATGCACTTCATAATTTAAAAAAACAACCATAGAGCCCATTTTGATTAATGTTCATGTTTCATTGAAATAGAATGAAACAACTTTATCTTTTCATCAAATAGTGTGTAATGAAAACCAATGGATATTAGGAATATATACAAGTTCCAAATAATCTTGGTTGACTGATACTCCAATATCTTAGTTGCTTAGTTTTGTCATTTAAAACAAATATTTTCCTACATTCTTTTCCATGTATTCTGAAGGGATAAAGTTAGCAGGAGACTTCGGAGAAGATGTCTTTCCTTACTTTTGATATGAGTTCTCCCTTGTTCTTTCCGAGGAACGATTTAAAGATAATATATTCATAATCAAGCTTGTATTTCAGAATGTTTTAGGTCAGATGTAAAATTTATATTTTTGAATTGTTTTCCATTAAAGGTCAAGGAAGCCCACTTCAAGGCTCATCCAGAGTGGAAATGGTGCTCCAGGGATCGTAAACGGTCAAGCACTATTGCCAACACATTGAAACAGCGCTCAAACAGTCAGAGGCTGGGATCTACTGACATTGGAGATGGTTGGTGCTTGTTTACCATATACATTGTTATTTCTGTTTGTTCCACTTTGTTTGGCCTTGAACAATGTCATATCGGAATTTTAGGCTACTGGGCTTGTCCCTGTAGTTTTCATCATAATATGTTCTGCAGATTTTTAGCCATTATTATTTTGCAACCTTTACTTTTGTGGCCATAATCTGATATGTTACTATTGTTAAATATGTAAAATAAGACACATTAGATATTTGATATATTAGGTATTAGGCTATATTACGGGTGAGAAATTTGTATTAACACTTCCTAGTCTACTTTAGATGCAAAAAAGTAGCAGGAGGTGTGTATGGATAGGGAAAATGGATGTTTGAGAACAGCATGCACACAAACATGAGTGTTAGTTTCTAGGCTTTATTGTTGAACAAGTATCATTGATATTTTGTGCAAATGTTTTACACATTGTTACTTTTGTAAGATTTGAGATTAAACTACTTAATAATTTAGAAATAAATTTCTATCACATTTTCAGAAGAAGTAGCTGATGCAGTGGTAGATGTGGGGGCACCTCTAGAAGATGATGCTTTTGAACTCGAGCCTGAAAACAAGGCCCCAGTGGCAAGATTGAGCCCAAGGGTGGGGTTAAGCCCAGGGTCGGGGCTAAGTCTGTTTGATCTGAATAAGGGACGTAGTCAGAGCCTGTCTGCTTTTCCGCCCCGGGATGGAGAAAGTCAGGAGTTTAACGAGTTCAAGTCCAAATTGGAAAAAGCCCAGGTGAGGATTATGAGGTTTGAACTTCTTAAGAATTGTAATGTTCGATTTTAAAGCTGTAAATCAGTGGTTAGCATGTTTACTTCTTACCAGAATTTCCTGGGTTGGTAAACAGACAAAAAAGATGTATAGACATTGCGGCCAAGAGGACTGAATAGCCTAGTTTAAAAAAAAATAAAAAAAATTGTCTTCTCAATTGGGCCATTTTGTCTGCCAAAAAATACCATATGGTCTAGGCTGTATAGTCCACTATTCTTGGGACTGATTCCTGGCCAGTGTGGATATGAGCTTGGTTAGTGGTCACCATTTTAGCAATTTCATTCAACTTCCCGGAAGTACAAAATTATTGTTGGGTAACATTGTGCCTTATAGAATTTGGTGTCTAGCTCTATGTAGTAAAAACTTGTTTCAGAATCATATTAGAATGAATGGCTTTAAGCCACTCTTTGGTGATTAAATGTTTTAATATTTTATTTGGGAACTGAATAAAAGTCATAAAGGAGCATTCTTTAAGATCATTAACAGGTGAAGATTAAATCAAAATTAAATTAAGAAATTGATTTGTTATTTAAATCCCTCTGAATGCTTCAGCAATCATATGAAATAGATAAAAAAATATGCTTTACATCTTCTGGATTTAAATGCGGAAAAAAAAGCAGAAAGGATAACTGACTTGAGACAGACTCATCTTTGGGCACTTTGAGCATTGTTAAAGATTGTTATAGCCATTTAGTTTGTGTAAGTATATACTATCAAAGTTTTTTTAGTGGGCTTCATAATGTTGTGTAGCCACTGTTAATATCAACCGCTTCACCTGATTACAGTTAATATCGGCTGACTGCTGATTTGATAAATAAAATGTAAAATTTAGAATTACTGCCTTCTCATCAGACAAAATATAATGTTGACCTCTAAACATAGTAAATTATCAAAGTTTTCGTTCCAGTATGGTTTGCTAATTTAAACAATTTTGCCTTGATCCACTTAATTCACTAGCTTAAGAAATAAGGAAGATTATTGTTTTATCTTGAGAAGTTGGACCAAGTAGGGGAAAACATGATAATATTAAGTTGTATTATTATGTCCTTACAAGGATTCAAACAGTTTATGACTTGTTTAAAGTAAAAACGAACAAAAATAATCTTAAAAGTTCTTGATTTAAGGTAACTTGTGGGTAAAAGCCTGTTCTTATGTTTGAAATGGCTTCAGAAGTGCTTCTTATATCACATTATGCCTGCATTGTCATAGATAAAAAGATGAACTCTAGAACAGCTATTTATATGATTCAAATAAAATTTGATACTTAAGTAGTTATTGAATTTCAGATCCCATCTGTACTTGATATTTTACTGTTAACTGTTGCATTCATGCATATTTGTGGTTTCGTTTATATTTTTTCTCATATTTCAAAATGAAATAAATCGCCTCCTCAATTTGAATTGAAGATAAGATTTAAGAGTTTTAAGATTTGACGTTACATGCAGTTTTATTGTAAATTGCAATCATAAACATCGAAGTTAATATTTCAGATGCAATCCGCTGCCTGCTCATTTATTTCCTGGTTGATGGCAAAAATTTAATTTGAAATGTCAAATGATGGTTATAAACAACAAAACTTTCATTCTTTGTATGACTGGGTGTGTGGTAGTGCACAGTGAATATGTTGCAATTTTAATGATGCATGAATTAATTTCCTGATAAATACATTTGTAAACCGCTATCAATATTATATGGTTTTTGCCATGAGGAAAAATGCTCATCAGGATGTTAAACAAATAAAGTAAACAAGTCTGTATATATATATCAGAAAACTTTTATGAACGATAAGAAAATAAACCTACTAAACAAGTCTGTATATATATATCAGAAAACTTTTATGAACGATAAGAAAATAAACCTACTAAACATTGCAGGGTAATCTCTTCAACATGCATACATAAATATAACATAAGAATTTCTTAAAAAAATTATGGCAGCGTTAAAAAATTAAATTGAACGTTTTGCTTGCCAAAATGAATAAGCTATGATTAAACTGACAAATACAACGATAACTTTTGAAACAGTCAACTACACAGACATATTGATTTGAAAAGGTGTATACGATCGTTGATATGCCGGAGCCAAAGTCCTTGTAGAATCTGATATGCAGGGCTTCTAAAACTTTGGAACCTCAATCGGTCCGGACCTGGCGGCAATCGGTCTGGACACTTTTTGAAACTGAAATCGGTCTGGCTTGGTCAAAATCGGTCCAGACCGGCAAATTGCCGGTTTTTAGAAGCCCTGCTGATATGCATGCACAAGTTAGTATGGGCTCATCACGTATTTTGTTGGAATTTTTCTTGCATCTGTGGCCATGATTACAAACAGTCTCAAGACCCCGTCAAGACTCAGATACAGAAAGCACAATCAAAATGACCTTATAAATGAACTGTCAATATAGTAGGGGGACGAATCTTATTTTGGTACGTTCGGGATGGGTACGAATGTCACATTCAGCTATGCTGTTATATGCTTGTCTCTGGCTAAATAATTTTCAAAATGCTGACATTTAAGAACCAAATGACATTTAAATCACTGTTTTTGATGAAATTTTAAGCAATACACAATGGGAGGTTGAAAAATATAACTCGGAAAAATGTTCTGACAAAATGGCGATCTCGCCGATTTTAAAGTCATCAACAGGAGAAAAATACTGTAAGTAAACACTACATAAAGCAAAAAAAGAAGATATTTTTGTGTTTACAAATCATTTTTTATCATGAACAGTTCACTTAAACCAATCTAATATTTGTTGATACGTCATGTTATTGATTTTCTTAGCGCCACCTTGCCGATGGCCCGAGATGGTTATGACCGTCTGGTTTAAAAGCAACAATGTTTAAAATGTCTGGCATTGTTTGTTCAATACATATATCAATTACTTTTTAACTTCTTTAATGCTTAACAAGATTTTTCATAATTATGTCGCCTTTTCAATCTGATTAAAACAAACTTATTTCATTTGATCAGGGACTTCTCAATGTACATTCTGATTGGTTGACCATCAATAGCTCCGCCTACTGGCGATGTTTTGGTAATTGGATGACACGGCCCAATTATCGGATTAGGAGATTACCTAATTTTATGAATGGCTAATTGCGGTGTTTTGACTAGTGACAGTGGCCAAAGACTGCTGATTGACAGATTTACAATGTGCTATTTTTTTCGGCGATGTCAATGTCGCTTTGATGATACAAATGGGCGAAGTCTGGGAATTTAAGGCGACCACTTCGCCCAAGTCGCCCCCTCGCGAAAGCCCTGTGACAGAAGGTATGCAGTATTACCAATTGAGTCTGAACTTACACTTGAGACTGTTTGTTATCATGACCCCCGAACAATGCTCATCTTAACTGGAAGCTTATATTGACTCCATGCTTATATTGACTCGAATCTTGCAAAATATATGCATAATAAGCTCGTTTCACGTTTCGTTTCGTGTTGACTGCCATTTGTTAACAGTACTCCAGCTAACAATATGCTGGCACAGCCAGGCGCCAACTTAAATGTTTATGCAATGTGATCATGTATATACATGTTGTACCGTTTAGAAGACCAAAACTATATGCTAACTTACATTATGTTGCGTGCAAAAACATTCTCTAGTAGCAAGCGTGCATACACGAGCTTCTAAATAAAAACCCTTGGTAATAACAGTAAAATGAAATCTGGCGGGTGTAATAATTTTAATGTATATTTGGTTAGCTGTTCTAAATGATCAAGAGTGAATCCATCTGGCAATCCCATTGTCAGAGGCATGAACATGATCACTTATAATATATGTTGCTTCTCAAATGTACTACTACAAGGGTATACAACACCAATATCATTGAGGACAAACTTTCGATTTTAAACATGCAATGATTAAGCATAGTTCAATGCCGTAAACATGCTGTTAGATAAACATTTGAAGGATGCAAACTGATTCTATTGAATGAGCTTGTTTTCTTTCATTGCAGGAGAGCTTAGCTAGGGAGAGAATAGGAAGTGGAGAGAAGAATTCTGGGAAACCCTCTGTTAGCATTGCAACTACCCCGCACCAAATCCAAGATGGCGGACAGGATGAGGGAAGCAGTGACGATGAAAAAATGGTCATCTGTGAGAACATTAAATCTCAGGATAACGGTAGGTGACATTATCAGTAGTATTTTAAGCAATTAAATATCTGTTAAGTAAGAAGTATTTGGAGATTCAATTGCTTTTATATATATCAAAAGGTGAATATGTGCCTGTGTATAAATAAACAATAAAAAATAAATGACACATAGGTTTGTCCTATTTTATTTGCATATATAATAGGTTCACCCTATGTGGTGTCATTTATAAATATATAAAAATAAATACATTTTATAGACCATCCTCACAGAATTTGAATATTACAAGAAAAGTATTGTTTAGACAATCAACTTTGAAAATTAAGAAAGTTTTTATTACATTAGTATAGGAACTGTCCTTTGCATTTACAGACAAAACTTCTGATGCAGACGGCATAGATCTGAACTGCCGCGAACATGTGAGTGACAGCGAGACAGACAGTACGCCAGAAGATGACATGATTGAAAACAAGGTATTTCCACAACAACGATTCTCCCCAGTTATGAAACCGATTGGCTCATCTGATATAACCTATCGACCCAAGCCGATTAAGCATGTTCCAGGCTCAGGAAAGGCGGGGCCTAACAGCCCAGTGGGTGTGTCTGCTGGTCAGACAACTTTGAGCGACAGGTCAATTCCACGCCCATCCAGTAATGGTTCAAACTTCCAGCCCACTGGGGCAGTGTTTAAAGCCAAAGCTAAACAAGGTAGAGGCTTGTCGACGGGGAGCGTACAAGATTTACGGTCAAGCTACATAGAACAGCACTTGTTTGGAAATCAACGGGGAGAGAGCGTATCCTCAACTCGTGCCATAGCTCATCCGATGAAGCTTCACAAAATTACAATGGCGACAGATAGTGATCAAAAGATAATTATGTCATCAAACACAGAAACTGCATTTGGGAATGGACAAGGAGCTATAATGGGAAAGTTCTCTCAAAAACCTGCATTCAAACAGCAAGCAACTCCTCAACAACAATTGAATACCATAAAGTCTACGCCATCTATTCTACAACAAACGCTTCAAATTGGGACTCAAAATACTAGACCAGTGGCCACATCAAACTTTCAGTTTGTTGGATCACAACATCAACAATTTGCTGCACACCAACAACAGCAGCAACAACAACAGCATCATCAACAGCACCAACATCAGCAGCAGCAGCAACAACAGCAGCAACAACAGCAGCAGCAACATCAGCAGCAGCAGCAACAACAACTGCAGCAGCAGCAACAGCAGATCTTTAGTCGAAACAGCTTAATTCCAACATATTCTACGACAGAAAAACCAATATCAGCTGCAGGCCTTACTCCAACTTTACAACAACATACATCTTTTGGCCATTTCAGTACCTCAACTGCAACTACAAATGTTCAACAAGCACAAGCTATCCTTCCCAATTCCTCTTCAGCTGGTTTGAAGAACGTCGGAGGTACAATAGTTCTACAAGGAATTCCTGCTTCACAATATGGCATGATAATTGGTTCCCAGCCCTTGGCATCCCCGACTGTTTCCAAACCGACAGTTCTTGCTGTCACAGGAAACAACCAATATATAAATACTTCCTTACACAATATGGTCACTTCCATGCAGTCTTCTGGTCAAGCCACACCTACTTATTCAATGGCACCACCTACAATGCTAACAAATTTGATAATCAAACCTGGACAAGGCAATCAAGTTTTGCAACCTGCCCTGAATTCCCCATCACCTGGGCAGACAGTCAATCATAATTTTAATCAGTCAATACAGCCGACCCATGTCCAGTACATTCTGCCATCAATAAGAATGCAGTCGCCACAGCCGGGAACGAAAATTCAGAACCATGTGATCCAAATGGCGTTGCCTGGTTCCCAGCTTCCTCAGGGCAGTATTCAGCTCACGTTTACTGGGAACCAGTCAAATTCTCCTGCACATTCAATGGGGCAAGTTCAACAATTGCAAGTTTCACCTCAACAGGTCCAAACTGGGAAAATGCAATTGCCATCTGGCTTCAAGGTTGTGCCAAGTCCCATTAAGCAACAGCCATCCCCTGCGGCATCGCCACAGCTGAACACAACACCACAGACGATTCAAGTTATCAGTCAAAACATGCCTAACAACAAGCAGACAGTCGCCCAATATTTGGTTAACCAGTCGCCTGGTCTCTTGGCAACCTCTCATCAGCAACTGCAGATACAACCGGCATCCATCAGTCAAGGGATCGTCTCCAGACAGAGTTCTCAATTGCAGGCAAGACCAATTTCATTTTAATTATTTGTCAATTTAGGTATATAAGGTATTAACACATAGTTCAAATAATTAATTTTCAAGTCTGGCGAATATCCTGTACATTGAATGGAGATGAACTTATTTCTCCGAAATTCTCCTTTGTTCAAATTCCTTTTTTATACACTTTTCTTTAAAGGAATGTGTTCTTTCGCTGAAAAAGTTCTTCTTGCGAGTATTTCATTACCGTATTTTATCATGTATAGGACGCTAGCATAGGACGCAGGCCAAAAAATAGTTGAAAAAACGGGTTAAACCCCTTAATATATAAGATAGGACGCAGCGGAAAAATGTCAAAATCGGAGCTGAAAAAATGAGGTTATAAAGTATTTATAACATAATTATATTGAAGTAAAAAAAAAATGTATATAAGGCATATTTTGATAACTGTCTTGTGTATTTCGATAATTATCGTCGTATTTCGGTAATTTAGTGTACACAACAATGATATAAGTCTTGACATTTTGAGAACATTCACGCATATTATAAGACTTATACAAATGCCGTAATAGTCCCGAAACGCTTGTCAGGCATAATTAATGCGTGTCGGTAATTATCCTTGCCAGCGGAAGGCACGACGGATAAAGTGCGAACAAACAACCATACGGTATTAGCATCGCAATAGTTTGTTCTATTGATGTTTTTCTAATGACAGACAGCGGGTGTTTTTCACACCTTCGCACATTTGAAAAGATTTGATAGGGACAATAATGCTACTTTGCGTTATGCACATTCCTTTATTAATTTTTTAAAACAGTAACATACAACAAAATGTTTTGTAAAATATCGAAACATTAAAATCATGAACAACGATTAATTGATATTTACCTCCTTTCCCGATTTTCCTTTGCCGTTATAACTCAATCCTGTTAAAGTGCTGACTCACATCGAGTTTTTGTGAGTAGCGTCCCTTTTGTAAAAAAGTAAACACTCGTATGTTTGTTTTCAATTTATTTCTCAATAAATCATTTTAAAGTAAACATTCAATATATTTCTGCGTGTGTTAACTTGCGTGATTTTACCTATGTCAGTTGTTCTCTCTGGTGACGCAGTACAGATACTTACTATTACCGCGTTCTTCCCCGGTCTGATATTTTCGACCTGAAATGGACTTGGAAAAAAACAGATGCAATTCTAATAGCATAGAATGAACGCAGGCACCTTTTAAGACGAGAATTGGAGGTAAAAAAGTGTGTCCTATGCATGATATAATACGGTATATTTCAAAATAATAGGAGTGTACTGTAATTTTTAGAAGGTTTGTGTTCTTGCAATTTTATTTATATTTTGGTTTGTCAAATCCTACTTTAGCACCAGTTACCGACGGTCCAGCAGGTACAAGCTATTCAGCCTCAGCAGCATCTTCAATCAATCCAGCAAGCCCTTCAACAGCCCATCCAGCACCACGGTAGTGTGCAACCCCTCCAGCATAGTGGTGTGCAGCCTCTTCAGCATGGTGGGGCACAGGCTTTACAGCATGCTCTGGACAGTCCTGCTCCCTATGGTCAAGCGCATCATGTTCAAGTTAATCAGCATCAGCAGCGTGTGATTCTTCCGTCAACTCAAAAGTATGTTTTAACATAATTATTATTTAGATTTTTTTACAAACTGAGTAACTTCTTTAGTTCTTATGACATAAATGTTAGCTACGTTTTTATTTGTGATATGATAAGGGTTTTTTTATTGCAATTTTTTATAAGAAAAAATCCTATTGCCTCTATTTCATGTGCAGTAAGAAGGAATTATTTAGTGTATATCCAATTGTTCACTTTGTTATTGTGTCAAAAAGCTCTGAAATAACACAATGGTATGGGTGTAGAAAGTTGTGTCTTAAAGCTGCACTCTCAAAGATTTACCGTTTTTCCAACTTTTTTATTTTTTGTCTTGGAATTAGCAAATTTTTGCTGAATATCTGCAAACCAGTGATGAAAGACCGTTGGCAGAAGATCAGATCACAGATTTTCATATTTCCATTTAATATTTTATGTTTTATGGCTTAAACCGTTACTAACACTAACGGTTTAAGAAAAAGGCATAAAACATAAATTTTTGGAGAGGAAATATGAAAATCTTTGATCTGATCTTTTGTCATCAGTCTTTTATCACTGTTTTTTCTGATATTTACCAGTACGCCAAAAACTGCTCGTTCTAAGACAAAAAATAAGAGTTGTCAAAACGTTCAATCAGTGAGATTGCAGCTTTAAAAAACAAATGATTTATGTAAAATATTAATGGCAAAAAAATGTGTCCTTACTGTTAGCCAAAAATGCAATTTTACAAAAATAAATTGATATATATTATATATAGCTCATTATGTGTGGCATTTTTTTGAAAATTGATAAAGTTTGATATTGAAAGCTTTTACCCTAGACATACCTCAATACATGAAAACAATGTCTGTTTTATATTGTGAGCATCCTATTTGTATTGCCAGTGTTGTTGAGTATGCTCTGAAACTGTGGTATGTGTGTTGGTTAGGTACTAGCGGTGATATTAAAGCCTCATTTGTTTTGATGCAGACTGGCATATGTTCAACCTACAAGTGGAGCCATGGCCTCCCCTGGTTTAAGGGGAGCTTCATCCCCGGCACCGGCCTACATCCAATATGTTGGCTCTGTTCAGGGTAAGGCAATTAACATGATTAGAATTACACCAAATATCTGATAAGATGGTACACCTTAATATGATTAGAATTGCACCAAATATCTGATAAGATGGTACACCTTAATATGATTAGAATTACACCAAATATCTGATAAGATGGTACACCTTAATATGATTAGAATTACACCAAATATCTGTTATTTTAGTGCAAACAGTTTATGAACATTCATCATTGAACTTTTATTTATGTATCTTTGTTTCAAATAATAACAGTTAATGCATGAAAATATTTGAACAGTGCGTGAATACAAGACCAAAATGATACTAGTCACCATTTATTGAATGAAATTTGAAAGGATGATTGCGGAAGGAGAATAAATGTGAATTCAAATTGGATTGGAAAAGTTTTAGTGTTTGCTTCATGATACATGGGTATTCAATCACCCCTCACTGTCAGATATTAGTATGATTTGCTAAAGGACAGTTTGTTTTCCAGATTAAGAGTAAAGCCCATGCTTGGTTGTTGGCATATATTTAGGTGGTTGGAGTGAAAAATAAATCGGTTTATTGTGATTTTTTTCGGGAAGTTTGTACTGCAGAGTCATGCAGTTAAGATTGATATTTAAAAGACAATATAACATTGAATTTATGTTCCAGCAGTTGTTTTTGTCTATAATTTGTTTTGAACGAAAGCAAATGCTCAAACATTCAGTTTTAAACATACCGTATGCATCCTTATTTTTACATCAAATTAATATTTTATGAGACATTTACTGGTTCAAAAGTGATGAATGTAGTATTGATCAAGGGGAAGTGAATACCCCATGTTTTTAAAATAGTTCTTAAAGTTGATATTTTCACTGTTGTTATTTCACTGATATTTTCACTGACCATATTTCATCGAAAAGCACGAAAGAAGACTTAATAAATTGACACCTTTTTATTTAAAGAAAAAAAATTGAGCTTTACTAAATTATAGGCTTTTCCGGCTAAGATAACTCCAGATTTGAGGAGAGGAAAATAAATCATTTTAGTCGTTACTTAATAAGCCAAAAGGATATATAAGACAATATTATATGCACAATGGAAACCACATCTGTTCTACAAATATCATGTTTTTAAAAGAAAATGGATTGAAAGGAATTTTACGGTAGATGTAATACCAGTATTCTATTTTTCAGGTCAATCTGGGTCTGTCCAGCAAGTCCTGATTCAGCCAAGCCCATCCCGCCCAACTTCAGCTGGGTCTGTAGGGGTCAGCCCCTCCACCCAGCCCCAGATTGCCCCCAAACCTGCCACACTGGTCAGCAAGACGGGGGCCAGCCCACCACAGAGCCAACATCAGCAGATGTACTACCAGGGTAAGTGCTTGATGCAGTTTTGATATAAGAGTAGATACTACATACAGAGTCAATACCAGGGTAATTGCTAGATACAGGGTCGATACCAGGGTACGTGTTAGATCCAGTGTCGATACCAGGGTAAGTGCTACATGCAGTATCGACTAAATCCAGGGTTGAAGCCAGGTTAAGTGCTACATGCAGTATTGACTAAATCTTAACATAAAAACTGTACACCTGCCAGTTTGAAAAAAAAGAAGAAATTTATCATACAATACACCAGATACAAAATTAATGGACCATACCAGATACAAATGTATCCATCAAAATGAGTGATTTTTAGCACAGGCACAACTGGAGGTAAATAGTACTTGTCTAGAAATAAATATATTATAATGGTATATAGCCAAAAGGAAACAAAGCCCGCACTTCTATTGCAGGAGTTATGAACCTAAAGAACCAGAGCTACGTGACAATGGCATCAGACATGAAGGGTGATATTGGGTACATTACAAGTCCTAACCTTCAGCCTAAACCACAGAAGGTCAAGGCTGCCATTGCTAGTATTCCTGTTGGCACAGAGAGCATGCAGAATCGTACCATACAACGTATGTTGAAATATATTCTCTTTTTCTAAAAAAATATTGTTGTATTGTCATGGCCATATTGAAATTGCACTGTCTGTCCGTCCGTCCGTGTATCCGGCTCAATTTCTTTCTCTTGTATGGACAGATTTGAAAATAACTTGCCACATGTGTTTCTTCCTTTAGAGTCAAGGACACATAGTGTTTGTTCATAATGGAATGCTGCACATAAGGACATAGAGTATAGGTGGTCTGGGATTTAACTTTTTCATGTACTGACCTTGTTCATAGGTCAATGTCACATTTGGCGGCATTCACCACATGCTGTGATAGCTCTTGTTAGTATATCAGTTTAAAAAGTATTCAAGATATTGCATGGAACTTACTCCACATGTGACAAGTGACAATTGCTCACATCTGTTGCTGTAATCAATGTCTTGTTTTGCTCAGTAATGAAAACAAAAAGCTTGGTCGATTGTTTACTATTTCTTTCTTGCTTTCCATTTCTATATACAACTATTATTTTTGCTTTAGCAACTGGAATGACCAATCAAATGGCTTCTCCTGCTTCTCTGCTTTCTCCTGCAAGAACTTCTCCTTCTCGATCAATGAGAGAGCAGGGATTGGACCACAGGCCACAACGGCCTTCCCCATTGGTTCTCTCACCTGCACCTCAGTCAATTGGAAAACAACTTTCAGAAACCGCTGAAGATCAAAGGTCAGAAGAGCAGGAAATGTCACAACATGAGGCCCAAGAAGGGGCAGGCAGAGGATCCCAGAGGCCAGGCAGAGGGCAACGATACAAGGATTTTATTGCTGAAAATGGCATTAAATCATTCAAAAGAGACAGAAAGGTACATTTTGTGTAAATTGAAATACATTTTATAGCAATAAAGAAGATAAAATATTATCATTATTTGTCAAGAACCATCTGGTATTCATAAAACATCATTTCCTAACATGCAATTTGTTGGTTTTGAAACTTGAATGATCAAATAAAGCAATGTTTACAATTTTTTAACATGAAAGTGTGTGTTTAAAATTTTGTTTATTTTTTAGATATTAATTAAAATGTCAAATTGAAACTTGAATGCAGACAATATACAAGAGACGTGAGGTAAACTTGGTGTTTGACTTGTGTCTAATGTAAACAGTATTGTTATATAAGACATGTTACTCAGGTATTGCCATTAATTTCGAAAATTTTCTCTAAAATATGAAAGTTTTTGACTAACAAAACCAAAAGCTTTCACTATTTTCCTATTATTATGTTAACAAGAGCAGTCACAGACTGCCATATCCCCAGTATCAACTTGGCCTTTCGATAAAAGATACCAATGAACATTTACAAAGCACAATAACTTTATTTTACTGCAGCCAGAGTTATTGTTACTGTTCACTGCATTTTGTCTCTATGGGAATCTATCTGTATCTGAAATAAGGAGTGAATACCTTAAAGACTTTTAAAGTTATACCCAGGACTTTCTTTATGATAAAGACAAAAAATAAGTATGAATATTAAAGGGAAATAACTTAAAAATACTGCCACCAGAGTTATGGTTCCTGTGCACTGCACCTGTCTTCAGTAAGATCTATCTGTCTAAAAAGTTTGAAATCAATACCTCAAAATACATTTCAAATTATGCTCCGGACAAGAAATAAGTATGAAAATAAACAAAGTTCAATAATTAAAAAAATATTCCAGCCAGAGTTATCCTCAGTGAGATCGTACTGTATAATTATGAAGTTTGATGTGAATACCTGAAAGACTTCAGTTTTTGCTCCGGTAAAAAGATAAGTATGAAAACTGACAAAGGGCAATAACTAGGAAATATTACACCCAGAGAAATGGTTCCTGTGAGATGCACATTTCCTCAATGAGATCTATCTGTATATGAAGTTTGAAGTAAATGCCTCAAAGACTTTTGAAGTAATGTTCCGAACAGGATTGCCTGGACACGCAACCCATTACTTAATTCCCTTTGCCTTTCGGTGGGGGAAAAGCGAAATAACTTGCTGTTATTTCTTATGAACTTCACATTTTAATAGTCAAATAATTAATTTAACTTCAGTAATGATTAAAATTGTGACAATTAAAGTAACACCTTTGGAAGTTTCATCTAAAATTATGGACGATTTTTTTATTCATAGGACTCAGTTTTTAAGAATAAGCCCATTTTTGGGTTGAAAAGAGCTTATCGTAGCAGACTTTGATGAACTTGAACATTATGAATGGGACAGAGCATGTTAGGAAATGTGTTGAATTGAAGTAATATCAGCTTTCAACTGCCAGTGAAGTTTTATGAATGTATAATCATATCATCAAAAGAAAAGAAAAGTGTGACAGTCTTAAGCATCTCATTCAATGAAAACAGAAGGGTGGCCATGCTGGTCTCCATGAGAGCAGAAGGGTGCCACCAAAAAAGGACAAAGCGAAGCACTAGTCTTTTCCATAATCCGTTAGCTAAAACCCTTCATGGTTGTAAATGGACAGGTGAAAGGAAGAAGGTTGTTGGTACCGTTTAATACAGCAGCAAATGTGAAATGTCGCTTACACCTTAACAATATGTTTTCTTTCAGGTTTACTCAAGCAAATCCAGCACACAGGGAGACTCCGGTGATGATAAGAGTGCACCCACATCAACAGAATATACAAGCACTTCTGTGACCCAGATCACCGTTACTGGGCCTGAGGAATCTGAGTCACATGATGGCTTTATGCTCTCTCCACCCCCATCTGTAAGCACATATTCTTGATGATTTCTTTTAATTAATGTTTGGTCTTTAGATTTCCTAGCCAGGAGCGATTAGTAGTGATGGGCCGATTATTGGCGTTAGTCGATTAATTGTGGCTGTTGGCTGAAAACATCGATCGAAAAAGACCCTATGCTGGTGTCACAATCTAATAATGTGAGTTTTAATTATTCTGTTGGCATCGTTTTTTTGTAGGTACAAACTATATAAATAGTTCTCTTCTTTATTTTATTTGATTCTTAGGCCATAATTATGATTTTATTTACCAGTTCCTACTACCTAGATGCGAAATGCATTATTAGCCTCATGGGAAAATTAATCTCATAATATTGGTTTTACTTCTCTGTGGACAAAAATATATGCTGGGGTATGGAGATAGTGCTGGTTTCTTTGTCACGGCAATCAACATTTTCGTAAGTATAATAAAAATAATATAAACAAAATAATGTGCTGATCTTGTTATTAGTGATGGGAATCGGTTCCAGCTTTACTATCGATGATCGGTTCCACTCAAGTAACCGATTATCGATAGTACAATCGGTTGGACCATTTCTGACTATACCTTAAATGTAGTAGTATTTTGTACAACAAGTTAATAACTCATAATCATATTAAACTAAGCTTATGTTATACATGTAAATGTACCATGTTTGTAGTATTTGTTTTTATTACTATGAGCCAAATAAATACTGTAATAATCAAACTGCTTCACTCTACAGTCTGAGTTTTATGTTGCATCAAAGTCTTAGTCTCGGATTGTAGACTGTCATATAGTACAACTGTCATGCCTTGTTTACCCAAGTAGTTTGTTGACAACACCAAATGCAAACATATGCATTAAATCAGTTACATATCAAGATTTTCTTTGGTAGGTGGGCCTGGCTTTTTTTTGTTGAAGCCAAAGTCAGTCCATACTCTCGATCTGGCTTTGCCCCCAGGATAGGGAAATATTTCGTCTTCGAGATTTGGGGCTTGGTCAGCCATATTGTTTAACAATAAGAAATGAACAGCTCCATATGTATAATTGAAGCAAAAGAAAATAGGCAGTAATGAACGGAAGGTAAAGGATGAATCTCTAACGCAGTGATGTCCCCTGGCGAGCTGAAAACGAAGACGAAAAGCAACTCTGGTTGAACCGATGATCGATTATGACCATATACAATCGATTGTCGCCGACTTCTTGGGCAACCAATCGATTTTCTATTATAATCCATCATCGGAACATCACTAGTTGTTATAAAGGTCTTGTTTGAGAAATTATTGCCAGGACTTTAGAAAAGTGTCCTTTCGTTATGTCCTCTGTTTAGGACACAGTAACAGTTGGAATATCCCATGTTATGTTTTCAAGTTCTCTCCCTTGGTTAACTGAGAAAAACAAATGAGTGTTGACATTGGCTTGTTTACGTTTTCCAGGCTGGGGAGCGTGTAAAACACAAGCCCCCACCTCTTCCGTCGCCTGTGTCTCTCAATGTACCCAGTCCCCTACCATCGCCAGGTGTAAGCAGTCCACGGAAAACACTCTTCAAGAAAAATATAGACGACGGCATGGACAAGTAATTGGCTGAATTGTTTTAAAATAAGTTTTTTAGCATAATGGGTATTTAACTGCATAAATAGATATAGATTTATCTAATGATAGAAATATAGTGACAGTGATTTTTTTGGTGCAATTTACTGCCAAATTTTATAATTGTGTCCCAATTTGATAAATGCTGATTACTTTAATGAATAATAAAGCAATGAATTTCTTGAAATATAAACAAAATCTTGACAAGACTTACTCTTTCACAGCATAATGAATGCATTAAAAAGTTAAAACATGTATATTTGCCATTATATTAGCTGTTTTGGCCTGATTTTGTATTTTTCCCAAAGTCGACTTTTTTTCCCAATTTGCAAGGCACAGGCAGTATAAATAATTCCAAAAAAAATCACTGATTGTAGTACTGCTTTTCAAAATAGAATTTTCAAGTTTTTTGAAATTTGATTTTGAAATTATGATGACCATGCATACTGTTACTTGTCAAAATGCTAAGTAACCAATCTAGTACACTGATAACACTTAAGTATATGTACCGGTATTCTGGTGGTTAGTTGTGGTGGCCAGTTGGTCTGTACAAAGGCCAGTTAGTCAGTTTAGTGGTCAAAATGTTATAGCCAAAACTTTTATAAGTTTCAGCAATATTACTTTGAAACCTTTTACACATTATCACTATACATTGACATTGGTTATTTTGGTAACAGTGACATCATGGTTATTTTGGTAACAGTCAAAACTGTTGTCTTGAGGTGGCGGTGATGACATCTGAACTGTTACACTTGGCCGATAACCATGAATTGAGTGTTTTATTACCTGATCAAAAGTTTATATGAACAAATAATGAAAAAACTGTTCTATTATCTGATCAAAATTTTGTCTAAACAAAGTGTTAAAAACATTAAAAAAATGTTAATGATATGCCATCTTTTAATATAATTTGGAACTTACAGTGATGTCATAGTGCCAAAAGGTAACGGTACAAACTGCTGACCAGGGAATAGTTCAATCCAGGACAAATTGATAGCTTTCATATAAAACAGCAAAAAAGACAGATTTTTATTTATGTAACACATCCAGTAATAATCGTAACTATTCTGCTACTAATGCATGGCATATTACAGCCAGGCATGGCCTTCATCTCCATTTATAGTTAAAATGGTACAATTTCTACAATATTATATATCTTTTTATATTGTTTACTAAACACAATTTCCCCACAGGGTGCTAGATGATGTGAACTTTGAAGAGCGATTCTCAAAACTGCCCCAGTTTAACCCAGAGACATCAGATTCCAGCACCCCTCTACCACAGAGTCCAAGGGGCCTCATTGTCAGTTATAAGAAGAGACGGACCAACAAAATATCATCTTTAGGTAAGGCAGGTTGGAAAAATTAATGTGGTTGTGTTACAGTTGTGGCATAAGCACCCTTTGTATTCTCTAATTAAACTGACTTTTGTCACTATAATTTCATTTGTCTCAAGGTATTGAGCAAAATTCACATTTTGATAAAAAATATTGTATATAAATAAATACCAAAAAAACAACAGTTCTTATATTCTGAAAATAGGAATGTTTCCATAGATATTTGAATCTTAGTAAAAATTAATGTATGTGAATTTTTTCTTTTTAAACTCAATATTTTTTATGTTTAAGCCAAGCAGGATGGTGGAGAAGACCAGTTATCGGACAATCCCCCTACCCCACAGACCAACTCACATCCTCCCACCCCTCATACACACTCTCATCCACACACCCCCCATACACACTCACATCCCCCCACCCCCCATGGGCACTCTCACACACCCACCCCAAAAACACCCCGCAGTGCAAGATTCGAGGATAACCAGTTCTTTGGGAAGACATTTAGTCTCGACACGCTAGCTGATGCAGCTATTTCTAGACCAGGTAATTTTCAAATATTAACATTTAAAAAAATTGATGCTTGTATCAATTGAGAATTGTTTTTTGTTCATGAACCTACATGTAGGTGTAACTTGTTCATGTACTTAAAAAGATTATTAATTTCAATTTTAATTATTTTCCTCTGGTATACCTTTTGCTTGTAATGACACATTTTATTTGATAAGTACACTGGTATCTTGCTATTCTGTGCAGCTATTTTGATTAAGATACAGTGCATTATCTAATTTATACACAACTTCTCCCACACAGGACTTGGCACTGCACTCCCAAGTGGTACAGGAATCCCCAGTGGGACAAGCCTTCCAAGCGGTGCTGGCCTTACTGGAGGTACCCCTGGAATGACGGTCACTCCAGGCCTTCTATTAGGAGCGGGCCTCAGTAATTCTGAAATGTTTGGGGAAGGAGACCTAAACTCGCCTCGCACCCCCAAAACCCCTAGTTCCCCGAGCCAGTTTTCCTCCCTTCGGAGAATACTGGACCAGCGGCGTAACCTGGTGATGCAGCTGTTTGAAGAACATGGGCTCTTTCCTTCTGGTATGTCTGTGTGAAATATCCCTGTAGATGTTTCTCTTTTCAGTTCATTTTCGTTATTTTTTTGCCACTCTTAATTGTTTTGTTGATTTTAAATCAGGGCTCTAGATGATGGTAGTTATTGTGTATTTTACTCATAAATTTAAAGAAATGAAATATTTAGGGGACTCATATACTGATTAAAATTTAGAGGTACTCAGTGATTTTGTGTTATTTCTTTAAGAAAATTTATTTTACTTACACCAAAATACTCAATAATTTTGTTTAATTATTATTCTGAGCAATTTTCATTGAATTAATTCCAAACCTCATTTGGAGCCTTTTTTATTAGATGCATGGCACATAATTTTGCAAATAACATTATAGAAAAAAACAACAACAGATTATTATATTTCTATTTAAATTTTTTTTGCATTAAAAGGGAAACCATCAAGATGATGGTCAGTATTAATTAAAGACTCCCTTTTGATATGCAGTTGAATTTATAGTTAACAAAACTTCGTCTAGTACATTCAGATGTTATTCTACTTAAACAGCTGAGCTTTGCTAGATATATACCCGGTAAACAATTTTTTATCCTGTATTGCTTTCAGACTGATGGGTAACATAATTCTTAATAAAAGCCTTTTCCCTTATAGCACAAGCGACTACTGCTTTCCAAGAGAGATACAAAGATTTCTTCCCAAACAAGCAATGTCTCCAGCTAAAGATTCGGGAGGTTCGCCAGAAAATGATGGCCCAGTCTGCTGCACAAGAAGCAGCTAATCTCAGTCATCCAGGTGATAGGAACAACGGACCTGACACTCCTGGAGCCAGTCAACGCGAGGGGGCTGGACAGAACAATGGCGATGGCGACCAGTCTAATGATAAAAATTAACTGAATGGCGTAATAATACCAGTGAGATGGACAGAACAGCAAAACTCGGTGATATAAACTCGGTGAATGACAAATGAGAGGTTCTAATGAATTGCAAAACTGTTAACCAGTCTATAGAGAAATTTGTTTACCAGTCTTAGAAGATTACTGTTAACAAGTCTGAAGAGAATTATGCCACCAGTCTAAGGTGGATTCTTAAGAGAACTCAGTTTAAGGATAATTTTACTGCATTAAAAAATACAAGGAGTGTTGCAAAGCAGCTTGAATGGTTTCCATTTAAATGTAAAAATTAGTATATGTTAATGCCAAGATGTAAGCGAAGATGAAATTGGTCTTACCAAAATGATGATGTTAGTTTGTTGAAATGAATGAAACTGAAAAATGGGCTTATTAGTAACATTGATACCATTCATCATAGGTTTTGGATGCTCATCAGTTTTGTGACATTATATATTTAATACATTACAATGTCTGGTGCATTGCATTTAAGAGGTTATTTCAAGTAAGATGACAGAAAATCCAATTCTTCATTTTTAAGAATTCATAAGACCATTGAATTTTTTTACTAATTCTGAACATGAACACGGTTTCCGTCTGATGTCCGATTTAAAATCAATAATTCCGGTACAGACATAAAAGACCTGTATCTTGGATAAGCAGTAGAATATATTATTATGGACATAGGATGGCCTTTAAGTTCTTATTGTGCTATTAAAGTTATGTTCTGACTTACTTGTACCACCTAACTTGTGCTAACGACAAAATGAATTTCGTTAAAAGTAACATAAAAATTATTGACTTATAATAGCAGAACTTTGGTTTAACTGAAATTGTTGGCAAAACTATTTTTATTGCTCGGAGATATTTTTTCCCATTTAATACATGATCTCATACAATTCAGGTTGTTATTTTTCTTCTTCTGTCATTTACCACATCCCTATCATCGAATGTTGTATTGAATCTTACAATTGAAATCATGTGAATTTTGATGTACAATGTATATACATGTATATTGTGCTTGTGTACTCTTCTGGCATACATGTTGTTTATTGTGGAATATTTTAATCTCGTTTGTTTTCCAAGATATAAAGACGAGGTATTGTCATAGTCTTGGAATCATTGGTGTTGTCTATATCCTGGATAAGAGAACCTTTAACCTTGGCGATAACTCAAAATATTTTCATGATATTCAAATGTATCTTTATATAAAAACAAAACACACTTGTAAAGCAACTCCCCTTACAAGATGCATGTGTGAAGCAACTCCCGTAACAAAATGCATGTGTAAAGCAACTCCCGTAACAAAATGCATGTGTAAAGCAACTCCAACTCCCGTAACAAAATGCATGTGTAAAGCAACTCCCGTAACAAGATGCATGTGTAAAGCAACTCCCGTTACAAGATGCATGTGTAAAGCAACTCCCGTAACAAGATGCATGTGTTAAGCAACTCCCGTAACAAAATGCATGTGTAAAGCAACTCCCGTTACAAAATGCATGTGTAAAGCAACTCCCGTAACAAAATGCATGTGTAAAGCAACTCCCGTTACAAAATGCATGTGTAAAGCAACTCCCGTTACAAAATGCATGTGTAAAGCAACTCCCGTTACAAGATGCATGTGTAAAGCAACTCCCGTTACAAAATGCATGTGTAAAGCAACTCCCGTTACAAAATGCATGTGTTAAGCAACTCCCGTTACAAGATGCATGTGTAAAGCAACTCCCGTTACAAAATGCATGTGTAAAGCAACTCCCGTTACAAGATGCATGTGTAAAGCAACTCCCGTTACAAAATGCATGTGTAAAGCAACTCCCGTAACAAGATGCATGTGTAAAGCAACTCCCGTTACAAGATGCATGTGTTAAGCAACTCCCGTAACAAAATGCATGTGTAAAGCAACCCCCGTTACAAGATGCATGTGTAAAGCAACTCCTGTAACAAAATGCATGTGTAAAGCAACTCCCGTTACAAGATGCATGTGTAAAGCAACTCCTGTAACAATGCATGTGTAAAGCAACTCCGGTAACAAAGCACACATGTATAACAACCTCTGTAATTCTGGTTTGAATAATTGTTAAGTTATGCCCCTTTATTGACTGAGAACAACGGATGAGCTCTTGTTCTAGATTTGGGACATATAAAATAAAACGGCCTTGTTTTTATTGATTTCAAAATAATAGTGTGCAAAGAATTTATACTCTTAAATGATGCAAATAACCCTAAAACGGTTTAAATCCACCTCTGAAGAATATTTGCGATGAAAAACTGTTTTATTTTGTTGAATGTGAAGTAAATGATTACTCTTAAAATGAACAAAATATGGAATAGGTACAGAACATACAAAAAATGTACCCTGTTTAATCTTACCTTTGTTACATAATTCTGTAGCAGTACCATATGAACATTAAAAAAATGGCATTATATGTAAATAGATTCATTGTAATTAACATCATTATCCTTCATGTTTTTGTACATAAGAAATTCTATTTTTAAATGTTCATCCGACTATCACATTTTATATCACTATCGCTTTTTCAAGGACATGTTTTTTAAAACATACTTGTATAGATTTTTTTCCATATTTATACAGAAATGTTTATAGATTAACTATTTGTTAAAAGACGTAATATTTACAGAAAAATGTATTATGTTAAATGTTAATGCATTGTTATGAATTGTTTAATAGACTGGTAAAAATCAGTCATTATTTTTGCTTTACTGAACGACTCTATATGACATTTAAACACTTGGCAGGAAATAGGTGTAACTCTATAGAAATATAGCAGGTATGTCCATCTCCGCTAAGCTCTCACAGTGTTGATGCGAATGTCTCCATGTTAAGCGCAGCACATTCAATATTAAGAAGTGCTATATATACAACATAATGAAATCAATTAATGAATAAATGGATTTTTATATTGCTCTGCCAAAATAGTTATATTGCTTGTTGTATTGCTACTAAAGATTGTTTGAAAAGGGAAATATGTAATAGTTGATGTAAATAATCCTGTTCCATTACTGTTAATGAAAAACATAAATAGCGATCACACTTTCACATATCTTAAGGCATTATGTTCTCCAATTTTAATATTTGTGAACAAAGATTACAGTTATTTGATAAAAAAGTATTTCTGGTTTAATACTGCATAACATTTTAAGTGGTTCTATTTGGGATATCATGCTATGATAGGATTCCTACGGAGTGCAGATATTTCCTTTCATTTCTAGAATTTCTGAGTATACATTATTATACAGTCCAATACCTATTATCTATAAGGCAAACAGTTCTGGGCTAAGTAAAGAAAAGAAAAAAATCTTTTTTTGTAGGTATTTTGAAAGACCACAACAGTTTGATTCTATGCTCAGAGGCGGGTTTCATCTGAAGAACCTACCTATCGGCAGGAAAAAAACTAAAGTGCCTTGATTTTTTTAGTTTTCTTAGAAGACAGGCACTTAGCAGAATTTACCATAAAATATAGTGATCAATTTATATGAATTTGTAGGGGTCCATATGATATCTGACAAGAAATTTAATTTTTCACAGTAAAAATAATTTACAGGGACTATTGCTCCTTAAATTGTATTTTTTAAATGTATTTTGAAAGACAGAAACCTACCCGCCCAATCACGCTAAGCCTAGAGTCAATTTGACATGGCTTAAGCGGTCTATTACAAATTCTACATTGCATTAAATTTTGCTGAGTCCTTGTTTGATTTTTTAAGTTCAACTATTTTTTAAAAGTCTTTGATGATGACCTATGTTTTATATACAATTATGTTAATCTCAAATGCTGCAGATTTTTTAATGAATTTAGAAAAAACAGCCACGGAGAAATGTTATGACCATGAAATAATATGAATTCATAGATCTTGTGATGTATATACTCGTTTTACATGTAGAATATGTAATATACTATGAATATCTGTATATATCTTTTTAGTGCAATGAAAATGATTGTTGATGTTGATAGATATTATTTTAGCCTGTCTTTGTTAATGGTTTATTTCTTCTACATATAGACATATTTGATGATCAAATATACGTCTTGTGAAAGTCATTGTTTTTGTTCATTTTCCATTGATACCAACCTAACTTTAGATCCCTATCACAACTTTGCTGGAACAATCGATATCCAATTGTATAGAAGATTGAAAAAGTTAATTACAGGTTAATCTTTGGCAAAACTTGCACCTATAAAGTAAATGATTTCATTGGTTAGTTGTAATAATTGGATAAATGGGTAAATATTGACATTTCAATGATCATTTTGGCTGACTTTGAAAAAGCCAAAGAGTTGACTAGTTTTATACAATTGGCTGCTGATTTTAAATTTAAATGGACTATACACCAGATTGACACCAAAAAAAGTTTTTTTTTGTAAGAAATCTCAGAACAATTATTTAATAAAATGTTTTACTCATTAATATCATAATTGTAAAAAAAAACATACCAAAATGTAAAAAAATAAATCGAGTCGGAGACCGGGTTCGAACCGGTTTCGTCAAAATTGCAGTCCAGTGCTGTATCCACTGTGCTACGAAGGCTTACTCTAAACATGTGGAATATTGAAGCTATATACCTAACATGGTCATATCAGGTGATAACATCGACTAGCCAATCACGCATAAGGAATTAATTCTACTAGGTAGACATACCTAGTAATATTTTTTAATGGAAAAATACGAAAAAACTGCGAAAATAAATTAATTGTAAACTATGTGGTACTTCAGTTAGTTAGTTCCAATGCATTGTACACATCGATACCAAGTTTATATATGAATGTCAGTTTTCGACAATTTTCTTTTTATTCGCTGTTTTATCATACGGAGTACAGTCCCTTTAATTGTAATTCTATCATTCATTATCCGTACCCAACCCATTACACCGATACTGTCGTGTTCTGTTCTTGTATCATGCTGGTTCCGGAATGGCAAAACAAACGTACACACCGTACTCGATGTACACCAGGATAAAAATTACCAGTGATCACTTCTCAGTGTGTATATTTAACATTAATCGAAGTATTATCTTTCCGAAATGTCTCTTGATTTAAGGAATACAAATATATATAATGGAATTCCGGTCGAGCCCGACTTCTGGTAGTGGTATTTTAGACTTGTTAGTGTTATTTCGTTTCGTAAATTTACTTTTTGAAATAGCTGTATTCAGTTGAGCTCTTTTGAAATGTCATAATTTAATGTTCATAAACCATCGCAAGTGGCGCGTCATGGCACGTTACTCTTCTAGCATTCGAACAAACTTCACATAGCAGTTACTTCCCTTTGCCAAGTAACCTTTGCCATTCAGTAATCACTGCCATTACGCCAATCTCCTTTACGCAGTGATATCCCCTGACAAGCACATGATGAGCGAGTCTAGCTGGACTTCAGTTATTATACCCCCGACAAACGAAGTTTGAAGTGTGTATATTGGAGTCACCCTGTGGTCGGTCGGTCGGTCGGTCCGTCCGTTGGTTTGTCGGTCGGTCCGTTGCAATTTCCTTGTCCGGAGCATAACTTAAAAACTACTGGATGGAATTGGATTAAACTTCATACAATGATAGAGCATAATGAGAGGAAGTGCAGTGTACAATAACCATAACTCTATTCTTGCTTATTACTGAGTTATTGCTCTTTGTTACTTTTTTTGTCCGGAGTATAACTTGAAAAGTACTGGATGGAATTCAATGAAACTTCATACAATAGTAAAGCACAATGAGAGGAAGTGCAGTGTTCAAGAACCATAACTCTACTTTAGCTTATTACAGAGTTACTGCTCTTTGTTACTTTTTTCTTGTCCGGAGCATAACTTGAAAACTACCGGATAGAATGTAATAAAACTTTATACAATGGTACTGCACAATGAGAAGGAGTTCAGTGTACATGAATCACTACACTTTTTTTAGCAAATTACAAAGTTATTGCCTTTTTCTGTGGGATTTTTTTGTCAAATTTTTGTCCGGACAGTAACTTGAAAACTACTAGATGGAATAGCATAAAACTTCATACAATGATAAATCATAATGAGAGGCGGCGTTCGGGGGTATTAATCACCTTCAGTGATAGTTCTAGTTTATATACTTTTTTTCTAATGCTTTTTTTTCTTCTCTCTGTTTTTGATAGTTTTAATCAATTTTATTTCAAGGTGCATTGAGGTTAAAATAGAAAAAAAGATAATTTACAATCTTGACCGATATGATATTTATAAAAGCCCAGCGCAGTATGGTCACGTGACTTACATGTGAACTGTTAGGGAAGAACACTGTGTGGAGTTTGCTATTCCGGAACTCCTCGGCCCGATTTCCCATCGAAAACACCAGTTGTTTTATATGGAAAAAGGCCGAGGAGTTCCGAATGGGAGTTTGCCAAGACGCATGTCATGTGAGATGTTAAGAATTACGTGATGTCATTCAAAAATGTAATTTGTCTTGCATTTTTAAACCAACGTTCTTCAATGGAACTTAAGCATATTGCATAAATGCGTGTAAAGCTAAAAATTAAGTTAAGCACGTGTTGGCAGAGATCCCTGCTCGTCAAGGGAGTTCACTGTGTAGTGTGATTGGCATGGGATGTGCCGGATTGTAGGTTTTCTTCACGGCCGTATTCACCGGAAACGCCTTACCGGTGTGCCAGAAACTTGTTGCCATAACTAATGCACCTGTCAATTTTAAACACGTCCCCCGAAGTCCGGGGAATAGCGGGGACTTTGACTTTTCGTCCAGCCAATCGGGTAAAATCCCCATCCTGCGGGAACGAAGTGCTGGTAAAATCCCCACCAAATGCCCCCGCACCCAGGGACCCTAGAGGCCCATTCCCCGCTATTTTTGGCACGAAGACAAAACCACCGCATTCACCCGGCACTGCGGGGCAAACCGAAAGGTAAAAACACGGCCTATTTCCACGGCTATCCCCGGTATAACCCCGGACCTGGGGTTGCGGGGGTGGCGTGGTATTAATTGACTAATGCATCACATTGCTGAAGCTTTTGCCCATTTAGTAAGGACAAATCAAAACACCCAAGATACGGAATGGCTGCTTATATATGATATCGGAGTAAAGTTCGAACTTTTTATAAACATTATCGGTCTAGTAAGAGTCCCACCACCGTAAATATTGTTGAGGAGCGTTTGTTTTTTTTAAAGCTAGTGCAGTCGGGTAGCAGTTACGAGATGTTTATTGTATTAAAAAGTTGGTTGAATGTAAAATGTTTTTTTCTTGACCGTACTGAACAATACTGAACAATAGCCGAGCGTGTTCCAATTGATCATTTTGGATAGTGCTCATGAACAGCAAGAGTCAATATGGGGATTTTGACGCTGGAAAACAATGCCATTGACTCGTTAGAGGTTCTGTATCTTTATTAAGGAAACATCAGATTCACATATAGAGAGGTTTAGAGGGACGATCGTCGGGTATCCAGTAAATTACGTTTGTGTTCAATATGAACAAAATGCGTGTTTCAATAATAAAAAAAATCCTCAACGGTTCAAATTTTGGCGCATTTTGATAAATATTTTAATTATATATGCTCTAGTTTGTTTAAAAGCTTTTGAAAAATTGATTTATAGCTTAGATTTACCAAATTAATATGATGTATGTGTCTGTTCCTGTCTGGTGTTTGTTTAAAATGTAAGTAAAATAAATCAATTTTGACAAATTTCAAAATAAAAGTTCAACATAAAAAATGTCAGTGAGTCCCTTTAGGTGAAGAGAATACAATTGACTCAATGTCTTTTTTTACGAATTTACTTGCGTTATGAAGAGGAAAAAAAACACTAAAAATTGTTTGCTTCCATGGAAACAGCAGTTAATTATAATTGTTAATATTGTTTTTATCTATCTAAATAATTTATTATATGCTTTATTTTATCACAGTTCGCTACGATTCCATATTGTAAAAGTAAAAAAAAAAACAAGAATAAAACCGAGGAAGAGTAAAACACTCAACACGCGAGTGTATGCTCAATGTCCAAAAGTTTTCAACTCGCACACTGCTTTGTCTGCGCCTGGAAGTAGAAGAAATCTCATTTAATGGTTATATTACCGTAAAACATAATAATTTCAATACGTATATTTGTTCATGCTCTTTGGGGTCAAATTATGAGTATTTAAAGGCATTGGACGGGATCTGCATTGAACCCAAACAAAATTCCTTACATGTTCCGTTTTCTATTTCAATTGGCTTTTCTTTTCGTGGCTTTAATACCCTGAAACTCTTAGGGGGCGGGCTCAGGATTTGACGTTAGGTTTAGGGGGATCAGGCTTAAATATTTGCATAATTTCTACCATATTGTTGTTAAATGTTTGGATTTTTTTCAGGATCCGTTTAATAGTTTATAACCTAGGACTTATGACTCTGCTGTTCTAATACGTTGACTGGCGATATACGAATAGCTGTTGTCAATTTCACATGGATGCTTTATTCGTTAACAAACATTTGCATATCCCTTTAATAGAAAAACATAACAACTGATTTTTACCATTTTATCTTAAATAATTTGCATAGTGCTAATTCCATATTATACCACCATCCAATGATAATACTACAGCACTCACAAAAAGTCACGTGACAATGACGTCATCACCATTGCTCTCTCCGCTGGGGACGGCCGGCAGGCCTGACCTTGGCATCATCGTTCATGACCAAGATGGCGATTCCCGACACGATCAAGAGTAGCTACAATGGAAAAAAAAACATCAAATTCAGAGATTGTATAATATATATCGTTCCGCTTGCATAACCGAACTATTACTGTCGGTCTCATGACTTCCCCGCTGGAGAACATGGCATCGTGTACACGACCAGTATGCATGAGCGGGAACATATCATTTAAATGATATTAAGAATATGCATGACCAAGCATATCCCAGTGATACACTGTTTGAAATTATCAAATAAATAAATTGCTTATTTTTGTATAATCATCCATCGGCATATATATAGACTAAAGTCGGTTAACACGAATCATGACTGGTGTTTCGATATTTCAAAACAATACAGCAGGGTCCTGTTTCAATCAGAAATCTTACTGGTAAATCTCACACTGCTTAAGAGTGCTCGGCAGACCCGTGAACATACGGGCAGACTCTAAACGATGAACGTTGAACGTTACTTATAGTTTACGTCTGGTCTTAACGATCTATATTGATCTTTATTGAAACAGTGCTCCGAACCATTCTCAAATGTGTCGATCAGTCTAAATATGTGACATGCCCAGCCTTTTTCTGTGATTGTGTGACATGCAAGGAGGAAACATGTTCGGGACCAAGCTCCGACCTCGAGGGACCGCCGGTTCTCGAACGACCGCCTATTCGAACGAGCGCAGTTTTATAGTTAATTGAAACTGCCACATACCTGGAATATCCCAACTCCACACAGAACCCCAATGGCGTACCCAGGGTTCGCAATTGTTAGTTCCCACACTTTATCATAGCAACCCTGAAAATAGACAAATGAAACGTACCAAGGCGCCAACACCATCCTATTCGTATAGTGGCTGGATTTTCATTAGATACACACGATTATTTCATGAGATTGTCTGGTATGAACAGAATACTACATACGCGATGAAAACTACAGGGATAAGCCCAGTAGCACACAAAAAATAAACGAGTGACACACAACTTATCAAACCGTTATTTAAAGCAAAGCTACGAATTGAATTGCCTATATGTAACATCTGTGACTAAATCTAAATCGTCCAGAACACATAAAACTGGTCTAAACACATAGAACATTTCTATACAATTCTAACCTACAAACACAACTTGTCCAAAAATAAATAAATGAGAAAATAAGCTGAGATTGATATTGAGATCTGACTGAGTATTTTTGTGATATTGGAGTCTGTAATAAAATTTTCAACTTATTTTTTACATCGATTGTTGATAATAATATTAACCACTCTCGTCGACCCGACTTTACGCGAGACTGTGGTCTTGTGTTGTGGGGGCACTCTGAGTACCCGGAGGAATCCCACCTGCCCGGGTTTATAACAACCGAACATACGCACATGCGAAGGTGAAAAGCGAGCACTGCGCTAACTGGACAACCCCGTAATACTTATAACAGTAACTTTGGGAACAAAAAAAGTCTAGTCCTGAGTTAGGCTCACTCTCGCTCATGCAGGGCAAACGTTATCCACACCTTTACTGATCCAAGGCCTGGGCAAACATTATCCACACCTTTACTGACCCCAGGCCGGGGCAAACATTATCCACACCTTTACTGACCCCAGGCCTGGGCAAACATTATCCACACCTTTACTGACCCCAGGCCTGGGCAAACGTTATACACACCTTTACTGACCCCAGGCCGGGGCAAACATTATCCACACCTTTACTGACCCCAGGCCTGGGCAAACATTATCCACACCTTTACTGACCCCAGGCCGGGGCAAACATTATCCACACCTTTACTGACCCCAGGCCGGGGCAAACGTTAGCCACACCTTTACTGACCCCAGGCCTGGGCAAACGTTATCCACACCTTTACTGACCCCAGGCCTGGGCAAACGTTATCCACACCTTTACTGACCCCAGGCCAGGGCAAACGTTATCCACACCTTTACTGACCCCAGGCCTGGGCAAACATTATCCACACCTTTACTGACCCCAGGCCTGGGCAAACGTTATCCACACCTTTACTGACCCCAGGCCGGGGAAAACGTTATCCACACCTTTACTGACCCCAGGCCGGGGCAAACGTTATCCACACCTTTACTGACCCCAGGCCTGGGCAAACGTTATCCACACCTTTACTGACCCCAGGCCAGGGCAAACGTTATCCACACCTTTACTGACCCCAGGCCTGGGCAAACGTTATCCACACCTTTACTGACCCCAGGCCAGGGCAAACATTATCCACACCTTTACTGACCCCAGGCCAGGGCAAACGTTATCCACACCTTTACTGATCCCAGGCCTGGGCAAACGTTATCCACACCTTTACTGACCCCAGGCCTGGGAAAACGTTATCCACACCTTTACTGACCCCAGGCCTGGGAAAACGTTATCCACACCTTTACTGACCCCAGATCAGGGCAAACGTTAGCCACACCTTTACTGACCCCAGATCAGGGCAAACGTTATCCACACCTTTACTGACCCCAGGCCGGGGAAAACGTTATCCACACCTTTACTGACCCCAGGCCTGGGAAAACGTTATCCACACCTTTACTGACCCCAGGCCTGGGCAAACGTTATCCACACCTTTACTGACCCCAGGCCTGGGCAAACATTATCCACACCTTTACTGACCCCAGGCCTGGGCAAACATTATCCACACCTTTACTGACCCCAGGCCGGGGCAAACATTATCCACACCTTTACTGACCCCAGGCCGGGGCAAACGTTATCCACACCTTTACTGACCCCAGGCCGGGGCAAACGTTATCCACACCTTTACTGACCCCAGGCCGGGGCAAACGTTATCCACACCTTTACTGATCCAAGGCCTGGGCAAACGTTAGCCACACCTTTACTGACCCCAGGCCGGGGCAAACGTTATCCACACCTTTACTGATCCAAGGCCTGGGCAAACGTTATCCACACCTTTACTGACCCCAGGCCGGGGCAAACGTTAGCCACACCTTTACTGACCCCAGGCCTGGGCAAACATTATCCACACCTTTACTGACCCCAGGCCGGGGCAAACATTATCCACACCTTTACTGACCCCAGGCCGGGGCAAACGTTATCCACACCTTTACTGATCCAAGGCCTGGGCAAACATTATCCACACCTTTACTGACCCCAGGCCTGGGCAAACGTTATCCACACCTTTACTGACCCCAGGCCGGGGCAAACGTTAGCCACACCTTTACTGACCCCAGGCCTGGGCAAACATTATCCACACCTTTACTGACCCCAGGCCTGGGCAAACGTTATCCACACCTTTACTGACCCCAGGCCGGGGCAAACGTTATCCACACCTTTACTGATCCAAGGCCTGGGCAAACGTTAGCCACACCTTTACTGACCCCAGGCCTGGGCAAACGTTATCCACACCTTTACTGATCCAAGGCCTGGGCAAACGTTAGCCACACCTTTACTGACCCCAGGCCGGGGCAAACGTTATCCACACCTTTACTGATCCAAGGCCTGGGCAAACATTATCCACACCTTTACTGACCCCAGGCCGGGGCAAACATTATCCACACCTTTACTGATCCAAGGCCTGGGCAAACATTATCCACACCTTTACTGACCCCAGGCCTGGGCAAACATTATCCACACCTTTACTGACCCCAGGCCGGGGCAAACGTTATCCACACCTTTACTGACCCCAGGCCGGGGCAAACGTTAGCCACGCCTTTACTGACCCCAGGCCGGGGCAAACGTTATCCACACCTTTACTGACCCCAGGCCGGGGCAAACGTTATACACACCTTTACTGACCCCAGGCCTGGGAAAACGTTATCCACACCTTTACTGACCCCAGGCCGGGGCAAACGTTATACACACCTTTACTGACCCCAGGCCGGGGCAAACGTTATACACACCTTTACTGACCCCAGGCCGGGGCAAACGTTAGCCACGCCTTTACTGACCCCAGGCCTGGGAAAACGTTATCCACACCTTTACTGACCCCAGGCCTGGGAAAACGTTATCCACACCTTTACTGACCCCAGGCCGGGGCAAACATTATCCACACCTTTACTGACCCCAGGCCTGGGCAAACATTATCCACACCTTTACTGACCCCAGGCCGGGGCAAACATTATCCACACCTTTACTGACCCCAGGCCGGGGCAAACGTTAGCCACACCTTTACTGACCCCAGGCCTGGGCAAACATTATCCACACCTTTACTGACCCCAGGCCTGGGCAAACATTATCCACACCTTTACTGACCCCAGGCCTGGGCAAACATTATCCACACCTTTACTGACCCCAGGCCGGGGCAAACATTATCCACACCTTTACTGACCCCAGGCCTGGGCAAACATTATCCACACCTTTACTGACCCCAGGCCTGGGCAAACATTATCCACACCTTTACTGACCCCAGGCCTGGGCAAACGTTATCCACACCTTTACTGACCCCAGGCCGGGGCAAACGTTAGCCACACCTTTACTGACCCCAGGCCGGGGCAAACGTTAGCCACACCTTTACTGACCCCAGGCCTGGGCAAACGTTATCCACACCTTTACTGACCCCAGGCCTGGGCAAACGTTATCCACACCTTTACTGATCCAAGGCCTGGGCAAACGTTAGCCACACCTTTACTGACCCCAGGCCGGGGCAAACGTTATCCACACCTTTACTGACCCCAGGCCGGGGCAAACGTTATCCACACCTTTACTGATCCAAGGCCGGGGCAAACGTTAGCCACACCTTTACTGACCCCAGGCCGGGGCAAACGTTATCCACACCTTTACTGACCCCAGGCCTGGGCAAACGTTATCCACACCTTTACTGATCCAAGGCCTGGGCAAACGTTAGCCACACCTTTACTGACCCCAGGCCGGGGCAAACGTTATCCACACCTTTACTGACCCCAGGCCGGGGCAAACGTTATCCACACCTTTACTGACCCCAGGCCGGGGCAAACGTTAGCCACACCTTTACTGACCCCAGGCCTGGGCAAACGTTATCCACACCTTTACTGACCCCAGGCCTGGGCAAACGTTATCCACACCTTTACTGACCCCAGGCCGGGGCAAACGTTATCCACACCTTTACTGACCCCAGGCCTGGGCAAACATTATCCACACCTTTACTGACCCCAGGCCTGGGCAAACGTTATCCACACCTTTACTGACCCCAGGCCGGGGCAAACGTTATCCACACCTTTACTGATCCAAGGCCTGGGCAAACGTTAGCCACACCTTTACTGACCCCAGGCCGGGGCAAACGTTAGCCACACCTTTACTGAAAACAGGACACACATTATTCACACTTTCACTGAACGCAGGGCAAATGTTTGCAACGCATTTACTAAATGCAGGGCAGTGATCCAACATGTTAACGGACATTTGGGCTCTATAAGCATAGTTCTTCTTACCGTATCGTGATAATTCAGCGTGTCACTGACGGTCTGGGCGCAGCTTAAGTCGTCAGATTGCGGAAGTGACTTGCAACACGAGACAGGCATTTTGAGCACCCGCACCTTGTTCGCGGGGTTGGTTGTCTCCTTGAGGTCCCAGGAGTTTCCATTCTCGAAATCTTTGTAGCCATCTACACCACAACACTTCATCTGATGTAAAAATAGAAATGGACTATATTTAAGGACTGCACCAGCATACCCGTGCGCGTTCAATCAGTACACATGGAAAGTCTGAAGATAAAAGCAATTTCATTGGTCAACAGTAATCATTGGACCAATAAACATGCTGGCTAACGTTATTTAACCAACCAAAAAAAACAACAGTTGTATACAATTGGCTGCTGTTCAACACAATCAGGTTTCAAAACTTGAACTGCACGCACACTTGGCATCAGGAAGTCGAACTATACTGATAAATGCATTCAGACCATTGTGAGTATATCTACTCGTTTAAAAATGAAAAATACTACCGACTTCGAGATCTACCAATCGATTACAAGACATCTACATATCCTATTAAATATGACATTCAACACAAACGAGAAAGAGACTCGCCTGTATCATGATTATGTTCCACGCAACAGTAGTGACGTCACTTCCGGCTAGCCCAGAGTACGATTTAGTTATGGTTGACTTGAGCTTCGTTTTCGCCATGTCGTCGATCTGAAAATATTGCAGGTGGCAGGTACGTCGTTTACCTCGTTTTTACTGTGTACCTATTACCGGTTAAGCCAGCTGGCTCTCTATGTCACGCGTTGTGCTACGATAGGCTACGATTAAGATAATCGTGATTCAAATGCTTGACATAATGTAACCGTCCGCTGTAGTCGGCGGATGTGCGTTCATAGTATTCCGTTTTAGACGGAAGTACGTTCATAATACGTACGTGTACTTGGTTGGTAATATGCAAAGTAGCAAAGCCCGGGCTATGTGTGGATTGAAAATTTACAGTATATAAAGACGGGTTGACCCCTTCAGGGTCGAGTATGCTTTTTCCGGAAGGGATCTGTTGGTGTTTTATAGGCGTCGCACGTTAAATATTATGAACAGATTCCTAACAAAATTTGCGTGAATCGTGCTGAGTCCTCGGTGATTCTGGTGCATGTGGTGAAGTGAGAAAAGTAAAGACAGTTGTTCAAAAAGATTGTGGTCACAGGTGTCCGTTATACTCTTAGAAATTTATCGAAATGTCATTTTATCAATTTAAATTATTTTTTTGTTAATTTTTAAACAGTATCAAAGGACTGTATGGCCATACTTTAGTGATCAAGCTATGTGACGGACACCTGTGATCGTGGTGGTATTATGATATACGTTTTCTTAAACGAAGCCTAAACGTAGTGCTGTCGTACTCGTACAATCGCCATAATCTTACACGCATCGTGTACGTGGTAGTGGATTATCGTGAATGCTCACAATCGATCACGACTTTAAATTTATGATGATTCGGTACACATGGATAGATCTGCTCTACAATTCAATATGATATTCTACGCAAATGAAGAGTGTGACGTTGTTGTTCGTATTACCGTCGTGGTGAACTCCCCAGTATTCCAAGTGCATACAAAAGAATATCAACATTTGTACAACAAAGAAAACAGATCGGGGCCAAATGTTCTATGTTCGTACCTATAAACAAGTCGTTGGGAAACGCGGCTGGGAACCGTGACAATGAGAGCTAGGCGTACTTCGTTAAATCGTAGGCGCTTACGTTTATCAGACACACAACGTTTTCTCTACTGACTCTTGAATTACTAGGTAAAAGAATGTTCGTGTACAACCGTTTCCTCTTTTTGTGTGTGTTTGTTCTTTGCTAAAATATACTAAAAACATTATTATAAAATGCGTAAGACAACATTTTCTAACTCTTCTATTTCACAATGCCAATGGAAACGTTAGCGGGGACATAACCTCGTAGGTAGCTAAAGAGTATAATTTTATGTACATCTAAGGCTCTTCGCAGTTATGTGATAAGCCCGTCCTCATGTATTAAACATGTACACTTACGGTATCAGTGGCGTAGAGCAGAATCACGCCAACTATCTCCACAACCAGCAAAACTGAACAGATCACAACGTACTGAAAAAAACAACAACACAAAACGCAAATATCAACATTTAGATGCACCGCAAGAAGAGGGGCATAACTCGATAAATATTTAGCCTGTGTGACGGGACTTGCTTCAAATAACAGTGGAAATGATCCACGACTTTTATCCTTTCCGGCACACATTGGTCAATGTTTTGCACAACGATGGTGGCAACAACGATGTCGAGACCAAGACAATGGTATTACCAATTGTATATACTATATATCCCGCAAGTTGAAAAGGATATTCTTGTTCGTAGGTTAATGCTAATGGGAAACTTGACATCCGGGGATTAAACTGACTTTGTGTGACATTGATGAACAAGTCTAATACTTACAGTGGTATACTTCGTCCGAGGAGTGAGGGCAAAATGGTTAATTCGGAACACCTCGGTCATTTTCCATGGAAAACAACCTCGGATGTGTATGGACGGTTTACAATGTCAGAAATATTTACATTTAACTACGCTGCAAGTAGTTCGCGTAGTTATTTTAATTTAGCAGTTAAACATAGTGACTTTACTCTTGGGGATCTTAATTATTTATGCAATAATACATTTTACTGGCACTCAATTTAAATCAAGATGTACAAAAACACGTCAAAACACTAATAATTAATTAATACTATAGTTCAAAATTTTACGAACTACTTTTACTGATGTACCGGCATACACCCGAAAATTGGAAAATGGCCAAGGAGTGCCGAATGTGGAAAGGTTTTATCTGCGTCTTCAAAACCGCGTCATATTTACCACAGTAAGCGCGGTCTTGGCTTTACAACACGCGCCGACACAGCCCAGGAAAGACAGTATTGTCAGCACTGCGCCGATCACTATAAGACTGATGGCCACCGTCCCCAGTAGGGCGTTCATGTCAATTTCAACATTGGAGTTTTGGTCAACTCCGGTTTTTGACAATGCAGTCTACAAAAGTAAAGGTAGAACAGATGGTATCTCAAGCGTGGAGTTGATGGAATGGATATTTCCGCTTATTTTTTCTGTAAGGAATATAATGAAAACTACAAGGACAATCCCAGTAGCCACACGTTTACGAGGATCCTGCTTTGATGCGGAAACGATAGACACACAGCGTCACAATAAAACTGAAAACTAAAAAATATATACAAAAATAAATCTTGATCTTGCCGCCTTGGAACTGTCGACTAAACAGGAGCTCATTATAGATAATGTACGTTATAACTAAATGCCAAGGTCACTATAGGTACGTTATAACTTAATGCCGAGTACCCGTGTGCGCTTCAGGATGCACTCTATATTGAAAATTGAGCATGCTACTTCAGACTGATGTTTTGTTTATGTCGGGGTAATGCACATACTTAATTGTTGTTGTTTTTGGAATTCAGTTCAATACATGCAACCAGAAAGAAAAACAACAACATGACTATCTTGGAGATTAAATATTTTCTGCTGGACTAGAACTTTGCTTACTTTCGACCGATCCGGCATGGAATCCGTGATAAAATGCTGGCAACTTACCTTTTATATTTAAGTTCGAAAATTGATGTTTTATGCATTTTTCTTTAACCGTGAGTAACGGTTTAAGCCATAAAACATTAATTTTCGAACGGAAATATGCAAATCTACGATCTGATTTCTTGTCAGCAATCTTATATCATTGGTTTGCAGATATCTACCAAAACATTTGCTCTTTTCAAGTCAAAAAATAAAAAAAAGTTGTTAAAATGGTCAATCTGTGAGAGTGCAGCTTTAAAGTGAGTGATTTTTGTTAGGAGAAACGCCTCAAACCATTTTAATGTTTTTTTTTTGGTGAAACTGAATTTTAAGGAAATGTATAGATTGTCAAATTGTTGAAGCGCTAGAAATGGCATTTTTCCAATCTGAAGTGTTGTCTGTTAACTTATAAATGTACTGGGAAATTAGTTAGTAGTGTAGAGCCATTAGGCGTTTAAACTAGTCTATCACACTTATTCCAACATTAAGTATGTAAGCTTATTCTTACTCGCACTCGGGCCTTGTCCATTCGGCGAGTGCTCCGATTAGATTGTTAGTCATTTTAGTTTTTTTGGAGCATAGTGCACAGACATTATGTAATCCTGGTTTGATCTACCCAGGTTCTGTAACGTACACCAGTGTATAACACTGTCACACGGGACCCTCATTTAGTTTCAACTTATTTATTTTACAAAGATTGTAAAACAAGCTTTTGGACCCTCATTTAACGTCCCGCCCGGAAGACCATAAGTATTTTACTGGTGTGGCAGCGAATCGAACCTAGGAGCTCTGGATTAACAGTCAAGTGTGTTACCACTAGACCACGAACCCGCCACTAATTCCAACAGCATGATTTTTATACTATTATGCTGTCACACACGAATACATCGTAACAACTTGCGGGAACCACCTTCAAATACAACGACCAGCTTAAACTAATTTCAAACAGTTAACACAACTAAAAACTACACTTAATCACGTTTTAATCAACCCCTTAATCAGTGTGTGTGTACCACGTGATAAATTGCGTCATAAATGCTACGTCGGAAGGCCATATTTTGCTTCGAATGAAAACTTGAAACAAAGATAACTTCCCTATTTCTTCACCATATTAGATAAAACATAGCGCAGTCTACGCCTCTTACGGATCCCCGCCTTCGGTCTTTACCAGAGTTTGATTGAGAGTTTAGTTTCTTCAAACACTTCGAAAAACCTTTTCACTATACGGCCGTCTGACGGAGCACTGTCAAAACAATTATTATGGACACAGGTTTGTTGAAGTGTTTGAGGAAACTAATCACCTAATCAAACTACGGTTATAAAACGAAGGCGGGGCTCTTTAAGTGGCATAGAATGCCCTTTGTTTTATTTAAAATGGTGTAGTTAAAGAAAAGTTATCTTCGATTTAAGTCTTCAATTTATGCAAAATGTTGCCTTCTGACGTAGCATATATGACATAACTTATCACGTGGTATACACACACTGTTAATGTTAAGAACGAGTGTTGGCTAATTTCGCTAGTATACCTTGCTGGTGATGAATATTGTAGCGATTACTATACCGAAGTCACTCGACTTAATCGAAGACGTATAACTATATAATAGTATATACATTGAAAGTTAATTATATATTTTTTGCTTTGATGCTGGGCCAATGGGAGTATACTACGTGCAATTTGCGTGTCAGAAATCAAAGAAATACCTAAAATAATAAACTGTAAATCCAACCGAGTGACATGAGCTGTTTCTTAACTAGTATTCAGTAATACAATCAAAACTACATGGATAAGCCCAGAAGTCGGCAACAAATTCCCGTTTGAAGGCACAAGGCAATGGCCCAACCGACAATGAACTCGAGACACAAACCTAAAAACAACAAATACAAACTACATACACCATAAAACAGACCCAAAACGTATCAAATAGCTCTAATTATGAATGAGTACTCCTACAATCGGCTCACCTGGAGTTGTTCTTTCGCGGCATTGAGCCAAACCTGTGTGTATTTGTCCCCAAACTTGATGAACAGACCTCCACCCAGCAGGGACAATCCTAACACCTGAAAAAGGAAGTTGTAGCGTTTTGACTTTGAAACAATACAAGGATGGGCCGAGTGTTAAGCATTGTGTTAAAGATAACAACGTGATTAACGTTTGTTAACGTTTTAACGTGAAATAATTGATGGTATTCTCAAATAAAACAAGTACAGCCAAACAGCTGTCTAAAACTCGTAACAAACGATGCAGAGTGCAAGTGTATCCATTAAAAATTCCAGAGATTTCAAAGGTTTGAAAGTTTACAGCGATGACGTTAACAACGTTACCCCTCGTCAACGAACATATCGATTTTTCGAATCGATTATTCTTATGGTAATGATATATATTTTGAAACACATGGATGGACTATACATAATAGACTTGGTCTTTTGGAATTTACGAAATTAAATCTCGATTTCTGACAATCGCGTAGTATTCAATCGATTTCCTGATCTTGTGATGTTTTGTCGAACGTTGATTGATAAAATGGTACTCACAAGCGAGGTCGGGATCTATCATCGTTAGAAAGCCCCACGAACTCCTCGATCATTTCCCATCAAAAACAACTTAGAAAGTATTTGAACGGATTACAATGTCAGAATTCATAACATTTTAATAGCTACGCTGCATGTAGATCGACCGCGTAGTTATTTTAATTTAGAAGTTAAACCTAAGGACTTTACTCTTAGGAAAACTTATATTTTTGTTCAGTACTAGATTTCTGTTGTAATCAAGTTGACCAAAGTAATGCAGATAACACGTTAAAACACTACAATTAACTTTTATTAATAACTTTACGAACTATTTCTACCGAAGTGCCGACATTCATCCGATGTTGTTTTCGATTGAAAATGACCGAGGTGTTCCGATTGGTGTGACCGATGATGCTGCGGGTGTTGGTGCCAGACAATGCTATCTATTTATAAACCCTTTTAAACATTACCCAGCCGTGCCTAGCAAATACCGCATCTGTATCATGTTCTGACAAAATACGATTACCTAGGTATCAATCTTGAAATGAGCATTTTTCGTCAAATTGCTTTTTCGGCTATGCCGCTTTTGTAATGACAACATTGAATTTTGAGCAGGCTGAAAATGCCACTGCACGCATATCAGTACGAGTCCGAGTAGCTTTCAAACCAAAGAGGGAAAATCTAAATACGTTAAAGTTCATTTTGTTCAAATTTTCATCGCCAGTGTTTTTCATCAATATATATTGAATGATCTACTATTTTTCAATTTAACGTACTACATATTTGTAGTTATGCACAAATAAAATTGAATATATCTCTCCAGGACTCATCCTCGGCGGTCCAGACCTATATCAAAAGCAATTTTGGACAAGTGAATTTTGAATCTGCCCGAAAAAGCGTTTCTAAATAAACATCTTCAAGACATTAACCGTTCAAACGTTATAAGTGTAATGATGTCCGAATTTTAAAAGAATCGACCAATTTAAACATGTTTACGTAAGTGTTTTAATTTAGCGTACCTAACCTTACTAGCAGTGAACACGTTTAAATATGACATAATCTAAAAAAGGCACGTTATATTAATTTAAAAACAAAAACAATACACGTCATTATCTTTACGCAAGTACTTCGGAAATAAAACACACACACAACCAACTGAATTAAAATTTATTAATTCATTTACTATATTTAAACATTTATGATTAAACATTGCAAGTAAAAAGGCATGAACACTTACGAGAAATATTATATTTACAACGACAACGTACACTCGTCCAAGGCTTGTTAATATTCCCATTTTTTTCGTAAATTTCTTTTTCTGTTCCAAAACAATTTTATTTTAATAACCCAAATATCTTTTATATAATTCAGCTACGTCGGGACACTTTATTTGGAACAATTCCACATGTTTCTTTTTTAACCTCTTCCTGGAAGAATTCAATTGGTTGAATGTATAAAAACGATTTCAAAACGTTCAAAACAAGGACGGCAGTCTGCATGCTTTTATACAAAGAGATGCGTATCAAAAAGCTATATCATTAACACAAGAATTGGCTATTTAACAAACTCTTTTGTAAAGGCACCTTGTTCTAACGTCACTCAATATTGATGAGCATGATAAACAAAATATCTAATTTAGATCGGCAGAGTTTTAGATGAATATTAAAGCTATACCATTGAATATCAGCGCGGTAATAGGATTGTCTTTGAATGAGATAGTACAAAAAAAGCATCTCTGTTAATTATTTTTAATAAAATTAACATAAAGGACGACACATTTCACAGCAAGCTTGGGAAAAGAGAAATTCGCATATAAATCATGGATACATACGATCAATTTGTTGGACCATAATGTTATAATATACAGTGTAGGAAAGAGTAGGTGAAGCCCCTCTTCTCCCGCCCGCCCGCCCCTTCCCCTTAATACCGACTATTCTTCTCTTATTTCTCCTTCTGTTCTTGTTTATGATTGTCTGCACTGTAGCGTAACACTACGGAGAACTCTCTAAGTGTCCACTTAAACTTGTTAACTTAACTTTAAACATAAAGACAATGATTCCGAGTCCATACTTTTATTTACGTTTACAATTTAAACATATCAATTTACAAAAAGTGAGCTACTAGAACACAGACTAACATCGTCTGCTCCCAAAAGTAATCTTTATACTTTAAAGGAGAACCTGTTGCTTTAACCATTTAAATTCAACATTTAGTACGTTACACGTATATGTATGGCAAAAGTATGGCTTGGTTACAATTGACTGGTGCAATACAGGAATAGTAAACCATGGTTTTAGACGGTAAGTTGAAAAGGGTGATAATGAAATAAAATTCTATTGACCTTTTTTTCTGTTGTCATTCCAGACAGCAATTCCTTTGGCAAATGGGGCCAAAACTCCCTTAACAAGGCACTCCATTGGAAATGATGTATACTCCCCAACAGGGTGAAAATTTGGAATTAAAAGTCCAAATTGGAAAATCTTACTTGTTTTCAGTTTATATTTTAAATGCCAGTTATATGTTTGGCAAAGTGGACAGAAGTATGACACATTTTTAACCGAATCCTAATTCTCAACACCTATACCCGTAATTAAGACATTTAAGGGGCGTGCGTGTTTAGAAATACAACGCAAACAGGTTGGCTTATTTAAGTGATGCACCCAAAGTTTTGTAATTGGGTTTAGTCATCTCATGAGTTATTTATAAAAGTACTTAAATGTTGATTTAATGATCAAATGAAAGATCTTCATTGGAAATTGAGTTTTAACAGCCTAAAAATCGGAATTTTGTATTAAAAAGAAGAACATTTGTATTAAACTTAGATAAAAAGGTTTTGAATATAAAGTCATTCTTTTTCAGATAAGTGCATAGTTTTACACAATTTTGAGAGCTTTTACAAGAAAAAAACAACAAATTTGTCAACACCCGTCTTGATTACACAGTATGTTAAACACACCATATTACTATTTCTACTGACTATTCATTATTTGAACTATGACTGTCCATTATTAAAGTATTGGACAGTCTATTTTTCAAATATTGGACAGTAAGTAGAAATAATGTACGGAACGCAGTCAATAACCATATAGAGTACAAATAGAACAATGGATGACGTCACACACATGTTTTAAGAACAATTATAAACATATAATCGGAACATCCTAGGTGCAATTGAGTTTAATAAACATTATCTTAGTCAGCGCGTACCATTGTGTTCAAGGTTGAACAATGTGCCTGCTATTCTCTGGTTTAAACAGACATACGGATACAGAGTAGCATTTCTTTACAGGCGTGTATATCATAAATCCCCCCAGCTCTGATTGCTCGAAAAGGTTTAAATATCGTTATCGTAAGTCTCTTATTTCATTGAGCCAAAGAACACTTAAAAAAACCTAATTAGTTTATCGTGATTAAACTTATTTCGCTTAGAAGTCTTAAAACTCTTCAAAATGAAAATATAACACAAATTTTACCTTAATAAATATAGTGAGCTTATCCTATTATAAGCGTCTGCAGATAGTTCGAGAAATTGGGAGAAGTGCGCTGGCTGTACTCACTTATCGCTGCAAGACGGTAATATGTATCTATGCCAATGTTTTATTCTAGTTCAGAGCCGGTGATCGCTTAACAGAATCTTTTAACAAATCGAAACTTAATTGACTTTGTTTTGTTATGTTTCTTTCAAACCTACTGCTTTAAGTTAGCTTTGTTTCTGCTAGGCTTTAACGCCATATGTCTTGTTACGGTGGGTGTCTCTCGCTCTGTGTCTGCTAGGCTTTGACGCCATATGTCTTGTTACGGCGGGTGTCTCTCGCTGTGTGTCTGCTAGGCTTTAACGCCATATGTCTTGGTACGGCGGGTGTCTCTCGCTCTGTGTCTGCTAGGCTTTGACACCATATGTCTTGTTACGGCGGGTGTCTCTCGCTGTGTGTCTGCTAGGCTTTAACGCCATATGTCTTGGTACGGCGGGTGTCTCTCGCTCTGTGTCTGCTAGGCTTTGACACCATATGTCTTGTTACGGCGGGTGTCTCTCGCTGTGTGTCTGCTAGGCTTTAACGCCATATGTCTTGGTACGGCGGGTGTCTCTCGCTCTGTGTCTGCTAGGCTTTGACACCATATGTCTTGTTACGGTGGGTGTCTCTCGCTGTGTGTCTGTTAGGCTTTAGCGCCATATGTCTTGTTACGGCGGGGATGCCATATGTCTTGGTACGGCGGGTGTCTCTCGCTCTGTGTCTGCTAGGCTTTGACGCCATATGTCTTGTTACGGCGGGTGTCTCTCGCTGTGTGTCAGCTAGGCTTTGGGCCACATATGTCTTGTTACGGCGGGTGTCTCTCGCTCTGTGTCTGCTAGGCTTTGGCGCCATATATCTTGGTACGGCGGGTGTCTCTCGCTCTGTGTCTGCTAGGCTTTGACGCCATATGTCTTGTTACGGCGGGTGTCTCTCGCTGTGTGTCAGCTAGGCTTTGGGCCACATATGTCTTGTTACGGCGGGTGTCTCTCGCTCTGTGTCTGCTAGGCTTTGGCGCCATATGTCTTGGTACGGCGGGTGTCTCTCGCTCTGTGTCTGCTAGGCTTTGGCGCCATATGTCTTGTTACGGCGGGTGTCTCTCGCTCTGTGTCTGCTAGGCTTTGGGCCACATATGTCTTGTTACGGTGGGTGTCTCTCGCTCTGTGTCTGCTAGGCTTTGGCGCCATATATCTTGGTACGGCGGGTGTCTCTCGCTGTGTGTCTGCTAGACTTCGATGCCATATGTCTTGTTACGGTGGGTGTCTCTCGCTCTGTGTCTGCTAGGCTTTGGGCCACATATGTCTTGTTACGGTGGGTGTCTCTCGCTCTGTGTCTGCTAGGCTTTGGCGCCATATATCTTGGTACGGCGGGTGTCTCTCGCTGTGTGTCTGCTAGACTTCGATGCCATATGTCTTGTTACGGTGGGTGTCTCTCGCTCTGTGTCTGCTAGGCTTTGGGCCACATATGTCTTGTTACGGTGGGTGTCTCTCGCTCTGTGTCTGCTAGGCTTTGGCGCCATATATCTTGGTACGGCGGGTGTCTCTCGCTGTGTGTCTGCTAGACTTCGATGCCATATGTCTTGTTACGGTGGGTGTCTCTCGCTCTGTGTCTGCTAGGCTTTGACGCCATATGTCTTGGTACGGCGGGTGTCTCTCGCTCTGTGTCTGCTAGGCTTTGACGCCATATGTCTTGTTACGGTGGGTGTCTCTCGCTCTGTGTCTGCTAGGCTTTGACGCCATATGTCTTGTTACGGTGGGTGTCTCTCGCTCTGTGTCTGCTAGGCTTTGACGCCATATGTCTTGTTACGGCGGGTGTCTCTCGCTCTGTGTCTGCTAGGCTTTGACGCCATATGTCTTGTTACGGCGGGTGTCTCTCGCTCTGTGTCTGCTAGGCTTTGGCGCCATATGTCTTGGTACGGCGGGTGTCTCTCGCTCTGTGTCTGTTAGGCTTTGACGCCATATGTCTTGGTACGGCGGGTGTCTCTCGCTGTGTGTCTGCTAGGCTTTGACGCCATATGTCTTGTTACGGTGGGTGTCTCTCGCTCTGTGTCTGCTAGGCTTTGACGCCATATGTCTTGTTACGGCGGGTGTCTCTCGCTCTGTGTCTGCTAGGCTTTGACGCCATATGTCTTGTTACGGCGGGTGTCTCTCGCTCTGTGTCTGCTAGGCTTTGGCGCCATATGTCTTGTTACGGTGGGTGTCTCTCGCTATGTGTCTGCTAGGCTTTGACGCCATATGTCTTGTTACGGCGGGTGTCTCTCGCTCTGTGTCTGCTAGGCTTTGGCGCCATATGTCTTGTTACGGTGGGTGTCTCTCGCTCTGTGTCTGCTAGGCTTTGACGCCATATGTCTTGTTACGGTGGGTGTCTCTCGCTCTGTGTCTGCTAGGCTTTGACGCCATATGTCTTGTTACGGTGGGTGTCTCTCGCTCTGTGTCTGCTAGGCTTTAACGCCATATGTCTTGTTACGGTGGGTGTCTCTCGCTATGTGTCTGCTAGGCTTTGACGCCATATGTCTTGTTACGGCGGGTGTCTCTCGCTCTGTGTCTGCTAGGCTTTAACGCCATATGTCTTGTTACGGTGGGTGTCTCTCGCTCTGTGTCTGCTAGGCTTTGACGCCATATGTCTTGTTACGGTGGGTGTCTCTCGCTATGTGTCTGCTAGGCTTTGACGCCATATGTCTTGTTACGGTGGGTGTCTCTCGCTCTGTGTCTGCTAGGCTTTAACGCCATATGTCTTGTTACGGTGGGTGTCTCTCGCTCTGTGTCTGCTAGGCTTTGACGCCATATGTCTTGTTACGGTGGGTGTCTCTCGCTATGTGTCTGCTAGGCTTTGACGCCATATGTCTTGTTACGGTGGGTGTCTCTCGCTCTGTGTCTGCTAGGCTTTGACACCATATGTCTTGTTACGGCGGGTGTCTCTCGCTCTGTGTCTGCTAGGCTTTGGCGCCATATGTCTTGTTACGGCGGGTGTCTCTCGCTCTGTGTCTGCTAGGCTTTGGCGCCATATGTCTTGTTACGGCGGGTGTCTCTCGCTCTGTGTCTGCTAGGCTTTGACACCATATGTCTTGTTACGGCGGGTGTCTCTCGCTATGTGTCTGCTAGACTTTGGCGTCATATGTCTGGTTACGGCGGGTGTCTCTCGCTATGTGTCTGCTAGACTTTGGCGCTATATGTACGGCGGGTGTATCTCGCTCTGTGTCTGCTAGGCTTTGACGCCATATGTCTTGTTACGGCGGGTGTCTCTCGCTGTGTGTCAGCTAGGCTTTGGGCCACATATGTCTTGTTACGGCGGGTGTCTCTCGCTCTGTGTCTGCTAGGCTTTGGCGCCATATATCTTGGTACGGCGGGTGTCTCTCGCTCTGTGTCTGCTAGGCTTTGACGCCATATGTCTTGTTACGGCGGGTGTCTCTCGCTGTGTGTCAGCTAGGCTTTGGGCCACATATGTCTTGTTACGGCGGGTGTCTCTCGCTCTGTGTCTGCTAGGCTTTGGCGCCATATGTCTTGGTACGGCGGGTGTCTCTCGCTCTGTGTCTGCTAGGCTTTGGCGCCATATGTCTTGTTACGGCGGGTGTCTCTCGCTCTGTGTCTGCTAGGCTTTGGGCCACATATGTCTTGTTACGGTGGGTGTCTCTCGCTCTGTGTCTGCTAGGCTTTGGCGCCATATATCTTGGTACGGCGGGTGTCTCTCGCTGTGTGTCTGCTAGACTTTGATGCCATATGTCTTGTTACGGCGGGTGTCTCTCGCTGTGTGTCTGCTACACTTTGATGCCATATGTCTTGGTACGGCGGGTGTCTCTCGCTATGTGTCTGCTAGACTTTGATGCCATATGTCTTGTTACGGCGGGTGTCTCTCGCTGTGTGTCTGCTACACTTTGATGCCATATGTCTCGTAACGGCGGGTGTCTCTTGCCGTGTGTCTGTTAAGATTTAGTGCGATATGTCTTGTAATGGCGGGTGTCTCTCTCTCTCTGTGTGTCTGCTAGGCGCAGGGGCACATATGTCTGGTTACGGTTGGTGTCTCTTGCTGTGTGTCTGATAGGCTCTGGACCCCCTGTATCTTGTTACGTTGGGTGTTTCACGCTACGTGTTTGGACCAAAGATGTCTTGGTACGTTGGGTATCTCGCTATTTGTCCTTTGATGCAACATGCCTGGTTACGTTGGGCGTATCTTGCTATTTGTGTGTTAGGTTTTTGGTCGGATATGTCTTGTAATTTAGGGTGTATCTCGCCTTTTGTCTCGCTTAGGTCCATATATGTCTTGTTACGTTGGAAGTATCTCGCTGTGTGTCTATAAGGCTTTGGGTCACATATGTCTTGTTACGCTGGAAGTATCTCGCTGTGTGTCGATTAGGGTTTGGGCCACATATGTCTTGTTACGCTGGAAGTATCTCGCTGTGTGTCTATTAGGCTCTGGGTCACATATGTCTTGTTACGCTGGAAGTATCTCGCTGTGTGTCGATTAGGCTCTGGGTCACATATGTCTTGTTACGCTGGAAGTATCTCGCTGTGTGTCTATTAGGCTCTGGGTCACATATGTCTTGTTACGCTGGAAGTATCTCGCTGTGTGTCTATTAGGCTCTGGGTCACATATGTCTTGTTACGCTGGAAGTATCTCGCTGTGTGTCTATTAGGCTCTGGGTCACATATGTCTTGTTACGCTGGAAGTATCTCGCTGTGTGTCTATTAGGCTCTGTGTCACATATGTCATGTTACGTTGGATGTATCTTGCTGTGTGTCTTTTAAGCTCTGTGCCACATATGTCTTGTTACGCTGGGTGTATATCGCTGTGTGTCGATTAGTGTTTGTGCAATATATGTCTTGTTATGTTGCCTGTCTCTCATTGTGCGTGTGCTAGGTCTCGCTCCTGATGTCTAGGTTCGGCGGTTGTCTCTCGTTGTGTGTCTGCTATGCTTTGCCCATTATGTCTTGTTACGTTGGATGTCTTTTGCTGTATGTCTGCTAGGCTTTGGGGCTATATGTCTTGATATTGCGGGTGTCACTTGCTATGTGTCTGCTAGGCTTTGATAATTTATTCTGACTTTTTAACAAGCTCATTTAAATGTTTGTTTTCTGGGCTCGTTCGTTGTTTCATCATAATATAAGTTTGAATCTAAAATGCAACATTTTAAAGATAATCGGAAATTCTGTTATTATTTATTCCTTTGACTGAGAAAAACAATTTATATAGCACTACATCTTAATACATTGTATATATATCAAGAACCAAACACTTAACATTTTACTCCACCAGTGGTCATAAAAGGAAATACATGTAGTATATTTCTAAATCCATAGAGAATTCAACAATACTTATTAATTTAAGCTTCTGGACCTAACCCGTTGTTTTACAATGAAAACTAACGATAAAACGAGAGATGTCGCTCCGCATGCAACGATCAACGCAGTTCCACCCGTAATACACTTCATCCCATAACAGTGTAAGTCGTCCCCCTCCCCCGAAGACATATGATCGTACATAGCACCAAACGCCTCCTGTAGCCCAGCACCGATCAGGGACATTACTAACAGACAGGCTCCCCAATTTCGGCCTAAATTACCTATGTAAAACATCTCTTTGATGATTGTCGGTGCTATTGTCCATAATATGGCCACACCATTGCCAACAAGCACAAGGGATACAATTAATATTCCGTAAGAATTTGCGAAAAGAATTACTAGAACTTGCGACAAGGTAAATGAAATAAAAGATAGAATCAAAATCCAAACTCGGGGTATTTTGTGTTTGAAAATATCCGAGACTATTCCAACGGAAAAGCTGATGATAGCATTTGTAATTGGGATAACAATTGTCAGCACACCGTCGTGTTGGTTTAAGTGAACAGACTTGCTGATCAGGGTAATATTGTTAGCATAAACCAGTCCAATTACTGACGCGAAGCTGATCATCCAAAGTATGAGCTGGTAGTCGGCATTTAAAAGTATTTCTTTCAGTGACATTTCTCTGTCGGCGTAAGGGTAGACCGTCGGGTTACTGGGAGTCGATGCTGAGTTCGTACTACTTGATCTTTTCTTAAAGCAAAACATTTCATTGGAACTGTCACTTTCTGATCTATCTCCATGTGAAACATCATTCACAATTTGCTCATTGTTAAACTGCACGAATTCCGGATCATCGTCTCGGTAGCAGTTCATACAAATGATACACAATATGTCAACTACGGCGAAACTTATTGCAAACATGAGCATGAATCCACCAAAATCTTGGTTGGCGGTATAAGTCTTATCGCCATGCGTGAATACATTGTAATAGATAATAGAGTATATGGAAGGACTCCCCGAAAAAAATGCGTTCAAAATGCCGACGATCATGCCCGTGTATTTCTTGTCAAAGTTGATGATATTCGTGTTGAGGGCAACCATATAGGTGAACACCGAGCCAAAACCTGCAAAAAAATTAAAGATACACTCTTACTCCCAAATAAGATTTACTAAATTTAAAAATATTGTTTTAATATTCTAAAAAGGGTGAATAAATGTCCAAAACAATGGTTCTTATGAAGGATACCTAGTTAAATTTGAAAGAAATGAGCATAAAACATGATTGACTATAAACCTTACGAGACTATAGTAGACCACAATAAATATTTTCGCATTCACCATTCATTTAATATTTTGGCGCTATCTGCTATTAAATACACGGTTACAATGTTGTTATCAGTAATTAAAATTTTCCATAAATGTATTATTTAGTAAGTAGTTAAAGGTTTATCAGTCAAAATTGATGTTTGTTATACATGTTTATGCATTGATTTTGAGTGTCACTTTAAACAAAATCGCATACTTCGATTACCCGGGGTTACGCGTCTTTTGCTCTCAGTTAAGCCAATATTCAAAAGTGACAAAGTATAAATAATGCAACTATTATTGACAACATACATTTTTTATGTAATAAAATATAAATAGTTAGACTTGTAATTTAAAAATAATACCAGTTTCTAGGTACGATTCTCTGATTCCCTCCGACTAAAGAATTTAATGAAAATGGTTTTAAATTATTTATACTGTATGCGGTAATTGGAACAATTATATATATATACATGTATTAAGACGATTTGACTTCCTTTCTTGACAATTTGTTGTTTATAACCAGTTTTTATTTCATTAGAAGGAAATACTGAACGATGCATACCGCAAATTAGAAAGTAGATCGCCATCAGCCAGGAATTCTTTGAGTAAAAGCGCACAGCTTTGGTGGTGCTCCACAGGAGTAGGTAGGCAGAGACAGATACCAGCAGTCCTACGAATGACGTCAACCGAGGGCCAAACCTTGAATGAAAAAAATAAAAATCAATATCAAAGAACTATATGAGTTTTATTAACACATCGATATAGAGTTATTGAACTAAAATAGACAGAACAGAACAAAGTTTATTTCTTATTAATCAGTTCACACAATAAAGACAACGATATAAGTCAAAGATGACCCTTGATCATTGATAAATTGAAAGGCGATTGGTTATAAAATGAATGAAATCCTTGAAAAAAACATACAAGAAATTATAAAAAAAATCCTTGTTTGTTTAAAAAGATATACGTTTAAGGCGAACGATACTGAATGCTGAAGTTTAACGTTGTTTCTATTCATCCTCAGGTTATTTCAGCACATAACTTATATTTGTAAAGTAATATTGTATGTTTCATACTTTGTGTTACTTTTTCATTCAACATGTTTTCGTTTATATATGCGGTTACTAAGACGCTGTGCATGGTATAAGTCTTAATAATCTGTTCTTTTCTGATATAAACTGTACGTAGACATTTAATACCTGACAGGAATAAGAACAATACCATTTTTAATAATATAATTGTTCTAAAGAATTATTGACTACATCTGACATTTGAACTTGACCAAATACTTATATATGATATCGTTGATATAAAGACGTAACAAATGGTACGATGATTTTATTGTTTGTTTTGTATGACAACTTACAGATAATGAATGATACTCGACAGGGTTTGACCCACATTCATTTCGAATGACATGGCAATATTTAAATGTCATGAGTTTTAACGAAAACAAATCGAAACAGTTTAACGAGTATTATAAAACAACTGAAACAGGAATACATGTGTAGACAAACATAATGATATTTATGATTAATAAAATTAATGGATACACAAAGATCCGACATACCTACAACAGTGCAATAATAAAAAAACCCATAATGTATGGTGTTCGGATTTATAGAACGACTTACCTATCGTAGAACATTCCGGGCAGAAATCCGATTCCTAGACCTATGTTTAGCATGGAGGCAAACAATTCCACTGCAAATAAGTTAATGTAAACATGGTTTACGCTATATCATGTAAGTGGTGTAATTCATTAGTTATTAGTTTAATTAATGTTTATGTCCTTTGCCATTGATGTACTGGCAATGTGACATATTGAGCCACCCGTTGACATTATGCTTCTAACCACTTTCAACGTAACTTCTAAAGAAAAATCATCATAACCTCTTTACAAGTTCGTCGTAACCTCTTAAAACTTTAATCGTAACCTCATAACACTTTCATCGTAACCTCTAAACACTTTCATCGTAACCTATAAACACTTTCATCGTAACCTCTAAACCCTTTCATCGTAACCTCTTAAAACTTCAATCGTAACCTCTAAACCCTTTCATCGTAACCTATAAACACTTTCATCGTAACCTCTAAACCCTTTCATCGTTATCTCTCAACACTTTCATCGTTATCTCTAAACACTGTCATCGTTATATCTCAACACTTTCATCGAACCCGTTTAAAGCTGCACTTTCACAGATATACCGTTTTTACAACTGTTTTATTTTTGTCTTGGAAAGAGCATTTTTTGCGTACATATCTGCAAACAAATGATAAAAGATGGCTGACAAAAAATCAGATTGCAGATTTTCATATTTCCGTTCGAAAATTAATGTTTGATGGCTTAAACCGCTACTAACGGATTATGAAAAGTACATAAAACACCATATTTTGAACTTGAATATACAAATCTGCGATCATATTTTTTGTCATCAGACTTATATAACTGGTTTCCATGCATTTTCACACATATTGACTCGTTCCAAGACAATTTTTTTTTTTGTCAAAACGTTCAATTTGTGCAAGTGCTGCTTAAACACTTTCATCGTAACCTTTAAACACTTTCATCGTAACCTCTAAAACCTTTCATCGTAACCTCTAAAAACCTCAATCGTGACCTTTAAACACTTTTATCGTAACCTATAAAAACTTAAATCGTAACCTCTAAACCCTTTCATCGTTATCTCTTTACACTTTCTCGTTATCTCTTAACACTTTCATCGTAACCTCATAACACTTTCATCGTAACCTCTAAACACTTTCATCGTAACCTCCTAACACTTTCATCGTAACCTCCTAACACTTTCATCGTAACCTCCTAACACTTTCATCGTAACCTCATAACACTTTCATCGTAACCTCATAACACTTTCATCGTAACCTCATAACACTTTCATCGTAACCTCATTACACTTTCATCGTAACCTATTATCACATTCATCGTAACCTCATAACACTTTCATCGTAACCCATAACACTTTCATCGTAATATCATAACACTTTCATCGTAACCTCATAACCCTTTCATCGTAACCTATAAACCCTTTCATCGTAACCTATAAACACTTTCATCGTAACCTATAAACACTTTCATCGTAACCTCTAAACACTTTCATCGTAACCTATAAACACTTTCATCGTAACCTATAAACACTTTCATCGTAACCTATAAACACTTTCATCGTAACCTATAAACACTTTCATCGTAACCTCTAAACCCTTTCATCGTAACCTATAAACACTTTCATCGTAACCTATAAACACTTTCATCGTAACCTATAAACACTTTCATCGTAACCTCATAAAACTTTCATCGTAACACATAACACTTTCATCGTAATATCATAACACTTTCATCGTAATATCATAACACTTTCATCGTAACCTCATAACACTTTCATCGTAACCTCATAACACTTTCATCGTAACCTCATAACACTTTCATCGTAACCTCATAACACTTTCATCGTAACCTCTAAACACTTTCATCGTAACCTATAAACACTTTCATCGTAACCTCTTAACACTTTCATCGTAACCTCTTAACACTTTCATCGTAACCTTTAAACACTTTCATCGTAACCTATAAACACTTTCATCGTAACCTATAAACACTTTCATCGTAACCTCTAAACACTTTCATCGTGACCTCATAACACTTTCATCGTAACCATAACACTTTCATCGTAACCTCCTAACACTTTCATCGTAACCTCTTAACACTTTCATCGTAACCTCTTTACACTTTCATCGTAACCTTTAAACACTTTCATCGTAACCTATAAACCCTTTCATCGTAACCTATAAACCCTTTCATCGTAACCTCTAAACCCTTTCATCGTTAAATGTATGGCTACTGGGAGTGATCCTGCAGTTTTCATTGTGTTATTAAGAAATTAACAGACGGGAGAGCTCATTAAAAATATCATAAGAGTGTATTATGTGTCTTGTCTAATGCAATAGTTACAATTAATAATATAATAAATAACTGAACGAACTTGGTCGATAAAATAATTTCTCGTCGGAAATGATATTATCGGATTTGAACAGTAATAATAAGTTGCAATAAGGTGACCGAAAACTAGTTTCTTAGTTTTTGTGTGACTTAAGTGTATTTATAAAACCAGGGCCTCGTTTGGTAAAGATCGTAAGGTTTGAGATTTTCAAACTTAATCCCGATTTTGGCATAACTTGCGTTTCAATCAAATAAACGTATTTAGAACATTTATCACATAGAACTGTCCGTTACTGAACGAGTATCTGCTGCAGCGTAAGCGTAACAACTAAGATATCTTGTTGAAAACAGGACCCACGCCCCGGTCCATACCCTCCTGCTGTGTATAGTTGAAGGTATCCTTCACGACATCCTGGTACACACTGAAAACGAACATAGAGCCGGTGGTGAACTTGGCCAGGCAACCGATCGCGAGGCAGAGGAGCTTCAAGGCCTGAAGTTTGCTGATCTTCATAGTGATATTTGTAGGCAGAAATTTCGTTATAAAACTAATGTTTATTAATAAAACCAACGGTAAATAGTCCTTGACGAAGACTTCGTCACACCATTATTCATGGATTAAAGTCTTGCTACCAACATATTCCTGGATTAACCAACAAACACAACCATTTACAATTACTGTTTTATCAGTTGTTACTATATTATACACATGACAGTGATAGTAAAACTTTAACACTGACGAACATTTTAAAATGATGTACAATTATCAGTTTATCAGTACATGTATATCAATTAACCAGTAACGCAGTATATATATATATGGACTCAAACAAACTGTATCGGATATGGTACAGAATAGAACTACAACATTTGAATTTACAATTTTTAAGTGATAAAATAACGTTAAAACATCACTTTTTGTAGTGTGCCGGAAACAATAGTTTATATTCCATTCGGAGCTTGTAAATTTTCTCCCAAACGTCATCATTGTCATATCCATTATAATAAAACTATTTTTGTAGGTTTTCCAGTAATTAAAGCACAGATTAAACACAACAAAATACTTCATAATTGAATTTGGTAGCTGAGGAAAACTTTAGCTTACAACTGGCAAAATACATCAGAAATATAATACAATGTAAAATATATATGTCGGAAATCCCTTTTAAAACGTTTCTGGATACGTCCATACCCATTACGTAATATGATTTGACATATGATGTTAAATTAAGCAGCTTTCATTAGAGCCGATTTTCTCCAACATTGACGCATCAACAGTTGTGCCAATCCCATTAATAGCGAAAGGACCACCTTGAAATATATATAATGTTCAATTGGGCAGCTTTCATTACAGACTTTTATGCCGCTTTTCTCCAACATCGACGCATCAGCAGTAGTGTCAATCCCATTAATAGAGCGAGCACCGCCACCCCCAGAAACACCCCATAACCTCCCCGTATGCAAGCCATTCCGTAGCAATAATTCCCATCCCCTTCGGGTATCTTTATATCGTAAAGAGTCCCGAAGACCTCCTGTGAAGCAAACGCGAGTAGTGCTGCAATAAGTAAAGCTATTCCCCAGTTTCTACCCAGATGTTCAACCGAAAACATTTCTTTCATGATCGTTGGACACAGGCTCCATATTATACCGATGCCGAACCCAGCCAAAACTGTTGCAGTTACGAATACACTTAGAGTGTCAGCTAATGTTATAACTAGAGCTTGCGCGACAATTAATGTAAGACACGCGAGGGTCACGATAGCTTGTCGAGGTATTCTGTCCTTAAACATGTCTGAAATAACTCCAATGAAAGCGCTTACAATGGCGTTGGTAATCGGGATTATTATAACAAGACGGTCATTGTAGTAGTCTAGACCAACTGATTTGGATGTCACTGTTATATTGTTACCATAGACAAGTCCAACACTTGAAGCGAACGCAAACATCCAAGAAAATATTTGAAAATCTAGGCGGCGTAAAGTCGACATCAACGTCATTGGAACCCCCTCCTCAGCGTTTTCTGCCTTTAACGTTGTTTCTTCAGTGACTAAAATGCCGTTAGAAGGTTGTCCATTTACAACAGAAGTGATGTCATCGATGACGTCTCCATTTGAGTTCTTAATATACTTTATAGTGACGTCATCTCTAATATCTTTAATGACGTAGATTCGTAGAAAAAACATGCACAGAATATTCACAATTCCGAAGAGAATTGCAAAGAAAAGCATGAAACCTGTAGACGAAAAGAAAAGAATTGTTGTTTTAAGATATGCATATTTATCAAATATGTATAGCAGAACATAAACAATCTGTTCGGACGAAAAGTTCTGTCCTCTAACTATAGCAACTTTTAAATAAACGCTCGATAAACGTCGTACAACTTTGTCATTGAAGGAAACAACAAGTAGTGAACAGTTGAACAAGTATACGTTGTACATGAATGTTCTTGCTGTGTTGTGTTCCCGCATAATTAAATTCAAATCCAAAAAATAAATCAATATAACATAAGTTACCTGCAAAATCCTGATTGGCTGGATCAGTTGAGTCCCCGTGGGTAAACACTCTATAGAAAAGGGTACCGAAGACTGATGGACTCCCGGCGAAGAACGCGTTTAGAAAGCCAACGACCTTGCCCGTATGCTTAGCCGAGAAGTTAATGACGTTTGTATTCAGAGCGACCATGTAGGTGAACACCGATCCAAACCCTGATCAAATATAATAATTATATTATAATCTGATAGATTCTGGCTTTCCAAATGTCACCAGTACTTTTGTAAACCTGGCAACGTGGACGTTTTTATATTAAAAAAACAAAGCCTCCGTGATGTAACGCCAACTGTCAACCTTCGATAAAAAAAACTTTAATAAGATAATACAAATATAGATCTACCAAGCAACGCTTTGGACAAAGACATTCTCACAGATAATTCTAGGTACAAGACAAACGTATACGGGGTTAGATATTTTAAGTGATGTGTGTTAAGACTTTATTTTGGATTGCGTCCATCACAGAAGGCCACTTTTAAAAGCTGTTATAAAACTCTTCTTATTCGATATTAACTTGTACTAATATTTCACAACCTTTTAACTATGACTTACCTGCAAGAAGAAAGTATATAGCCATCAGCCAAACTCGTTTGCTGTAGAACTCTGCGTACTTGACGGTGCTCCACATTAACAGGTACACGGGCACAGAGACGATAAGCCCCGCCCCTGAGGTCATAGCGGGCCCGAAACGGTCGTAGAACATCCCGGGGATGAAGCCAACGCCCAGACCCACATTAAGCATGGAGGACAGCAACTCCACTAAAAGATGTTATCAGAATTTCTTCATATTAAGTATATTATTGAATCAAAACACTTGTACACTCTTGTCAATAATAAGGTTTAAAAATAAGGTCCCCATAGACCTGTAACACAAATTACAATGTGTGCAAAATAATTTGTGAAGCTTTTTTACAAAACATATGTATTGACATAAAATTAAACTTGATGAATGAATGAATGATGATGATGATGATGAATGATGATGATGATGATGATGATGATGATGATGATGATGATGATGATGATGATGATGATGATGATGATGATGATGATGGGTGGTGGTGATGATGATGATGATGATGATGACGATGACGATGATGATGATGATGATGATGATGATAATGATGATGATAATGATGATGATGATGTTTCGACAATGACGATATTACTTTCAGAATTTACCTTCTGTTTGTGTGTAGTTGAAATTATACTTGATGGCATCTTGGTAAGAATTAAATACAAAAATAGATCCGGTGACAAATTTGGCGGCAAGACCCACTGCAAACCCGACAAACTTCAATGCTGTAATCCTGTCACACATTCTTGAAGAGTTCCCGATCAGTGTTATGTGCAGATTTTATTGCGCTGCACCTGTGCATGTAACGTTTATCATACGCAGTTATTTTAACTTCAAAAATGCATTCTCAATTTGCTTTGCTTAAAAGCGAATATTTAGGGTATATGAAGACCTTCAAAGTGTTATGTGCTTCGTATAATGTATTCGCCCTCGTTGTCAGTTGATAACGTACGTTCCAAAAGCTCCAAGTTAACTGAACAACTGAAGAATTGTGTTATGAATTGCAGACATAATTAATTAAAAAAAAAGATTCAAAACGTTTGTTTTACGATTTATATATATTTATTTATATAATAATGCTTGTAAGAATGATCCTTTACAGTGATAACAATTATTGATTCGGAAATGCAGCATGTACATTATAGTAACACACAATGTGTTTCAAAACCATGTTTTCGACAAGATGTTTGAATCTTTGAATGTGATGTACGTCAAGTGTGTTACATCGATGCCTGTTAACTGATTATTTTCCTTGTTGTATTTGGCACGTACACTACTTCGATCCTTTCTCTTTTGTTCTAGACTGCCAACGATAAAGCCCGGATAGGTGGGATGTGTTTACGAACAAGCAAAGAACCAAGAGTTCACGTTAGAAGGGACGCAATTGAACTACAGCCCCTTAACGTGGTAAGGCATTTGTGAGGAAGTGGCGACTCTGAGTCTCAGATAGTGCATTATGTCGTTATTAGAGCATTCCTGTGTAAGAGGTGCATTCCATTGTAATTTGTGAATTTCTATTGTAATTGGTGCGTTATTGTGTAATTGGTACATTATTGTGTAATAGTGTACATGTATTTGGTACATGCTAGTGTATTTGGTGCATTCTTGTGTATTTGGTATGTTCTAGTGTATTTGGCGCATTCTTGTGTATAAGATGCATTCTAGTGTAGTAGGTGCATTCTAGTGCTTTTGGTGCATTCTAGTGTAGTAGATGCATACTAGTGTTTTGGGCGGATCCTTGGTATAAGTGCATTCTTGTGTAACACGCTAGTGTATAAGGTGCATTGAAGGGCATTCTAGTGTATTTGGCGCATTCTTGTGTATTAGGTGCATTCTTGTGTATTATGTGCAGTCTAATGTATTAGGTGCATTCTAGTGTGTTAGGTGCATCCCTGTGTATTGGATGCATTCTAGTGTATTAGGTGCATTCTTGTATGTTTATTGCATTCAAGTGTATTAGGTTCATTCTTGTGCATAAGTTGCATTCCAGTGTATTTGGCGCATTCTTGTATATAAGGTGCATTCTAGAGTATTAGGTGCATTCTAGAGTATTAGGTGCATTCTAGAGTATTTGGCGCATTCTTGTATATAAGGTGCATTCTAGAGTATTAGGTGCATTCTAGAGTATTAGGTGCATTCTAGAGTTTTGGCGCATTCTTGTATATAAGGTGCATTCTAGAGTATTAGGTGCATTCTAGAGTATTTGGCGCATTCTTGTATATAAGGTGCATTCTAGAGTATTAGGTGCATTCTAGAGTATTTGGCGCATTCTTGTGTATTAGGTGCATTCTTTTGAATAAGTTGCATTCTAGTGTGTTAGGTGCATTATTGTGTATTAGATGCATTCTTGTGTATTAGGTTCATTCTTGTGCATTAGGTGCATTCTAGTGTATTTGGTGCATTCTAGTGTATTAAATGCATTATAGTGTATTTGGTGCACTGTAGTGTACTTGGTTGATGCTAGTTAGTGCATTCGTGTGCTTTTTATGCATTCTGGTGTTATTGGTGCATTCTATTGTAACTGGTGTTTGTTTGTTTGTTTAAATTGTGCTTTCTAGTGTAATTGGCGAATTCCAGTGTATTTGGTACATTTTTGTGTTTAAGGTGCATTCAAGTTATTTGATGCATTCTAGTGTATTTGGTGCATTCAAGTGTATTTGGTGCATTCTAGTGTATTTGGTACATTTTTGTGTATAAGGGGCATTCAAGTTATTTGATGCATTCTAGTGTATTTGGTGCATTCTAGTGTATTTGGTACATTCTTGTGTTTAAGGTGCATTCAAGTTATTTGATGCATTCTAGTGTATTTGATGCATTCTAGTGTATTTGGTATATTCTTGTGTTTAAGGTGCATTCAAGTGTAATTGGTGCACTCTAATATAATTGATCCGTATATTTTCTACCATATTAACATCGGAAGTCCACTTTATGGGGTCGGGACGGTTGCGGGCAGAACAGCTAGTGGAACCGAACGTCTCCCGCATTGACAGGATTATACAATGACTTAATTAAGAGATTAAAGAACCAACACATTTACCATTATGGATGACTATTCTAACATTTATTATGATCTTACTTGTAATAAAGACTTTGATAGCACATAGCGCGTTATTTTAAGGTATGAGTATCTATGAAGGCAGAGTTCATTTCCTGAATATAATCCAATATCATAAGTAAACTATGTTGTAAAAAATAACATCGTTATAATATTCTATGTCGGTTTCTATACACAGAAACTCTTAACACTTTTTGATTACAGAAGAATACGTCATCATAAGACACATACTTCATCATACGACACAAACGTCATCATTAGACACATATGTCATCATTATACAAACTACTCGTGCTTATTGCATTGTAGGCCTATGTAAATGTATGTAAAGACAAATAAATACATTTAACACAGTGATAAAATTTAAATATCTACAAATATGTACATATAACATTGTCTTTGATTTTGCAATGTAAAATAAAAGAAATATATGTATGAGTTTAAAAATTCACATTCATTCAAATTCATCATTTCATCATACATGTAAACCAAATACAAAATCGCTAGCACAATGAATACACTTGTGTTCATAGTTTACTAGGTGCCTGGAACATTATTTAAAAAAAAACACACACAAATATATTGAATTTTTTTCTGTCATTTTTAAGTAACACATGATTATGAGTATTTGAATTAACATGTCATTAACAGCATATGCGCATCAAGTCTTGGTTCAGTAGCCACCTTCAAAGTTTGCACGAGCGTACGTGGAGTCGGCCATTCCGCTAGTACCATTGTCCCTCCCAGTAACGTCATAAAATCCTCCACCCAAACCACCTTGCCTATTCACACTCGCATACCCGTAATCTACTGGTAAACCTATGTTGTCTTCCCGGCTCATTCTAATTCCGTAGCCGCCATCTGACTCCACACGCTTCATTGGTGGACGTCTTGCTTTCATGGTATCAGTTTCGTCATCAAGAGGAATGGTTGCGTCTAGTTCAGTGACTTTCTTGGTTTCATCCATCTTATTTTTGTTGTCCAGGATAGGTTGTTTGCTGTTTGTAGTGTGGCTTGAAATGGCATCATCATCGGTGGGTTTATGTGTACGGAAATCTATGTCAGACCTGTAAAATCAAACAAACATGATAGTAAACTGATTTTGGTTGTGAACGCTGAAATGTTAATATAAATGATCAAATTAAAACCTTCGCAGAATCAGTATCTCCATTTAACCCACAGTAGCTCTTGATTGTTTTGCGATAAACACAGCAAGAAGTATATCTTTAGGCTTACCAAAATCTTACCGAGGCAAAGAATGAGTGTCGAACTCAATAGCCCTGTTTCTGTACTTCTCAAGCATTCGGCGCTCTTGTCGATTTAGTCTGTAAAAATAATATTATATTTTTCACGATAAAACTACCCCTTTACACAAATGTACCACTTTCCAATTTATACAAATTCAACCTTTTTGGTATTGCCTTCTCGAGGGTAAAACAGTGATAACATCAAAACTGTAAGGTAGTTTGGAAGATCTATGTCACGACAAATGCATTTATAGATAAGAGATTATTTCATATACATAAAGCAATATGTGACCATGTATACGCAAGCAGTTTAACATCTATGTTCTATTACATAGGCAATGGTCAGCTTAAAATATTAAGAATATTTCGCAAGGAAGTGTTTGTCCTTTGTGAACAATAATAATTTATTATGTTGTTCACTATTCGAACAGTATTGAATATAAACGTACATTGAAAGTATTCTATATCTATACTTATTGGTTATTTGTGAGGTTAATTCACAAGTTTTTAATCATATTTGGTAGTACTTAGCAATACGAATGATTGTTCTTACAGTTTGTGAACATCCCTTGTACTTTTTAAGTATTAACATTTATATATATATATATATTTAAAATAGTGGGTTATTAGAACACTCTGAACGTTCTGATCCGGGAAATCTTCTAAAAAAACCACGAGGGTCAAATACAACCTCCCGGATCATAACGCAGTGTCCTAGTAACCATTTTCTTATCTAGATTACCGGTTAAGATAATTTAAACGACACGTTTTACACAATAAAACTAATTTACTGACTTGTTTTAAAACGTTATGTAAACAACGCGCAATGGTACATGCCATGACGTGGCGTTATTTTAACATCGCGCAATGGTACATGCCATGACTTGGCGTTATGTTAACATCGCGCAATGGTACATGCCATGACGTGGCGTTATGTTAACATCGCGCAATGGTACATGTTATGACCTGACGTTATGTCAACAACGCGCAATGGTACATGTTATGACCTGACGTTATGTCAACAACGCGCAATGGTACATGTTATGACCTGACGTTATGTCAACAACGCGCAATGGTACATGTTATGACCTGACGTTATTTTAACAACGCGCAATGGTACATGCCATGACCTGACGTTATTTTAACATCGCGCAATGGTACATGCCATGACCTGACGTTATTTTAACATCGCGCAATGGTACATGCCATGACCAGACGTTATTTTAACATCGCGCAATGGCACATGCCATGACCTGGCGTTATTTTAACATCGCGCAATGGCACATGCCATGACCTGGCGTTATTTTAACATGGCACATGCCATGACGTGGCGTTATGTTAACATCGCGCAATGGCACATGCCATGACGTGGCGTTATGTTAACATCGCGCAATGGCACATGCCATGACCTGGCGTTATGTTAACATCGCGCAATGGCACATGCCATGACCTGGCGTTATGTTAACATCGCGCAATGGTACACACCATGACCTGGCGTTATTTTAACATCGCACGCAATGGAACTTGTTACGACCTGACGTCAAGGAACTCTTGGACGAAAATAGCGTTGACAAAAAATCCTGAAATTTACATTACACACGAAGTAAAGTGTTGCATTTACCACTTGCAACTGATTTTTTTTAAATGTATAATCTATGCATGGTTTTCATGCAATCACCAGTATTTAGTTATATACGGTTGTACTATTGTATTTCAAAGAAGAAGCCAACGTGCGAGAAAATAATGATAAACACGCGATAAAGGCTACAAACTGTACACGGGAACTACAAGGACAAGTCCATAAGGCAAAATTAATGTAGGCCCTGTTAAAATGACAATACACCAGCTGGTCTCAAAATCGACAAATACAGCATTTTCTCAAAACAGGTCTTGCAATTTCAAAACGAGCTAGTATGAGGTCGATAATATATCATTTTGCATGATCAATATACTATTGTATTGCTGTCTAAGCTGAGTTTACCCGTTTAAAAAACGCACAGCTGTTTTCCAGTTCATAGAATGTATATTTAGCAAGTGAATTTACCTTGATTAGACAAATATACAGACGCTATTTTAAACTGTACTGGGATTAAAGTGGCAGACAAACCCAGAAAATTTCGCAATGGGAAAATGTGCAAAAAACATGCGAAATGTACATGTGTCATAAGCTATATGATACATTAGTAAGTAAGATTCAATGCGTTGTTCACAACGATACCAATTTTAAGTAAGGTTGTGACAATTTCTTTTTTCCTACAATGGTATCATCTGGTGTCTAGTCCCTTTAAAGGCACAAGGCTAAGGCCCAAGAGACGCTGAACGAGATACAGTATATTCACAAAATACACGCACCTAGTATACAGCGCCGTACCATAAGTGAGTGAGTTTTTTCAATGGCTGACAAAACAGAAAAAAACTAAACTGCTCAATACATACTATCCTTACTGGAATGTATGAGCTTCTGGGAGCTAGTATTTAGTGATGCTTTCCTTCTGATCAAGAACTTTCCTAATTCATTTCGGCAATGTGGAACGAAGTTGGATTCAATCCCAAGTAGTCTGCAGATGCTCTTTCATGTCACTGAGTGTACATTTGGTGTAGAACTTGATTGTTTTGGTTATCATAAGTTTTTGATTGGACTTAAATCTGGGTACTGTGCAGGCCGAAAAAAGATACACGTAGGAATACATCTGTTACTTGTGGGCGGGTACATTGTCTTCCTTGAGTATCCATGATATATCATCGAAATGTTTGAGCGCTGATGGCCATTAATATTCATCTATGTCTGAATGTATTTCTCAGTGTTAATTGTTCCATCTACGACAAGGATACCAAACCAAGAATACCGATGCAGCCCCAGGTTGGTGCGAAGGTGACCAGCGACATATCTCAGACACCTAGGGTGCCACTATTAGTTCGCTTTTCTCCAAACTTTGTGCTACAATTGTCCAATCAGTCTAAACTGTTTTTGTTTATTTTATGCTTTACCAGTAAACCCTCTTTTTCATGGTGACAATCGAGATGTGCATTTCTTTATTACATATAGCCTCTTGGAGCCCAGAGAAGACAAATTTCTTTGCACAGTTCTCACAAAGCATTGTTCAAAGTTGGACTTATTATAAGAAGCAGTAATTCCCCCAGAGATTGATGCATGTTCTGTTTAAGAATTCGAGAAAGTTTTCTTTTACCCCGTTCAATGATAAATTTCGGACGTAATCTTTAACCATTCACAATCATAGGAACGATGAAGTTTCCGTCATTTTTCTGTCATCTCTTTACTGTGTTTACCCATTTTCAGAAAAGCAGATGCTTAAAAATGCAGCAGACGACTGCTTTGAACAATTTTCTTATATGATAATACGAGTCAATACCCTTATATCATACAATTTCTAAATGACGTTTACTCATGCAGCGAGGAATTAATGAACAGACGCTAAAAATAGCACATGACGCCATGGAATAGTTCACCCAATTATGGCCCTGCGCTGTACATGCATAGAAATATATTTTTTAATAAGTGTTGGGGTCTACGCCTTCAAATGATCAGCGTTACTTCTTCTTCTGCAGCGGTACTAATGAAGGATCGATGTGTGGTATGTTAAGATTTTGTTTGTTCATATTCATACCAATTTCTAGCGTTTATTAAGTGTATAACTTAACATACCTTCGTCTCCTCCAGACGACGATTAGGATGCAGATCAGAATTACCAACACAACTATCGGTACTATTATGTACAGCGGAACTGAAAAATAGAATTAAAATATTTCAGGTTTAATTGCAATAAAACAATTAGAATAAACAGTTTTACAGTTTTGTTATTCGTTAATTTTGGTCAGTGCACCGCTGAACAGTCATAATAAAGTGGTTTATTTGTATGACCATTGAACATTTATCGGCCAATGTATCATTATGTCTAAGAACATAAGGTGTACAATCCCCAACTGAGTGCGGTATATCATCAACTTGGTTTTGTGGTTAACTGCTTATATGATTTTGCTTCGACTGGCTAAGGATATCCAACCTATTTCGGTTAATTAATAGTTTATTGATTGAGAGTTTACTTTCTTAAAACACTTCGCTAAACCTTTTCACAATACGGCCGTCTGACGGAGCACTGTCAAAACATTATTTTGAAAACAGGTTTGTCGAAGTGTAAGATGAAACTAATGACCTCATCAAAATTTGGTAATAAAACAAATGCGGGGCTCTTTCAGCGGCATAGGCTGCCCTTTCTTTCGTTTAAAATGGTGTTGTAAATGAAAAGTTATCTTTGATTTAAGTCTTCAATTTAAACGATTTTTTGCCTTCCGACGTAGCATATATGACGCAATTTATCACGTAGTATACACACACTGTTTCATGATTCTTGAAGATATTCTATTTTTGAGCCGTATTCTCGAATGTGTCGTAGATACCAACTATTTATTTGGTTAAGAGTTTTCCTTTTCAGTTTTTTTAGCCTAACACCTTGCTTGTCGAACTGATTATTGCATTTATATGTCCGTGTCATTTACCATTGTCACCAAGTATAACGTCAAGGTGCTTATAGTGTTCAGCAAAATCAATCTGGTTGTGATTATAATAGATTATGACAGTTGTCACAAATTCTCGATGTGAACATTACTTGTGTTTTGTCAAAATTGAAATTTATAAGCCATTACTGTGATGAACGTTGAATTTGATCAAGATCATTATTTGAATCATCATGCTCAATGCAATTGATATTATTTGATGTTACGGACAATGAGCTTTCATCTGGTAATGCTTAGTAACATATAAGGAACAATAAGGGAACTTAAACGGACCCCTGATGAATTTCAACAATGATTAACATTTTCTGAGACAAGGATGACTTAACAGAACCTTTTTTCTGCCTCAAACGGGAGCGGATCAGGGATTTGACAATATAGAGGAAGTAACTTAGGGGCGAAACCTTTTGACTTGCGCCCCTCCCTAAGAACCTAAATTTATTGGCATTACGTGTTCGTTTGGGGGTAATAAATATATGTACGTATAAACATATGTTATCAATTTCTAAACGAAGATGGTTCATTATGAACAGAACAGAACAGAACAGAACAGAACAGAACAGAACAGAATATTTATTAGACTTAAGCATAACAAGCTTATCGGACGGATTAACAAATTATGGACGGATTTATTATTTCTCTCCTATATTGGTAGGAAAAGTAACCTTGGGCGACTTTAGGGGAGGAGCGCGCCGGGTGCGCCCCCGTCTTGGTTTACTAGTGTCGAAGAAAGCTTGATAGTAATAATTTAAAATCTGATAATTGATACCGTATTGTCTCTAGTAATACAACTTACAGGATGTAAGCTGATAGCTGAATCCATTTTTTTCTTCATCAATGGTATATTTTGTACTTTCGAAGGATCACCCATTCATAATGTACTGATGTGTTACATTGTATTTGAATCTTTACCGAGTGTTCATGGAGATATTGTATTACATTTAACAAATGGCAACATTTATGTTTATTTATGAGTGTGTTAGGTCTGTTTCCGCTTGTGTTTCTATGTTATTCTTTGGTGGTGGTCATAGTGATATGGCCCCTTTAAATAAAACATAAGTAGGTGTTTCGTATCGAGATTTATATTTAAGTTTTATTTGCAGTACATCCAGAAGACCATGGCCCATGTGGACAAATATTATATTCAGTATTTACAGGTGAACGCATACAGAACAAAGTATCACCATTATCATAACCAAAATTAACTGTCAGTTCACCAATTGAAAAATATTAAGCTATTAAGCAAAACACTTTTTTCACATTCTATAGTGTATAACGATTTGTTAAATGACTTATTTAAGTAGATATTTACATTGTGGCTATATCGTTGATTTTATATACAACTTTTATCAGAAATAATAACATTAACTTATAAAAAACTTTTAACATATTTCATTATTATTATTATTATTATTATTATTATCCGAATCAATGTCAACTTTGTTATGTCATACAAATATAAATGACAAAACATGTGTTTCATATACATTTATCCACTTTCAGTTATAAAAACTGAATCAAACATGCGTGTATCCCTCAATAGGAGAATAAGGTGTGCTTATGATAAACCGTCGTTTGATTAAAGTTGCACAATTATCATTTGAAACAAAACAATACAGATTTATTATCAATCAAATTCATCTCAACTTACGCATTTTTCGGTGGATTTCTGCAGCCGATTCTGGTTCCGGTTCCTCCTCTGGTTCGGGCGTCTCCGGTTCTGGTTTAGGAGGTTCCGGTTCCGGTGTAGGAACTGTTTCCGGTCGTGGCGAATGCCTGCTAGTTGTGGTTTGAGGCATGTCTGTAAAAATAGATTTATAGCAAGATAACAAAATAAACAAGAATTCTCCTCTAATACCAATAATATTCTTATAGAGTTTTAGACATAGATATATTGAATCAGAAAAAAGCTGAAGTAAAAAATAACAGACAAGTGTTCAGTAATGTCAACATGCAATTAGAATCAATGAATTAATACATGAATGAATGAATGAACGAACGAACGAACGAACGAACGAACGAACGAACGAACGAACGAACGAAAGAACGAACGAACGAATGAACATAAGATTGAACGAATAAGTGTTAAAAAAGATCTCACCTGTCGCGCAAAGAAACTTCCGCTGTTCCGAAGGCGAGGGATCAAATCTCACGTAGGCGGTGTTGTTGTAGACCTTGACATACCCATACCCGGTGACACCGGATGCTAAAAATATGATTCTTTTTTAAATAAGTAAGCTCGAAACTTTTGCCTTTATTTCTTTTTACATTCACACACTTGATGTCCATGAATATATATGGTAAAGATCTCAAATAAAATATAATACACGGTCATTTACAAGAATTATTTAATTTTACACGTTTACGTTTATTAATTGCAATGTCAAGCCATCAGTCAGCCACACAGCGCTATTCCCGACCTTAAAACCAGCTCGATAATTGCAAACACACGTTTTATTTATGGATGCCACAATGGTCCTAAGAGAATCGATATCTATACTCCAGTAATTTTTTTATCAATGTATGAATTTAACTATTTATTTCATTAACAGTTTTCGCTTTGGTTTTATAAAACTGTAGACTATATTTAAGTATGAAATTAAAATGCAAATCACTAGCCTTTTCGGAGATTGGCTTTGATCACATGAATCCGGACCATGCCCGTCCACAATTGACTGACCACTGTTGTCGGCAAGTTCAAGGTGCCGTTGTAGGCGAGCTGTTCAAAGTTAGCCGTGACACAGGCTTGAGCCACCTGTGCCCATGTGAGATAGGGATTTCCAAACGATGGCAACGCGACTGGCGATCCATTCTCTATGACAAAATATTGTTTTAAAAGTACCCAAACGTATATAAATAAACAGCTTTTGTGTTTATAATTATAAACATTGAAAGTCTTATATAAAATGTATATTCGGTGTATCATACATTCATCATAAATAGCGACTGGTGATAGTTTGAACCAAAATACTTCACAAAAGTGCTGACAAAACATAATCAAGAACATTTCTTTTATCCAACAATGTTGATTGATAATACATGTCTTCATGTGATACAAATTCCTGCTTTTAAATGTGCAAAGACACATATAATACAAACTCAAACCCACTTTTCTGACAATACGTCAACAGGGACAGCGTACACTTGGTGAAGATAAACTTCCGCGCGTTCCCATTGAACGCCACACAGTCCCCCTCGTTCTTAAGGTGCGCATGCTCCGAAACAGCGTTGTCGGGCAGGCCAGAAACTGTAAAGACAGCTAAACTGTAGAACCATTCAGAAGTTCAGAGTAACATTGAATAATATGGATGTAATGCAACCAATACATTACACTGACTTGAATACCGATTTTATGCAAATAATACTTCACAGTACATTCAATGCCGATGTAATGCACATTTTACATTACACTAAACTGAATACCGATGTAATGCAATTACTGAGTCACATTTCATTAAATACCGATGCTATACCAAAAACCAATTACATAACTTAACACTGAATACTGATGTTACACAAGCATTACTATCCTACATGTCATTGAATCCGATGAAATGTAAGCTGTACATACAAGGAATTATCCCATGTTTATTTTTGCTTATTCATTCAGCGACTGAGTAGCGGCAGTGATTTTATTTGAAATAAATTAATTAAACACAACAATGATATAGCGAACCTTTTGAGTAAACAGATATTTCGCCGAAGCCGCCACAAAGCTGTCCATCTCTGACGTCACATATTCTATTGCATTTGGTGTTGTCAAGTGTCGTGGGTGGTATACCATGCATGCAAATACATGTGTTACCCTGTGTAATCAATGCAAAACATGTTGTAAGTTCAATTTTGTTAAGAACGAGAATTATTAACAGTGACATGCTGTTATAAAAGGCGGCCGCGACACATAGATGCCTGTTTTCCCGTCGGATACAGGCGTCACTTAAAAGTTCTCCAACCCATTGACTAAAGCTCATTACCATTTTACGTCCAGACCATATCAAGTGTGTGTATACCACGTGATAAATCGCGTAATGAATGCTACATCGGGAAGCTATATTTGCTTCGAATGAAGACTTTAAACGAAAATAACTTTACTATTTCTTCACCATTTTAAATTAAACATAGCACAGTCTACGTTTCTTACGGAGCACCGCCTCCAAACTTTTACCAAGTTTGATTGAGAATTAAGTTTCTTAAAACACTTCGACAAACCTTTTTTTCAATACGGCCGTCTGACGGAGCGCTGTCAAAATATCATTTTGGAAACAGGTTTGTCGGAGAGTTTGACAAAACTAATCACCGTATCAAACTCCGGTAATAAAACGAAGGCGTGGCTCTTTAAGCGGCATAGACTGCCCATTGTTTAATTTAAAATGGTGTAGTAAACGAAAAGTTAACTTAGTTTTAAGTCTTTATTTTAAGCAAAATATTGCCTTCCGACGTAGCATATATGACGTAATTTATCACGTGGTACACACACACACACACACACACACACACACACACACACACACACACACACACACACTGATATCTAGTCCAATCTCCGATGTTCACAATGTCTGCTTTTTGTATAAATTGGACAATGATATAAATGGAAATGATGGTATTTATACTATAAAAAAACAACAATTTGAGATCATATCCATCCCGAAACGTGAAATGTTCGTTAATCGACAGCCTCAACGGTCACTGACATATGACATGCAATTCTTATCACCTATTTGTGCGTTTTTTAGGAATAAAATATGTTAATTATGCATTACGCGCTCCTGTCAATATTATAAATATGTGCATAAAATTATAGATACTAGAAACTACGAGAATACTGTCAAAAGGCGATTATTATACCCTTTTCTTTTTCTTTTTAATTATTAACGGCTTAATTTATTGACAAATAGAGTCGAAAAATATGAAAAACAATATGTCATTTTAAAATTGAAAAGAACAATTTGATACGCAAAAAATATGTCATTTTCACAAGCAAAAACCGTTTGCGATTTGTGCAGACATACGCCAATAAACTGTGTTGTCAACTGCGTCTGATGATTTCTTGTCTTTATTTTCTGGATATTAGCCGGTCCTTCAATTTCGTTTTCCATTCATAGAACCATATGAATAGATTAATAAACGTTTCGTCAATTTGTGTTTTCTTTTTTATTTAGTAACTCAATAATGCCACTCCAATCGGCATCACTGTCATCTTAGTAGTTGAATGGTCCTTACTGTTATCGCTATAACGTCGCAGAGTTCGTAGGCCGTATAGCAATTTCCAAGACTTATTTGACTATATAGCGCAACTATAAATGCACGTAGAGTCGTACTTTTATCGCAATTTTCAATAACTTCATAACCACACCCGAAGGTTAATCGGTGTGTAAAGTCTGTACGATATCAACCTGTTCAACCCTTATCTCTACCATTATCGCTATAACATCGTGTTTTTAAAAGACCGTAAAATATCTTTGATCTTCGACTTGATTTATGACTTTTGTAATCATGGTGTTCCTCACCTAGCAATATATCCACAATCGAAAACAACAATGTTTTACATAGATTTGACCCAAACGGAAGTAGCTATGATGTAATACTGATGTCATTCCTATGACACGCCCCAATGTTCATCTGTAAATAATAGTAATGTCCTTTCAAAAAACTATCAATATATTCTAAAATAATCTACTGTGTTACCATAACCGCTATGCCGATCCATAGGCCGTAATACATTCTCCGAGTTCCGTCACCTCATCTCTTTATACATGCGATCGTTCATAATATAATTTAAAAGATGACGTGGTGGTGTTCATAGGTCGTAATGTATTCTCAACTCGTCTCTACATGCATCCGATCCTTACCATTATTACGATAACGCCGTGTTGTTCATAAGTCGTAATACATTCTCACCTCATCCCTATATCCCTCCAATCCTTACCATTATTACGATGACGCCGTGTTGTTCATAGGCCGTAATACATTCTCACCTCATCCCTATATCCCTCCAATCCTTACCATTATTACGATGACGCCGTGTTGTTCATAGGCCGTAATACATTCTCACCTCATCCCTATATCCCTCCAATCCTTACCATTATTACGATGACGCCGTGTTGTTCATAGGCCGTAATACATTCTCACCTCATCCCTATATCCCTCCAATCCTTACCATTATTACGATGACGCCGTGTTGTTTATAGGTCGTAATACATTCTCACCTCATCTCTATATCCCTCCAATCCTTACCATTATTACGATGACGCCGTGTTGTTTATAGGTCGTAATACATTCTCACCTCATCCCTATATCCCTCCAATCCTTACCATTATTACGATGACGCCGTGTTGTTCATAGGCCGTAATACATTCTCACCTCATCTCTATATCCCTCCAATCCTTACCATTATTACGATGACGCCGTGTTGTTTATAGGTCGTAATACATTCTCACCTCATCCCTATATCCCTCCAATCCTTACCATTATTACGATGACGCCGTGTTGTTCATAGGCCGTAATACATTCTCACCTCATCCCTTTATCCCGCCAATCCATACCATTATTACGATGACGCCGTGTTGTTCATAGGTCGTAATACATTCTCACCTCATCCCTATATCCCTCCAATCCTTACCATTATTACGATGACGCCGTGTTGTTCATAGGTCGTAATACATTCTCACCTCATCCCTATATCCCTCCAATCCTTACCATTATTACGATGAGGTGGTGTTGTTCATAGGTCGTAATACATTCTCACCTCATCCCTATATCCCTCCAATCCTTACCATTATTACGATGACGCCGTGTTGTTCATAGGTCGTAATACATTCTCACCTCATCCCTATATCCCTCCAATCCTTACCATTATTACGATGACGCCGTGTTGTTCATAGGTCGTAATACATTCTCAACTCGTCTCTATATCCCTCCAATCCTTACCATTATTACGATGACGCCGTGTTGTTCATAGGCCGTAATACATTCTCACCTCATCCCTATATCCCTCCAATCCTTACCATTATTACGATGACGCCGTGTTGTTTATAGGTCGTAATACATTTTCACCTCATCCCTATATCCCTCCAATCCTTACCATTATTACGATGACGCCGTGTTGTTCATAGGCCGTAATACATTCTCACCTCATCTCTATATCCCTCCAATCCTTACCATTATTACGATGACGCCGTGTTGTTCATAGGTCGTAATACATTCTCACCTCATCCCTATATCCCTTCAATCCTTACCATTATTACGATGACGCCGTGTTGTTCATAGGCCGTAATACATTCTCACCTCATCCCTATATCCCTCCAATCCTTAACATTATTACGATGACGCCGTGTTGTTTATAGGTCGTAATACATTCTCACCTCATCCCTATATCCCTCCAATCCTTACCATTATTACGATGACGCCGTGTTGTTTATAGGCCGTAAATCACATTCCAATAATCAACCACTAGGTCTAGTATGTGCCGAGCGCCACCCCAACTAAGGACCGTTCACTAACTACTATAAATCCGACCCGGATACTTACCATAAGTGTTATAACGTCGTGGGACTACACAGTTTGACGTTAATTTGTTTCTAAAGCACGTTATATCAATATTATCATTATCGATATGCTTCTCACAGGCCGTATAACATTCCCTAAGATTATCTGTATGTAAAGTGCTTCGTCTTCTTTATATAATAGACATGTCTACCTAACAAGACTTAATATTACCGCCCTGACGCAATGATATTCCCATGCAGTATAACATGTTCTAAGATTCACCTAGCTTCAAGGCTCTACAGCCAACGATTGTTCTCGTTACTTTCTCTATACTTTATCAATAGTTGTCAATGTAATGATCCTTGCCGATATCGCTATGAGTCCATGCCGGTCGCCGGTCGTATATTAATATAACATTAAATAAGATTCACCTAAATGGGCAGCCATATGTCCTCGCCTTACCATTTTTGCTATAACGGCATGCCAATCGTTGGGTGTACAACATTTGCCTTTGTGTAAAGCTTACCGTCATTGCTATGACGTCATGATGCTCACAGGCCGTATAACACTCTCCTAGATCCATCTGTGTGATAAGCGCTACCTCCACCCAACGGTCGTTCTCTACATATTCTATACAACCTAAAATGAAGCATGAGATTTATTTATTCAGGTTAAATTATGTATGTCATTGTTCTTTCATGTTAAACATACATTAACACATACACGCATCTCGTGTAGATGGGTTGAGCAATGCCATAACAGCATTTGTTTCAGCTTTTCATTAAGCACTTCGAGATAACTGGCTCAAGTTACAATAGCAGTGATTATCTGCTTAATTTCCCCTGTACATGCAATTGTATACTGATAAAACATTGCATTGGCACCAATGTGGCATCAATGTGGTGTCAATGCGGCGTCAATGTGGCGTCAATGTGGCGTCAATATGGCATCAATGTGGCGTCAATGTGGCGTCAATGTGGCATGAATGTGGCGTCAATGTGGCGTCAATGTGGCGGCGTTAATGTGGCGTCAATGCGGCATCAGTGTGGCGTCAATGTGGCGTCAATGTGGCATCAATGTGGCGTCATTGTGGCGTCAATGTGTCGTCAATGTGTCGTCGATATGGCGTCAATGTGTCGTCAGCGTGGCATCAATGTGGCGTCAATGTGGCGTAAATATGGCATCAATGTGGAATCAATGTTGCGTCAATGTGGCATAAATGTGGCGTCAATGTGGTATCAATTTGAAATCACTGATGTAATTTACATGATTGTTATCAAAGCTCCCAAACAGTGCTACGTGCGCACGTAAGTCAATATAGTGAATAAAACAAGTAGGAAATTAGGTGGGTATGACCATCTCCGGTATATTTCATATTCAAGTGTGGCGAGAAGAAGAGAACACCCAAATGGAACACTACACATGGCCAACTAGCTGTTTTGTAATAAAATTGACATTACAGAGACAAGCATTTCCATTCGGAACTCCTCGGCCATTCTTCGAAAACAACCAAGGATGCATATGGACAGTTTACAACGTCAGAAGTATTTACATTTTATCTACGCTGCAAATATATCGCGTAGTCATTCTAATTTATCAGACTTTCCTCTAGGACTTTTATTTTGTTATGCTTTGAAATCAGTTTGAACTTAGAGATACAAATTACACATAGTATTATCATTTGTTTTGCGAACTACTTCTACTACTAGTATATACTAATGTTACGGCATACATCCGCTGTTGTTGTCGGTGGAAAACGGTCAAAGTTTTCCGATTGAAGCACTTAATGCCACAGCTAATCTGACCATTCTGGAACAATCGCTTAAACAATTTTCAATTAGAGATCAATTATCTTTTCTGATTTCATGGAAAAATCAGATTAGTGAACAAACAAGTCGATCAACTTATTAATTTACACTTGTTCCATTTTAAAATTAATTGAATACAATTATTTGCTCAAACTTTAGACAGTATTGATTTGCTTCAATCATAGATAATTGAAAATGAAAAGTTCTGATGATCATTTGGTATTCGGGAAACTGATTGTTACTTACAATATTGCGGATATCTATAAAATAGTGAGACATGTTAAGACAATGACAAGATGTACACGTATTGCAGATTTTATATATTGGCATTTTGCTTGTCTGTAGTCGCAGTGATTCTGGATATTTTATCTTTACAAGGATTAAACGTTTGGGAAGTATTGGAAACCAACGATGGAAAACTGTGGACAAATTTATTCCAAGTCTGTTATAAAGTTAAAGAAACTGAGGAGTGCAACTCCTTAAATGAAGATGGTAAACTATCGATTTATAGTATAGTTATTAGTATAATATAGTCAATGACAAAACTAAGTTCTGTTTTACTATAGATTATACTAATGGCGTTTCATGATTCCAATTTCAGTTTTGGTTTCAAGGGTTTCGCGGGTTGGAGTTCTGCTTTTGAATGTTTTGCTTGAAGTAATAAATTCATGGTTTTGTATACATCTTCAACAACATGATGGAGCTTCTGTATGCAGGTTTTTCGGTTTTAGAACAACAAACGATAAAACTAGTTACCAGTAAATTAGTAACTGTCACAACAAATACACAGTTCGTAAAACCGACATAAAAGCAAAACTAGTTTATTACCAACAAAATCGCCCGAAACCATCAGTAGGCCTTTGTGTCACACACTATCGGTTATGGACAGTACCACAAAATATAACTAATATATGTATATAAATATATAATGCATGAAAAATTCCCAGCCCTTATGTTGCAAATGAAAGGATGAATAACACTATTGTTATTTGCCAATGGCTCGAAATTGAATATTACGGGCATTGTAAAAATACTTAATATGCAAATCTTCCACGTATGATATTTTTAATTCATTTTAATATTAAAAATAATTGATGTTAATTTAATTCATCATTGATGTCAATGGCTTCGCCTTATCAACGATCGAATGGCATGATCGATTTTAAAAGCCTATGACTGTGGGGGAGTAACTGGAGATACTTTATGTCGTTTTCTGATACCTACAACGTTTTGAACGATTTTTCTGTTTTTGAATAATTGTCATGTTCTACCTGTTTGTGACTTTTGAAGTCATTTAAATGTGTCCTCGCTGATAAGGCGGTCGAATGACTTCTTCTGAATAGTGATCTATATGTCAATAATTGTTTAATTTGTAGTTGCAACAGAACATGGCCGAAGTCTCTTGGTTGTACGAATTCTTGTAATCGTGACAGTAGAGCAAATGGTGACGTCAGCAGTTCTTTTGATTTTCCATGTGACGTGTGCAAAATCTTGTGACGTCATACCTTACATCAGTATGATACAGAGCGTCGTAGCAGGTGAATCCTTATTTGTTTGGCTTCAAAACTGTATCAATGTCTAGTTTGCTTTAAGCATATTTCATAACGTGAAACACAAACGGCTGTTTTATTGTATTACATTTTCATTGCATATACATTTCATTTCATTTCAAATAGATCCACAGTACTAGTATCTACCAATCAAACTGACTCTATAATGACTCATATAAAACTTATAAAGCTGTCTTAACAACCAGGCAATTATGGCATACACCAACATTGAAATATGAATCTATTTTGTTTCAGGAATTTGTACACTTTCAAGCCTGCTGATATATGAATTAAAGGTTCACCAACCATACTTCACATATGGAGCTGGATTTATATTGCCATTGATATCTGGAGGGTTGATCGTTATGACCACGATATGTGTTATAGCGGGAAAATTGTTAGCAAAGAGAACCAAACCATATGTTCGACAGACCCCGTAACAACAATGCAATTCGACACATTACCTTTTCGTCCAAATGATTAGTAGATCTAAATAGTTTAAAATAATATTACTCTCATTTTTAACAACGAGGAGATTGTGTGATAGTGTTTTGTTCTATAGCAAACACTGCTAAACACGTGTCAATTTAAACATTTTCAATTTTACTAAATACACGAATAAAATTGTTCACAGACATTTTCTCTCTCATATGTTGATTCGTGACGATAAGAATCATTGTGTTTTTTATGAGGCATTCTGTTTTCCTGAAGAATTCGACTCGTTACACATTTCAGAAATGATTATGAACTAGAATTACGTTACATGATAAAACAGCAATTCAGTGGAAACTGCAGGGACAAGTCCAGTGTTTAACAAGTTTAACAGAAATAGTGTAAGAACATTAAATAATTAAACGCGATGGATATTCTGTATGTTTTTTTTGTACGTTTTGTTTCTGTCATTAAGTTTCTATTGGGTTTTGTGCCTTACATAGGGCCATCGTTGACTGTTCGGCTACTGCGCAATTCCTTGTAGTTTTCATTTATTATTAATATCATTTGTTGAGAATTTCCCCACATTGTAAACAAATAGTCCAACCACTTTACTCGCTCAGATAGGCGTAGCTACCTTAGGTGATTCAAATCATTGTTTACTCCATTAATTGATTTGTATCTGTTCAGCCTTGAGCCGTAGTTAGGGCATTACGATGCGATACATCTAATTTGCATACAAAATATCATTAACGTTTATGATAAGTCGATAAATCGACAATACAAAAAAGTCTTAAACGTGACATAACATTTTATTTATAAAATAATGACATGTCGTTATTGACATGCCTTTGAATGGGGTATCAAATTGCTAACCTTCTGGCTTTACGAATATCATCATCAAATGCAAATTTAACCGCATCTAATTCCAAAACTTTGATTTTCATTGATTCATTTTAAAGTTATGATAGTATAGTTTTCTCATCACGTCGCACTATTCTCCGAAAACTCATCATGAACGGGGAACGTATCATACAACAAGCCCATCATAATTATATAGGGCAAGGCATAATTCGATAGGGCAAGGCATAATTCTATATATAAGTCCACTTACAACAGAATATATTAATTCAGATAAAACTCTACGGCTTTAATTTTACAGACAATGCTGCTTTTGGTAGAGAATTATTTAAGGAATAAAATGCGGGATGGATTTCATTATCGGGGTATGAACGCAATTGGGCTGGTCAAAGTGTGTGGAGTTCGAAGGATGATTGATGTTGATTTATTTTACGTGACTTTCTGGCACAATAAAAACAATGAAAAGAAAAAAATCATGAATATTGTTATGCGATGATTCTCGATCCGAACATAACCGAAGATGTTGCGTTCACCGGATGATAAACGCAATTGACAAAAGGCAGTTCATTTAAGTAATGGAAGTTGAGGTGTAAATATAGCCTAATGACTTTGGTGTAGATCCGATGTGTTTGCGAACGAAACAAATTGAATTGAATGTGGCAATAAGTTGGAGGAACATAACCATGTTCTTAATGAGAGCCACTCGACTTCAGATGTTAAAGCAAATACTATGAACACACCGACAGACACATAAAAGCAAGATTTTTGTGACACTCAAATGTGTTTAAACCAGCAAGCCTTCGCTAAGTACAGAATAAAATAAAAAAAATAGATTTGTTTACGCATTGTTTAAACAATTATCTCTGGCAAAGCTTGTTCAAATATACTTTGCATGTACAAGATTTTGGGCATAACATATGCTCCAAGTGACATTCTGCTGTTGCCATCTGACCATGATTATAAACGTACATTTTTTTAGCAACAGTCTGTGAACAACTTATCTCGCTCATGCAAACTCATGTATTTCGTTTCGGCAATGACGTTTTGCAACTCGGCGTCGGACCACGCATGTGTAGTGTATATGTAATAGCTGTTGAATACACAAATTTTATATGCACACCTAATTCAAGCATTGAATTGACCAGGTTAGCTTTTAAATTTTCTTAAAAATTGTGTAGCAATGTGACTGATATGCTTAAAATAACAAACACTATATAAAATCATTGGCTTTTTATATTGAATATTTGATTTTTTTCCCTCTCACAAGTCATAATTCTCCAAGGATGTTTTATAAGTATTCTTTAAAGTGGTAGGGTCATTGCTAAAGGTGGAATCGATTGGTCTGTTCCAAAGAAAACAACCGACTTGCGGTCACCTTTATAGTACAACTGTTTTCTTTTTCTATGCTTACAACCTGGGAGATTTGGACCAATTATTGTCGGAGAGGGAGTTCGACAAGGTTATTGTTTATGGATAAAATGAATTGGATAAGGGATGATACTTGAATGCAATATTTCTGAGCTAATTCGATTTATGGTATCAGTGTTTAGATTTGGGCAAAACCGACAATCGTGGTTTTGAGTGGGGACTTATGCTGCTATATGGAATATTTATTATTGTATTTTAATCATTAATTTAGACATAAACCGGTGATCTCAGACCCCAAAATGCAGTTGTTCTTGATCAAGTTTTTAGTCTGCCCGCTCCTATCAGCTGCATCACGGCTTGGCCCCACCGCACCCCCCCCCCCCCCCCCCCCCCCCCCCATTGCGATGTTAAATATGATATAAGTCTAGACGCCTACATGGGAAATTAAACCGGCAACAATTTAGAACCCCAAACGTCGTTGTGTAACACCGATGACTGACATATAGAATTTTAAACTGTAGATGATAGAAAGAGGCACCAACTACCCGGCTCAATCGAGGTGAAAAACATCTCGTTTAAGCTTGTATGAATGCGCAAGTATTCGGTTGATCAGATACCTAATATTTGAAATATTCGAGTTATGTTTGGCATACCTATGTACAACATGACCACCGTAGTCTGGTGATATCCGACCCAGAATTCCTCTCCCTCGGGAATGCCCCATTCGTTTCCTGCTATGCCAACCGTGACGTTGTCAAATGGGCTGAAGATCAGAGTTGGTGTTGCCAGTTGGCAGGAAGTGTTTGCATTGTTCCAAGAAGTACCTTTCTCTGATCCGTTGGAAAAAGGGTCTGGAATTCGTTTAAGAAAAAACCCTGAGGCAATACTCTCAATCTATAATACGAAATATACGTTATTTTACATTAATTAACGATGTTCTATTTTAAAGAACAATATGATTTGTAAACCTTTTTCGTTAACCTTCCTCATCTTTTATACCATAATAATAATAATAATAATAATAATATATATATATATAATATATCTTTTAAAGACAATTATTTGCTTTTTAAGTATACTTAAATGTTGTTTTCGACATGTATTCTGATTGTTAAGTTGTACAACGTCCTTAAAAAATGCACTCTTACTCCCAAATAAGATTTACCACAATTAATAATATTGTTTTAATATTCTAAAGAGATGAATAAATGTCGAAAGCAAATGTTCTTATAAAGGATACCGAGTTTAATTTGAAAGAAATGATCATAAAACATGGTATTTCTACCTTATTAGACTATAGTAGACCGCAGTAAATCATATGGCATTCACCAATCATTTAATATTTTTGCGCTTTCAGCTATGAAATACACGGTTACAATCTTGTAATCAGTAATTAATATTTTCCATAAATGCATTATTTAGTAAGTAGTTAAAGGTTTATCAGTCAAAATTGATGTTTGTTATACATGTGTATGTACTGATTTTGGATAAGAGTGTCACTTTAAACATATTTCTTGTAAAGATTGGTGAAAGAAAACCTAGAAACCTAGATAATTTCTATTACCTGTAGCGAATGCCCGAGTCATAGTCCAGACTAGCAAACACAGTAATACACGCATAGTCCGAGTTATGAAGTCGTCTACGTTGTTTTAAAGCGGTCAAAAAGAGATTAACGATCGTTTCAATAAAATGTTGGAATAGTTTATTAGTAAACCGATCGGGTACTTTCTCGGTATGAGTTAAAACAGAAAAAGCTAGTAAACTCCGGTATAATGTTGTCCAACACGATTTAGATCGAAACACGGTTAAAATATTACCCTAAATAAAAATATTCGAGGATTGTCAAATAATAAGTTATATGTTAATGAGATATACTCATATCTCAAAGGGTATGGTTTAATCAGATTCACTCAAGTCATGAAAAACAATTGCGAATTAAACATTCCCCTGGGGCAACTATTACGCATTCATTATTGTTTTAAAAATGATTCATGTTTTGGTATTGCGCATAAATTATTATATTAGAAAAAAAGATTTCTGATTTATGAAATGAAGCGTTGCTTAATATATATATAAAGTATGGACGATAAACAACACAAACATGTTCTGAGATGGACAATTATTTATAATGTTGTTTAACGTCTGTTCATCGCTTGAGTTAAAACCTAACCACGGTGTTGGCCATTTGTTCAGATAAATTAGACCTCGTTAATGATTTTTATAACATAACGATATGCTAACACATTCCGATATAATTATGAAGTAAAATAACGCCACTCAATATGATTTCCATCGATAGGCCATGGGTTGTTCTTAAAAAATACTCAGACGTTAATACATTTATTTCATCTAAGGATGCAAGTCACACATCTTTCAAGCAATCATTATTATTTTATTTATATCTAACACATAACACCTACTGTCCACCAAGTCATTCGAGACTATCAGCCTTTATATATTTTTACGCTAGGTACAAGCTCACTGATACTGGTTTTTCCTTCAGGAATAATCTTATACCCTGTATGGTAGAAAAAATGTTTTGTATATGCGTATTTTGACTGTCTATATTTCATTCCCCGATCTTTCAGAGTCACGCACCCTCTCTTTTGGATGTTGTTAAGGTTTATGAAGTTGGCACACAATCGTCGAAATTGGTCGAACCTCACTGGGTCGAGGTCATTTTGGAAATACTGACTTGACGGAATGAAAATAAAGTCGTCATCATCTGGTTCGAGTTTGTTCGAGACTTTTCCTTTCTTACGTGAGCCATGTTTCACTTCTAATTGAGATTTTGCATGTTTATTCGTTAAAACTTTACCACCATTTTTATCAAACACGTTCAACTGAAACGTCAAAAAGTTTGGCCCAGTGGCATCAATGTCTTGGCTGAAATGGTTAAAGTCAGCTATGTTTTCTAACACTTGCTTGAAGAAAGGATGGTTTGCGCGACAGAACATGATCGAATTTGTTACCATAAACTCGGTATTGAAAATAAGTGACGCATGCTCATACGGCTCTGGTGACAGCACACATGCGTACTTGTTCAGGACTCGGTGAAGTGGACGGAGACATTGAGTGTCAATATCCGCGTACACTCCCCCATACTCATAAAGCACCACGTACCTGAAACGAGAAAACGAAAGGAAGTAATTCAGAAATTTCAGTCAAAACTATTTTATTTATGTTAGGGGTCGTTTACAGAGCTCCTCATATCATTGCTATCATGACCTTCATTTCATACTTGATGAAATAAAAACCATTGAAAGAGCTCTTTTATAATCATACTTGATGTACTATATACTCTCGTAGGAGCTCCTATATGACCATACTTGATGTACTATATACTCTCGAAGGAGCTCCTCTATGACAATACTTGATGAACTAGATACTCTCGAAGGAGCTCCTCTATGACAATACTTGATGAACTAGATACTCTCGAAGAAGCTCCTCTATGACCACACTTGATGTACTAGATACTCTCGTAGGAGCTCCTATATGACCATACTTGATGTACTATATACTCTCGTAGGAGCTCCAATATTACCACACTTGATGTACTAGATACTCTCGAAGGAGCTCCTATAATACCACACTTGATGTACTATATACTCTCGTAGGAGCTCCTCTATGACCATACTTGATGTACTATATACTCTCGAAGGAGCTCCTCTATGACCATACTTGATGAACTATATACTCTCGAAGGAGCTCCTATATGAACATACTTGATGTACTATATACTCTCGTAGGAGCTCCTCTATGACCATACTGATGTACTATATACTCTCGTAGGAGCTCCTATATTACCACACTTGATGTACTATATACTCTCGTAGGAGCTCCTATATGACCATACTGATGTACTATATACTCTCGAAGGAGCTCCTCTATTACCATACTTGATGTACTATATACTCTCGAAGGAGCTCCTCTATGACCATACTGATGTACTATATACTCTCGTAGGAGCTCCTATATTACCACACTTGATGTACTATACACTCTCGTAGGTGCTCCTCTATGACCATACTGATGTACTATATTCTCTCGAAGGAGCTCCTCTATGACCATACTTGATGAACCATATACTCTCAAAGGAGCTCCTCTATGAACATACTTGATGAACTATATACTCTCGTAGGAGCTCCTCTATGACCATACTTGATGAACCATATCCTCTCGTAGGAGCTCCTATATTACCACACTTGATGTACTATATACTCTCGTAGGAGCTCCTATATGACCATACTGATGTACTATATACTCTCGTAGGAGCTCCTATATGACCATACTGATGTACTATATACTCTGGAAGGAGCTCCTATATTACCACACTTGATGTACTATATACTCTCGTAGGAGGTCCTCTATGACCATACTGATGTACTATATACTCTGGAAAGAGCTCCTATATTACCACACTTGATGTACTATATCCTCTCGTAGGAGCTCCTCTATTACCATACTTGATGTACTATATACTCTCGTAGGAGCTCCTATATTACCACACTTGATGTACTATATCCTCTCGTAGGAGCTCCTCTATTACCATACTTGATGTACTATATACTCTCGTAGGAGCTCCTATATGACCATACTGATGTACTATATACTCTGGAAGGAGCTCCTATATTACCACACTTGATGTACTATATACTCTCGTAGGAGCTCCTCTATGACCATACTGATGAACTATATACTCTCGAAGGAGCTCCTATATTACCACACTTGATGTACTATATACTCTCGTAGGAGCTCCTCTATGACCATACTGATGTACTATATACTCTGGAAGGAGCTCCTATATTACCACACTTGATGTACTATATACTCTCGTAGGAGCTCCTCTATGACCATACTGATGAACTATATACTCTCGAAGGAGCTCCTATATGACCATACTTGATGTACTATATACTCTCGTAGGAGCTCCAATATTACCACACTTGATGTACTATATACTCTCGTAGGAGCTCCTATATTACCACACTTGATGTACTAGATACTCTCGAAGGAGCTCCTCTATGACCACACTTGATGTACTAGATACTCTCGTAGGAGCTCCTATATGACCATACTTGATGTACTATATACTCTCGTAGGAGCTCCTCTATGACCATACTTGATGAACCATATACTCTCGAAGGAGCTCCTCTATGAACATACTTGATGTACTATATACTCTCGTAGGAGCTCCTATATGACCATACTTGATGTACTATATACTCTCGTAGGAGCTCCTCTATGACCACACTTGATGTACTATATCCTCTCGTAGGAGCTCCTCTATGACCATACTTGATGTACTATATACTCTCGAAGGAGCTCCTCTATGACCATACTTGATGTACTATATACTCTCGTAGGAGCTCCTCTATGAACATACTTGATGTACTATATCCTCTCGTAGGAGCTCCTCTATGACAATACTTGATGTACTATATACTCTCGTAGGAGCTCCTCTATGACCACACTTGATGTACTATATCCTCTCGTAGGAGCTCCTCTATGACCAGACTTGATGTACTATATCCTCTCGTAGGTGCATGACCATACTTGATGTACTATATACTCTCGTAGGAGCTCCTCTATGACCATACTTGATGTACTATATACTCTCGAAGGAGCTCCTCTATGACCATACTTGATGTACTATATCCTCTCGTAGGAGCTCCTCTATGACCATACTTGATGTACTATATACTCTCGAAGGAGCTCCTCTATGACCATACTTGATGTACTATATACTCTCGAAGGAGCTCCTCTATGACCATACTTGATGAACTATATACTCTCGAAGGAGCTCCTCTATGACCATACTTGATGTACTATATACTCTCGTAGGAGCTCCTCTATGACCATACTTGATGAACTATATACTCTCGTAGGAGCTCCTCTATGACCATACTTGATGAACTATATACTCTCGTAGGAGCTCCTCTATGACCATACTTGATGAACTATATACTCTCGAAGGAGCTCCTCTATGACCATACTTGATGAACTATATACTCTGGAAGGAGCTCCTCTATGACCATACTTGATGAACCATATACTCTCGAAGGAGCTCCTCTATGACCATACTTGATGAACCATATACTCTCGAAGGAGCTCCTCTATGACCATACTTGATGAACTATATACTCTGGTAGGAGCTCCTCTATGACCATACTTGATGAACTATATACTCTCGAAGGAGCTCCTCTATGACCATACTTGATGAACTATATACTCTCGAAGGAGCTCCTCTATGACCATACTTGATGAACTATATACTCTGGAAGGAGCTCCTCTATGACCATATTTGATGTACTATATACTCTGGAAGGAGCTCCTCTATGACCATACTTGATGTACTATATAGTCTCACACTTGATGAACTATATACTCTCGAAGGAGCTCCTCTATGACCATACTTGATGAACTATATACTCTCGAAGGAGCTGCTCTATGACCACACTTGATGAACTATATACTCTCGAAGGAGCTCCTCTATGACCATACTTGATGAACTATATACTCTCGAAGGAGCTCCTCTATGACCATACTTGATGAACTATATACTCTCGAAGGAGCTCCTCTATAACCATACTTGATGAACTAGATACTCTCGAAGGAGCTCCTCTATGTTAATACTTGATGAACTAGATACTCTCGAAGGAGCTCCTCTATAACTACACTTGATGAACTAGATACTCTCGAAGGAGCTCCTCTATGACCATACTTGATGTACTATATACTCTCGAAGGAGCTCCTCTATGACCATACTTGATGTACTATATACTCTCGTAGGAGCTCCTCTATGACCATACTTGATGTACTATATACTCTCGAAGGAGCTCCTCTACTATATCCTCTCGTAGGAGCTCCTCTATGACAATACTTGATGAACTAGATACTCTCGAAGGAGCTCCTCTATTACCATACTTGATGAACTAGATACTCTCGAAGGAGCTCCTCTATTACCATACTTGATGAACTAGATACTCTCGAAGGAGCTCCTCTATGTTAATACTTGATGAACTAGATACTCTCGAAGGAGCTCCTCTATTACCATACTTGATGAACTATATACTCTCGAAGGAGCTCCTCTATGTTAATACTTGATGAACTAGATACTCTCGAAGGAGCTCCTCTATTACCATACTTGATGAACTAGATACTCTCGAAGGAGCTCCTCTATTACCATACTTGATGAACTAGATACTCTCGAAGGAGCTCCTCTATTACCATACTTGATGAACTAGATACTCTCGAAGGAGCTCCTCTATGACCATACTTGATGAACTAGATACTCTCGAAGGAGCTCCTCTATTACCATACTTGATGAACTAGATACTCTCGAAGGAGCTCCTCTATGTTAATACTTGATGAACTAGATACTCTCGAAGGAGCTCCTCTATAACTACACTTGATGAACTAGATACTCTCGAAGGAGCTCCTCTATAACCACACTTGATGAACTAGATACTCTCGAAGGAGCTCCTCTATTTCCATACTTGATGAACTAGATACTCTCGAAGGAGCTCCTCTATGACCATACTTGATGAACTATATACTCTCGAAGGAGCTCCTCTATAACCATACTTGATGAACTAGATACTCTCGAAGGAGCTCCTCTATGTTAATACTTGATGAACCAGATACTCTCGAAGGAGCTCATCTATAACTACACTTGATGAACTAGATACTCTCGAAGGAGCTCCTCTATTACCATACTTGATGAACTATATACTCTCGAAGGAGCTCCTCTATGTTAATACTTGATGAACTAGATACTCTCGAAGGAGCTCCTCTATGACCATACTTGATGAACTACATACTCTCGAAGGAGCTCCTCTATTACCATACTTGATGAACTAGATACTCTCGAAGGAGCTCCTCTATTACCATACTTGATGAACTAGATACTCTCGAAGGAGCTCCTCTATTACCACACTTGATGAACTAGATACTCTCGAAGGAGCTCCTCTATTACCATACTTGATGAACTAGATACTCTCGAAGGAGCTCCTCTATGACCATACTTGATGAACTATATACTCTCGTAGGAGCTCCTCTATTACCATACTTGATGAACTAGATACTCTCGAAGGAGCTCCTCTATGTTAATACTTGATGAACTAGATACTCTCGAAGGAGCTCCTCTATGACCATACTTGATGAACTATATACTCTCGTAGGAGCTCCTCTATTACCATACTTGATGAACTAGATACTCTCGAAGGAGCTGCTCTATGACCATACTTGATGAACTATATACTCTCGTAGGAGCTCCTCTATGACAATACTTGATGAACTAGATACTCTCGAAGGAGCTCCTCTATGACAATACTTGATGAACTAGATACTCTCGAAGGAGCTCCTCTATGACCATACTTGATGAACTATATACTCTCGTAGGAGCTCCTCTATTACCATACTTGATGAACTATTTATCTCGAAGGAGCTCCTCAATTACCATACTTGATGAACTAGATACTCTCGAAGGAGCTCCTCTATTACCATACTTGATGAACTATATACTCTCGTAGGAGCTCCTCTATGACCATACTTGATGAACTAGATACTCTCGAAGGAGCTCCTCTATTACCATACTTGATGAACTATATACTCTCGTAGGAGCTCCTCTATGACCATACTTGATGAACTATATACTCTCGAAGGAGCTCCCCTATTACCATACTTGATGAACTATATACTCTCGTAGGAGCTCCTCTATGACCATACTTGATGAACTAGATACTCTCAAAGGAGCTCCTCTATTACCATACTTGATGAACTAGATACTCTCGAAGGAGCTCCTCTATTACCATACTTGATGAACTATATACTCTCGAAGGAGCTCCTCTATTACCATACTTGATGAACTATATACTCTCGTAGGAGCTCCTCTATGACCATACTTGATGTACTATATACTCTCGAAGGAGCTCCTCTATTACCATACTTGATGAACTAGATACTCTCGAAGGAGCTCCTCTATGACCATACTTGATGAACTATATACTCTCGAAGGAGCTCCTCTATGACCATACTTGATGAACTAGATACTCTCGAAGGAGCTCCTCTATTACCATACTTGATGAACTAGATACTCTCGAAGGAGCTCCTCTATGTTAATACTTGATGAACTAGATACTCTCGAAGGAGCTCCTCTATAACTACACTTGATGAACTAGATACTCTCGAAGGAGCTCCTCTATAACTACACTTGATGAACTAGATACTCTCGAAGGAGCTCCTCTATAACCACACTTGATGAACTAGATACTCTCGAAGGAGCTCCTCTATGACCATACTTGATGAACTAGATACTCTCGAAGGAGCTCCTCTATGACCATACTTGATGAACTAGATACTCTCGAAGGAGCTCCTCTATGACCACACTTGATGTACTAGATACTCTCGAAGGAGCTCCTCTATTACCATACTTGATGAACTAGATACTCTCGAAGGAGCTCCTCTATTACCACACTTGATGAACTAGATACTCTCGAAGGAGCTCCTCTATTACCACACTTGATGAACTAGATACTCTCGAAGGAGCTCCTCTATTACCATACTTGATGAACTAGATACTCTCGAAGGAGCTCCTCTATTACCATACTTGATGAACTAGATACTCTCGAAGGAGCTCCTCTATAACCACACTTGATGAACTAGATACTCTCGAAGGAGCTCCTCTATGACCATACTTGATGAACTAGATACTCTCGAAGGAGCTCCTCTATGACCATACTTGATGTACTAGATACTCTCGTAGGAGCTCCTATATGACCATACTTGTTTAACTAGATACTCTCGAAGGAGCTCCTCTATGTTAATACTTGATGAACTAGATACTCTCGAAGGAGCTCCTCTATAACTACACTTGATGAACTAGATACTCTCGTAGAAGCTCCTCTATAACCATACTTGATGAACTAGATACTCTCGAAGGAGCTCCTCTATGTTAATACTTGATGAACTAGATACTCTCGAAGGAGCTCCTCTATAACTACACTTGATGAACTAGATACTCTCGAAGGAGCTCCTCTATGTTAATACTTGATGAACTAGATACTCTCGAAGGAGCTCCTCTATGTTCATACTTGATGAACTAGATACTCTCGAAGGAGCTCCTCTATGACCATTGCAATTCAAAATAGAAAACGTGTATAAGGCTAACACATAATAAATAACCTCTATGTATGACCATACTTGATGTACTATATACCCTCGAAGGAGCTCCTCTATGACCATACTTGATGAACTATATACTCTCGAAGGAGCTCCTCTATGACCATTACAATTCAAAATAGAAAACGTGTATAAGGCTAACACATAATTGGTAATAAACCAAATATATGTTATGCTACCACATGTATGCATATTTTGAAAAGTGATAACGAATTAAGTTAGGAATATGCCGTAAGTTTAAAACCCACGATGTTCGTAATTGTTGTGGAACATCGTTGCCGTTTGTTTGTGCTTGTATTTACTTTTTTTGACATATACTTTACTTATGTTTAAACGATTGCATGAGATCTTTCATGAGAAAAAAATCAATGAGGATAGTGATGAATACCTCAGGAGGTCCGCTCTTCTTACCGGCTCGACAATGTTGTCAAATAATGCCAGCAAATTAGGATGCCTGGCTCTGATTAGAATTCTAGCGGATGCGTCTGTCCAGAAGAAGTAGTCGAAGTCCGGATGAAGTTCAACAAATGAACGCACATTGGCATGAAATTCAGACGGTACGTGTATATCCTTCCACGTTTGGTGAACAACGTGAGGAATTCTAGGATAGATATGTTCGGACGTAGGAAAGTCAACCTCCAACTCTTGTTCGTATGCAAAGACAAGATCCAATTCATCCTCTCGGATATCACCTAGTATCAACTCCATATCACCCCATAAGAAGAAAATTTGAAATAATAAAAGTGACACTAAACAGAATAGAAGTATATTCTTCGCAGACAAATTCAGCGCCGCTTTTCGATAAAAGTTCCTTATTCGGTTCACCATGATTTATCATCTTATACTAGTGACTTTTACACCGTTAGAAGGATTTTACGCATTTATGTTATCAGTGCGATTGAAAACTGGCACACTGACCTGTGCCATCTTATCTCGACATGCATGGCTATCCCAACATATCGTTAGAATGCTACCGTTGTTGTTTGCATCAATAAATATCATTGAAGAAAAATACATTAAGCAGTAAACAACAAGATGAATTATCTGGATTTAAACATAATGTTTCTCATCCATACAAATAATTATAACACAAAAGGTTGGTATATAATACAGAAACAAAACATAGTAAGACATACAAGGTAATTAAATAATATTATTTGTAAGCGATTTTTTTATTTCATTAGCTTTACTTTTATAAGTACACAATCGATTTAACACCGATCTTTTATTTGATGAAAACAACTCAATCAATTTCGACATACTCGGGTTACTAGTATGATACTTGCTTATATAACGTTTCCAAATGTCTTTGTAACAATCACATTTTAAAACACTCATCTTCAATGTCTCTTTAAGTGTTAACACATAATAAACATTTCAATAATTGAGAAGAAAAGTATCAAACGGCGCCTTGAAATGGCCGAACTGATGAATAGTTTCAGAGATAATATTATCTCTGAAATGCTGCTGTGTGCGATTAGCACTTGATTCTCTAAACACAAATTTACGTTAAATGTTTACTTCCGTTATGCGCAAACATATTTACTTATTTAAACGTTAAAATATCAAATACTTAGAATACAAACGTTCTCAAATGAATAATGTTAAAGGTACGTTATGGCCTGAGTTTTAGTAATATATGTCATTTCCAAAAACATATTATCGGTTTCCGATTTCCACCGTTATTTGGCACGACCGGAAACAAAAAGTTTAGGGAGAAGTTATTTTTTTGTATTTTGCATATAAGGTACGTTTAACAATACCGAATATTCGGGTAACTTTTCTTCAAATACTGAGACCCCAATATACCATGGAATGACCGTTCAAAGCGGTAACCCCAAAACTAATTGATATTGAATTATTAGTATTTGCGTCTCCTCGTTGCGTGTCTAATTAGCCATGATTCCTCTGCTTTAACCAAGGTCACTATTGAACATTTGGTTATTTGGTGTTTCGTTGTAGTTTGCATTATATCATTATACAATAAAAATGAAAGCACTTAAAGTGCTGAACGGCTTGAGCGATGATTCCTTCTATTGGATACTCGCTCGATAAAACCACGCACTCATCCACCCACCATTAAGCTAATTTTACTGTTAGAGCAGTGTAGAGGGGAGAAAATCACAATTAATTAATTTTGTATTGTATATATGAGTTTCATCCCCTGAAGTACCTTATTTTTAGAAGCATTCTGCAATAGAGTTACGATTAATGATGTCAAACCCAGAACTGCCATGAGTTTTCCACTTTATAGGAGTTTTCCCCTTCATATCCGTGTTTTGTACGTGCATTTACTGTTTATATACGCAAACAAACTATCACGCCCTCTTACTTCACTAAACAGTAAACATGAACCTATTTTGTAAATCAAACATTATTCCAGGTATGTTTAACAAACTGGTTTTCATTGAAATCTGGACATTCTAATATGATTTTCAACTCCACATGGACTCAGTTGAACTTTTGTGGTCTATAACAAAAGTCTTGATGATGTTTAAAGTGATAGCCTTATAAGCAAATTATTTTTTACATCCATTACAAATATTGATCAGAGTTAAAATCTCACATGACAATAACAAATCAAAATTTGTGTGTTCAATAAAAATAGTTTTTAACTCAACGGAAGTAGCATACATGTTTTTTTTTAATCGAATCAGTCAAAGAAAATTAATCGTTTACGGTCGAAAATTATGAGCGTTATCGGTAAACAATACAAAACATTACAAAACAAAACAATAACAAATGATTTAAAAACATTTATTTATCCCCATAAAGGACTAAAATAAAACAGATATATGAGGTATGGCGTGTTTATTTTGAAACAAAATAAAATTTACACGTAATTTTCGAAGACACAACGACGTCATTCAGTTCCCTGAAATAAAACAGTAGGTATCCTTAAGATAAGTTTCAAAAATAGAATCAGCGAGAACGTGTATATTGCCGGGTAGCTTTAAATAAAAAGTTTCGAGCTGTCAATAGAACAATGCGAGTTTCATAGAACAGACCAGTTGCTTCATTTGTTTAAAGATACAACGTGTCTACCGAACAATTACATAACAGGTCAGGATGCCTGAAGGGTAGAGAGTCTGCCTCCCGATCAAGAGGTCACGGGTTCGATCCCCGATCAAGAGGTTCCGGGTTCGATTCCCGGTCGGGGAACGTTCTTGTGGCCTCTTATGTGGACAGTCTGTACTTTTGAGTTTGACCCAGGAAGCTTATCCAGGAGAGTTTAAAATAAGATGTTAGCTTTCTACACAATTGAGCTAAAATAATTTGGTATTAATCAACAAACACCAAACGAAAGACACGCGACGTGTGTACCGAAAAAGCACCGAAACAGAGTCTCTTAACGAGTTAATCAAACAAACATTAAACCACAGTCACACAACGTGTCTACCAAACACATATTATACATGTATGTAAGTTAGAATAAGCAAAATGTGATTGACCCTTATAAATATTGCATTAATGAAAAATAGCTACTCAAAAAATGCAGTTTCGGAAAGATAATACGTTTGGCCTTTTCAAAACACAGTTGTGTTGTGGAAGATATAATATTGAACCGATTCCAGGGCCAAAAGCATGAGGTTCATTTAAACACAATACAAAATAGGCCCATAGAGGTGTTGTTTAGTTTTCACTGACCGTGACATGGCCGTACCAGTGGTGATACTTTGAGTCATGTAATGTGTGTTGTCTTGTAACATTGTGTCTCTTGGGTTGATATTTGTTCAATGTTTGTTTAGTGTTTTTTTGGTGTTTGTTTTACATTGATCATTGCGCTTTTAGATACAATCTTGGTTAAAGTTTAAGCTTATGGGCTTATTTCTGTTTTTCTATTGGTTTAGCAGAGATACACTGTGAATATCAAATTTAGAATACAACCTTAATTCTCACTGCGCCCAGATAGGCATTCAATAAGTTATACGCTTAATCATTAAGAATTTCATTTTTCGTTTAAAGGTCCGCCTACTGCCAATCATCCGATACACACGCCCTGTATCAGATTTTGCGTTGACAACGTGTCAAGCAATAAGGTTCACTCCGCCCATTATAATAATCAAAATTCGACTTCATGTCATCTAACTACTATATAAATCAAAATCAAGGTTATTAATGCATAACAAGTTAGACTTACTTATTTTTCTTGTTGCGGATTACACATCAGTGACGTCATATGACACATCATGCTGTAAAACCTCGCCTGTAAATCACGTTTCGCGCGCATCATTATGACGTCACCGCTTGCGTCAAGAGGAAGACAATCCACAACAATTGCAATGAATGACATCATCAACAGAGCTTTAATTATAGCCCGTATCATCTTGATCTGAAATTAAGGCAAAATAAAGGGCATCATACCCACTCATGTATGTGTTAAACTTACATCAAATTGAAATTTAATTACAAACTATTTCCATAAACAGATATACCTTGACTGTTAAAAGTCTCTCTATGAATGGGTACCACTCCAAGAATCTGTAACACTGAGCAAAACCTTTTAGATATCGTATAATAACAGCAACAAACTTAAATGGGAATCTGGTTTGGACGAAATGCCCGATAGATGCTTTTCATGCAAATAACAGCTGTTGCATATATTTCACTATGGGATATCAATATGACGTCAAAATTAATTACACCGGCTTTGTGGGATAACCCGAATGGCCGTTTGCTCAACTTTCCTAAACAAAGTTTATAGGATTGAAAGGTATTATACCCATTGTTATTACACCGTTAGTTTTGTAGATTGGTAAAGAAACAGCTGGGCAGCTGGCCATAGCATACAATGTTCAAATGACGAGCTATTTTGCGAGTTTAAGGCATTCCATCTACCATAAGGATGCCTGGTAGGCCATATGAATTTGAAAGTATTTGATGTTCAGGGAATGGATGTTTATATGACATCGCCCATACTATCACAAATTCTAAGCATTGAAAGATCGCAGAGTTGACTAAATTATAGTTTATTTATAATGTAAGAAATACAAAACACAGCCAATTCCTCATTCTTTAGTGTAGCTACTATAAATTAAATAAATGAATATTGAATTGGGTCAACAAATTGGGATTATTGGCGAAAACAATTGCGATGCTTGTATTAACCTCTGTGGCAAGATATTTTATTTGATAAAACATATTGCTATGTTCGAATACACATCATATATCTTTTCGAGCAAATGCAGACAAACACAACAATACTTATCTTTACTTAACCGTCCATTCAAGATAAAAAAAGATTATTATTCTATAACATTTAATTGTTCGTTATCAAGTTTATTTTCTTGGTTGAAATACTGCAATAAAAAAAAACACCGAAGAAATTCATCGACTTCTACAAAATCAAACATATAAGATGTGTGCCCGTTTGTGTCCCCGACAAATATCAATTACTTCGGATTAAAAAAGTTGGAGTTCATTATAATAGAAGTTTCTGGTGAATTATATTTTTTATGTAACGATAATACATCTTTCTTAACATGGACCAACAAAACATAATCACATTCAGTTTCCACTGCAACAAAACACTTAGATGACTCTTTTTAAATACACCGATTGCACCTGATAAATTAAAATTTAATTTAAAAACACTTTTGCTTTCTTGCCTGAAATATAAAACAATTATTAGGTACTTCTGTAACATCAAAATCTGTCTTCATAGTTTCAGTACAACCAACAATCTACATGTATATCATAATCGTTGATCAATTCTTCGTAATTTAACCTCTATTCTATACCGCATATTCAGACAACCTAACTTAGTAAAATAATCATCACTACATGATTTGGTCACTAGACACCGCCAGTCCTATGACGGTCTATCGCTCCCTGAGGAGTTGCCAACTCTACTGGGTGTGTTTCTCTCAGGTAGGCACTTTTGGCCCCCAGAAGTAGCCCGTTTCTGGGTAGGTTCTTTATTGGGGACACTGCTGCTATTGTTTTTGCTAGCCCCTGCTGATTACTCAATACCCCGACTACTTCCTGCACTAGTTGTAGACGTATTTTGTGTGCCATTATCCTGACGGTTGGTGCGTTCTGGTTCTTTTCCAGTCGCCGCCCTCGTGTTGCGGCTCGTCACACTGGGGTCGGGTAATTTTGTTGTTTCAATATGTATGATTACACACTATGTGCCCATGCTCTGCCTGCGGCGTTTCGGTCGACGATACACCGGAAGCTTCCGATTGCTTATCATCGGCGAGTGTGTCGCTTTTGGTGGCTCAGGTATGCTGTGTGTAAGTGACTGGTGGAATTATATTCTCCGGAGTTCGTAAGCTCCCATTACCCGTATTTAGAGGTATGAGGCTCTGCTCTCAGCTAGCACACTATTCCAGTGAGGTTGCATGCCCCTTACTGTTTCACCATTTACCACGAAGGCTGCAGGGAATCTCATGTTAACATTATTATTGCCAAACCTATCTCTACAGTCTTTAAAATTTCTACACAGCACTTGCCGTTAGTCACTGATCTCTTTGGGATAATCACGATTGAGACTTACCCGGGATGTCTTATGTTTGTGAGCGTTCTTAATGATTTTGTGATGACGTAATTGTTTGTTCCCAATATTGAGCGAGGCAATATTATACATGCTTGATTGTTTAAGCCTATTGAGTCTTATATGGGCCATATTCAATGTCACCATGTTCGGGAGCAACACGTTCATTTTTCATCTACGGGCAATTGTTTTAGAAATTCTATATCGACAGGAGCCCCAATATTCCAAAGGATCTCAATCATGTTTACATTTTCATTTGGTACGGTGTGTGTATGGCTTCAATCTTGGGTCCCAGGTTGTGGCGGTTTTACAAAAGCTGTTCCTTATCATATTTATGCATACAATTACAAAAAGTAAGATGGATTAGAGCATGGAAAACAGTGATAACATCAAAACGTTTTTCCGGCTGTACAGGCAATCCACACGCGCACAGTTCCGCTAGTTGACATGCCACTGTAAAATGGCTAGTTCTTTCAAGAGTATGACTTAAAGGATAATCGAATACATTATAAACAGCAAAATTGAAAGGAGTATTAAGACATGAGAATTACAGCATGGAACATTGATGTGTAGTTGGTAAAATGTTATAATTAATCTAGCTTGATAAGAAATATCTTTGGAAAGCATAGCTAAGAGGAGGTATTATATTTATCATGTGATTTAAATACTACTAGATTTTGCTGATATTATCAGATAGGGTAGCGCTAAATAGGTATTTAGATGTAAATGTTAATGTAAATTAGGTTGTTGACCACCGCAGTTTTAACAGCGCTGGTGTTGATACGCCCGTGCGCGCATTAATTCGTCATAAGTTAAAAGATGCTATGTCGATCTGCCGATGGTTATTTCCGAGATATGGTTATTAAAGTCCGCAGGTCTCGTACTAGACCTTAAAAAATTAATCTACGGGCAATCATAAATCAATTTAGTTTGACATTAGTTCTCGAATGTTTTCTTAAAACGAAGATCACTGTAGCAGTGTATATTGTTTTCTAGACCATTGTGTAATTTCAGTATTGAATAATTAATTTTCCAAAAAATAAATAAAAATAAAATTGATGCTTAGGAAGCTGCCAAATTACGGTTTCACATCCGGAATATTTGCTAAGAACATGTATAGAACTGATAAATTATTTCAGAAAGGCGATTTCCTCATAAACATCATTAACACGTATCCGCCTTTGTCCGCCATTTTGGTGTCATTTTCGCTAAGATCAATTACAGTGATTATTGTGCGTAAAGGAAGTGGATATGATCTTAGAAATTAGAAATAGCAATTGTCATACAATTAATATAAAGTGATTTTTCCTGTCAGCGATTAAAATCAGGAAGAAGTCAAACAAAGAGACAACACTTCACATTTAGAGAAATGTACTAATATTAAACGGCACACATGTATAACAGACATCAATTTTGACTGATAAACCTTTAACTCCTTACTTAATAATGCATCTATGGAAAAAATAATTACTGATAACAAGATTGTAACTGAGTATGTAATTGCAGAAAGCGCTAAAATATTAAATGATTGGTGATTGCTAAAAGATTTACAGTGGTCTACTATAGTATCATAAGGTAGAACTAACGTGTTTTATGCTCATTTCAAATTAAACTCGGTATCCCTCATAAGAATCATTGTTTTCGACATTTATTCATCGTTTTTTGAATTAAAACAATATTATTAATTTCGGTGAATCTTATTTGGGAGCAAGAGTGCATCTTTAAAATATGTCTTTTAAATACCTTCTCCACTATTCAGTCGAAACAATGTCCATGGATCGGATACCGGGTTTTAGTCAATGTCGTTATTTTCAAGATGTTCTATTATTACGTTACAACAACAACAACAACAGCAACAACAACAACAACAACAACAACAACACCAACAATAACAACAACAACAAAAACAACAACAAAAAGAACAACAACAACACAATAACAACAACAACAGTTGATATCCGTGAACAGAACAGTCAATGATGTGTTTAAAATCTGTATCAACATCAAAGTAATTACTCAATGCCGCGTGATATTCTAGATAATAATACTTAAGTCATTAAGGTACCTGTTGTGACGATGTACTGAGCATTAGCTATATGGAATGTTACATACCAAAAATGTATTTATAATACTTAAGTCATTAAGGTATCTGTTGTGACGATGTACTGAGCATTAGCTATATGGAATGTTACATACCAAAAATGTATTTATTGTTACTTAGTAAGGCCAATTAAAAAAAGTACGCATATAATGCAGGATCAATGTATGAGTCATTATAATACAGTTTGCAGATTTAATTCGTTAAAACAATGTTTATATACAAAAAAATCAAGAAATACAAAACTATTGTAATCAAAGGTTAAGCTGTGGTAATTACACATTAAAAGAAGACAAGTGATATATGCACAAAACTAAATAATAACAATATAATGGAGGAAGAAGCGTTGAAGTTTGTACGATGTCTCGCTTCTGTCACTCAGTCAAGCATATTTATGTAAGGCTGTTGCGATTTGATGAAAATTCAAAAACAATGTGTCTATTGCTATATAAGATGAAAATCAATCGTCATTGAATTAATATATACAAAATATTTGTCTTATTTAGGTCAATATGATCAATGAGTAAACATTTCAGGTTGTATACAATACAAAAACATCAAACTATACAAACGTATATATGGACATTCAATAAGAATTTGTTTATTGCTAAATAAAATGGGAACATTCAATTACAATGTGCTCATTGCTAAATAAAATGGGAACATTAAATTACTATGTGTTCATTGCTAATTAAGATGGGAACATTCAATTACAATGTGTATATTAGTAATTAAAATGAGAACTTTAAATACAGAGTAAAAACGGACATGAAAATACTTCCGTGCTTATGGACAAATATGGCTGTTCTTTTGCTTGTTTATAAACTATTAAAGACGGAAACAATTTTCCCGTTCGAAATCATTAATAATCACTTGGCAGTCACATAATACACTACTCTCATGACGCGCTTATGTTGATCAATCCCTATATGTTATTTAACACTTGTTGAGTGTCCCAGGCGTACACCTTTGTCAGAACCTATTTATCACACTAGAACAATGTCAATGGTTATATTTCTAACCGAACTCATTGATTAATTTTGGTAAATGTTCTCGCTTTCAGAGATCTGGGCCCTCGCTGCGAAGTTGATTTCGACATATTCCACTGGCTCAGAATCCGTGGATTGTTTTTTGTTTGCAACAGCTTTACTGGATTCTTCCAAGTGTTCAATGTCCAAATCAGCGTAAATCAATGTGTCATTGGATGTCGCCTGGAAAGTGTTAGTTCAAATTAAATATAATAAAAACAAAGTATAAATTTGGTTTGGTAAATTATTTAGATATGAAATACACAGATGCGTTAGTGATTTCATCGAGTCATTGGTGATAATGATTGATTTTGATGCCTGGCGTCCTTATATACATCTGATATCATGAAAAAAGTGTGTTGCTTGCTGGTCATTAATATGTAAACATTTTCTAAACACACAATTAATTATTTTTTGCAATTGCTTACAAAACTTATTGCGTATGAGTACATAAATCAGTATTTCTTTCAGTGAGTCACGGATGAACTTGCAAAATGTGATTATGCCAAAAATCAAACACATGACGTCAATGTTTCAAAGTGTCTGCTGATTGTAAAAGTGGAAGTGAACCTTTTTAGTTATCACTGTCACTGCTTTCGTAAATCATGCGGATTTATTGTATTAGTGGAGTGACCGAACTGAGAGACTGAAGAATGGCGAATATCTCGTAACCGGACAATTTGTTTGCTTTGCTGATTATTTTATTTGCAGTAATTATTGAGGCTGTTAATGATATCCAGCTGCTCCAATTATTGTGAAATAATTGCTGTGCATGTAGCAAAATCATGCACATAAATATCTGTGTGTTTCGAGCAGCGTGGCTTTTTCTCCGGACTGATCATGACATTTACCCGTGAACCAGCTCTAATGGAAGGTATGACGATTATCGCAGCTAATTTAAGATGGTCGGCTTTTGGGTTTAGATGAAAAACAGTTTTGCTTGTTTCTGTTTTACATTAAAAAATGTATGTGCTGGGTTTGCAGGTTATATTTTAAAATAACAAATGAGCATGTGAATCATTTCAATTTTAATGATGTTTCATGACAACCAAGTTTCGTCAACTATCAATTTTGTATTTTTACCAGACGCCTAAAATCATATACCATAGAATACATATTCTATTCAAAGTAAGTAACCTTATTTTTTTGGTATTTACTATGGTTACCGCAAGGGAAGCAATTTCATTTGTAGTTTGAATAAGGTTCGTTTTTGAAAACAGTGAAATATCAAAATGTTATTTGTCTGCCTCTAAACAGTGAAACTTCATTTTTTACTGATAAATCTCTATTAACCGCTGAAAAGCATACAATTAAAACTTATGAGGGTTTGAATACTTTGTCATTTTTTTTTCAACTGAATATTACAATGCAGGGAAGGGACTGGCAAGAACTGCCCACAATATGCTATGGTAAAAAGTATTTTGGTACTACTTTTACACTTTTTATTTTTAAATAATACTCTCATAATATCAAGTCACAAGGCATCCATAATTCACATTTTTGTACGTTGGTTACTTTAACTTCAGTCTTAGCAGTGAAAGATTGGGTAAATTATGTCCTCCTGATGATAACCTTTATAAAACACATATTGTTAATTCAAGTTCCATTTGCACGAGCGACATTGACTGTCGTATTACCTGTGTTGGTGCAAGTCGTGTCTTTTCTGGCGTCCTTTTTGTTGGCGGTTTGACAACCTGTGCGTATGTTATATCTTCATTGCCAGGAGAGGTCTCGTTGGTTTCAACATTCCCTGAAATGAATGAATCCTCCAAGCAATGTTAGATATGAAATTGAGTTCCATAAACGAGAATGTACTTGTAATCGATGTGTATGTTAATATCTGATATGACGAACAAGAAAAATAGTTAACTCAAGGACATTTAACGAATTTTGCACAGTTAAAACAGGCCAACATCATTTGTGATCAATAGCATGCAATTAAATGACCCATGTATATATTTGTATATATATATATATATATATATATATATATATATATATATATATATATATATATATATATATATATATATATATATATATATATATATATATATATATATATATATATATATTAGATTCAGATATTTGGCTATTCCAACAACCGTGCCCAATACCCCAAACGTGTTAATGCATTCCCAACCGAGGCAAATTCCTAAAATATACTCCAAAATGTGCCTAAATGTGAAGGCACAACCATTCATATACGTCAACATGTAAACAAGATTACACAAAGCCGTCGTAAATAAGAAAAAAAATGTACGGACCCTTAAATATTAAAAAATAGTATTTGCTAATGATGTTATAGTTTATTAGGAAAAAAGGGGATTGTATACTGTCTCTACACTCCCTGCTGCCACGTTTAGGAATTACATTTTGGTCTCGTTTGTGGAATGGCTACGGATACGGAGCTGGCCACAAACCTGAGCCTAAATTATATTTAATTTTCAAAATGATATGACATATCATATATAGTGCCGAAGGCAATCAAATACATTTCAGTACAATTTTTACAAATGGAGTTTATGTTAACATTTAGAAAGAGAATGAGTACAAAGGAGGTATCAGAATTGGCTTTGAATGAGAAGACGGCAGAAGATGGCTATTGTTTGAAGAATATTGCAAGATGTGACAGAGTGTATAAACTACATTTATGGACAGTTTTTCGATGCAGATATAGTATTCTTTCGTGATTAATTAAAACTCGTAATTTCGTGACATTGCAGTTTGTAGGACAAATGCAAGTTCATCCCATTTTTAAAGGCAAATTCAAAACAATGGATTAATATAAAGTACTTTGTATTTTTGCTTAATAAAAACATAGATTTTTAAAAGGTTTGCAGTTTGCTTGCCCTTGAGTATGGTATTCTTGTAACGGCCATTCAAGCTCAAGTTCCATGATTGCTTTACTGTAACATGTCCGGTTATGTGTTAGGAATAGCACAAACTCATTAAATGATCATACCGTGCAGTAATTTGCACAAACTGGCTGGTTCAATTGCTCGTTTTGAGAATGTTGCGCCTTTTCCTCGAGTAACATATAGGCCCATATATTAGCTTTAGAGTTGTGTAAAATGGACGTTATGCTACTCGAAGGAGTAATATTAACACACACACATACACACACACACACACGCACACGCACGCGCACGCACACGCGCGCACACACACACACACACACACACACACACACACACACACACTAAATTAACTTGAATGTAATAAATAACCTTTTACACGTATTGAGATATATTACTTTCTTCATGTGGTACTTAGCTTATTTAGCGGAGTATTACATTATTTAATACCATTGAATTTGAAAGCGATTGGTAAAATATATGTTTATGTACTACACAGAGAAAATGTAATGTTTTTTTACTTACCATTTTGAATATTCCTACAGTGTAATGGTAATATAGACATTATAGTCAAATGTAAAACATTAAATGCATTAAACAATATTCTTCACATATACTAGCCTAAAAAAAGTGTACAAAGTAGGACAACTTTCTCTCAGATGATTTATACAGTAAGTTATTATTGTTTATTTAAATGCTGCAATACGAGGGAAATGTTCGCATATCATGTGACAGCATTCAGAATTAAATAATCTTTTAAGCTGATTTTGCTGGGCATATTTAAGACCAGGCATGTTTTTAAAGGTAGAGTTACTATATTGCGGTCTAGATCCACCATAGGTAAAACATTATTAATGACAAAAAATCAACTGTCCACACAATTAATGTTAAGGGTTATTGTATTATTATGAAACTAAATGACATGACATATATAAAAAACGTAAGTGTTCATAATAAGACATTTTTCTTTAATAATCAAAGTTTGGCGATTTCTTGCTGTTAACCCCCATCTTAACACACCGATCCAACTAATATACTGCCTCATATCAAGTGATAATTCTTTTAATTCGACATATTGAAGACCTGGCCCCAATTTTCTAGAAATTTCGTAAGCGTAACAGGCATAAGTATCTTATTTCTTTCAACCAAATAGGTACTGGAAGTAGAAATTTTAGCATAAAACTTTCAGTTATCAGCATTATCTTTAAAACATTTTCCTTTAATAACAATCATATCTCTTTTAAAGCAGAACAATAAACAATTTATACCAAAACAAAAACAATGAGCTTAGCTAACTCTTACTTTGGGTGGCAATACTTTTTATTGTTCTGTAATCATGAAAGGATACTTATCTTTATTAAGTTTTAATATTGTAATTTGTGGCATCTTAGCTGTATTACAACTCGTACAAATGCTATGAAGAACATTGTATGTGCTAAATTAACTTGAATGTACTTCATCATCTTTATTAAATTGAGGACTAATTGTCCTGTTATTAGGGACTTCAAATATCCCAAACAATTTGAGCCTGGTATGTTTTCACATGCACAGTAACTTAATTCCGCTTTTATATGTAGACTAGTTAGTAAATTATTTTTTTATATAGAAATGACAAAAACAATTGTCTACTTGTTTGTGAATTTGTGTTCTATGTCTTTGGCGTTGCCCATTGCCACTAAAGCGGGTTTATGTTTAAACTTTTTGCTACTGAGCATGTTTCTGTAGCTTTTTGCATGTATATATATATATTCATATTATGTCGGTAAACAACATGATTATGATATAATAATTTCAAACTATATTTACTCTAACTGTTCATTTTGTCTGTTTAATGTTCTTTTTTGTTGACTCCCTGAAAGTAAAATTGCGCAATGAAAGTGTATTATCTCATTATCTCATGTTAAATAATCTTAAAGAAAGATAACAATCTTTTCCTTTCCTTTTTTTCTTATACATGTATCTTATTCAAGCTACGGTCATACAATCAATCCTAAAATCTGGTACGTGTATTCTGAAGTCTGTAAACTGTTTTACTGTAAAATTTAGGAAAGTATCTTACTCTAGATCTTCCTGAGAGCGACCACAGAACCCAAAATTATGACAATTTAAGTAGATCAGTTTATCAAATTGCAAACTGTTTTACTGTTTAGGAAAGGATCTTATTAAATATTAGAATTATGACAATTACGAGACAAGACATCCAACTGGTTTTATTTGCTTAACTGTTAAGGAAAATATGTTACTTTTCCTGACGACGATCACCGACCCGGCAATTACGATAATAAGTATGAGACATCCGACTGCCGCAGCAATCCATGGTAACGGAGATGCACTTTCTGTTTCTTTTATTCCCTGTTTCTCATGTTTACCTGTAAGATAGACTACAATGAATGCATTCCCGATCCTTCGGAAGCACAAACAACACCGGGCTATGAAAATATCAGTCTCGGAGTTATTGAGGCTGTTTTTCGACATAAATGGTAGCCCTAGAACTGGCTTCAGCAGTTATCTGTTTTCCAGAACCTTTTTGTCATATTGAAATGATCCCAAAAAAACAAACGAATTTTGAGAGGCGGACCAAATAGTTACCTTAACATTTCAACGCTCCACTTCCTCGAACATTATAAAGTCTGAATATAACACGATGAAGCTAAGCTGACTATTTATTTTTTGGGTTTATTTGTGTAATACACACATTTTAAAGGGTTTATACACAGTGTAAACTAGTTATTGTCGTGATTACCATGAAGAACATTTTATTTATTTTATTCTGTAAAATACAGTTAAAATAAGTCGTTTTGCTTATCGAAATAATATATTAAAGCCTCTTAAGCCCAGGTCTAGGTAAATAGTACTAGATAACAGGACAGTGACAAGAAAGTATTTGAACCAAGAATACTAGTTTACCGTGCAATAACATTAAGCACCAAAACAACATTCTCAATTAAACATAATCGTACTTGTTTGTGTGTTTTGTCCTTCTATATTTATGCAGATTGAACGCTGCTCCGTACCGCGTATATTTGAGGTCGTTCGTGACCATTTCATATTTGTTGCATTCGGAATACCCCTTTACGGGGCGTTGACAATGTTGCATTTTTCAAGTTACGCCGATAAGAGCGAAGCTTATCTTTTTAAACTTAAGGTGTAGCAAGTGTTTCCGTAAGATTGGTCTCGATTTATGATGTTTCACAAATGATAGTATGGTCAAAATGGTCGAGTTTACCATGCAACAATTTGGAATATTTTGTTACATGTATCAATAACAGAAATACTTAAAAAAGGAAGGTTGATATTTCTAGTAAGGATACATATACATATATAGATCATTCACCTGTACCTGTTGCAATTTCAAGTTACAATTGCTGTCAACGAAACGCGTCGATAAAAACAAAGCTGATTTTTTCAAACTTAGGGTGTATTAAGTGTTTCCGGAAGATTGGTCTCGATTTTTGATGTTTATCAATCCATACCATTGTCAATATTGACGAGTTTACCATGCAACAACTCAGATAATTTGATTACACAAGTGTTTGTATCGAAGCCTGAAATACTTCAAAATTGGAATGTTGATAGCTTTAAGCAGGAAAACATTAAAACAATGGTTATAAATATTTAGATCATTTACCTATACCGATTGCGACGAAAGAGGAACTGGCATTTCCGAACTTTGTTGAGGCCTGGCAAGTATATTTTCTTCGCTCATCTACAGAAATATGTTCAATAGAAAGAGTACAAGTGGCATTATTCCGACACGTACGAAGGGGTTTTGAGAACTCGCTTGACCATACAATGTCTGCAAGAGGATAACTTTTAGCACTGCAGGTTACAGTCTCTGATTCATCTTTAAGCAAAAATAGTTCCTCTCCAACTGAAAGTGACAACACTGGCAAATCTGAAATGAAAAATGCTATTCGTAAACTTAATATCTAAATAATTGTATCAGAAAGTATTCCAAACCTTAATATCAGATTAATAAAACTATAGCTCACAGCTCAGTAATTCTGAACAGAGCATGGCATAGTTATAAAATAAAAATAACGTATATTACTCATAACGCGGTTTCAGCTTACTGATTAGCGATGTCAAAAACATTCCGGCAAAGTCATTTTATACTTATTAAATCTAACATAATTTCTAGTGAAAAGTTAACCCCACTAGTACAAATAAAGGTATTAAAATTCAGAATCGAAGTGTCTGACTGAGCGAAAGCATAGATACATGTATATTATAAATTTACCATTCAATGTGTTAACGACATTTTGTTCAAATATGGGACTTTGAAGGCCTTTCATTCAGAAACATTTTGTTTATATATATGGGACATTTCAGACCTTTCATTCCAATGCAATAGACCAGTTTACGAAAATCGTCTGCTTTAAGAGATGTCTATGTATCTAAGTCGCTATTTCAAGCAGTACTTGGAAACCGATATCTGGTGTTGGTTTAAACTGATTATAAGTGATTGAAGTAACTTACAAGGCACCATTAGAGTATGTGATTTCGAGATGTTACGTTGAAAGCTGGAACAAACAGCACTGCAGACAAGCACCTTGCCAAAGTCTTCCTTGGTAACAGATACGTTAAGTATGGACATGATGGATTTAACATTCGTTCTCTTTGTAGGATTGCTATCCCTTAGGAGCGAAGGTTTATCTGAGGTCCATTGTAAGCTACAGTCGTCGTTAAAATCTTTTATCTCACAGGTAAAGACGAGATGGTAGATGTCTTGAAGTTTGGAAGGTAAAACTGGTTCCTCTAGAAATATCTCTGAAGGTGGATCTGTAAACATTAGGTATATGACTTAATTTAATGAACAAAAACTGCTAAGTCTAAATAAACAGTTGAGTCCATTAGGGACAAAACCAAGACACATGTTCTAGTGATATACACTTTAAACAGCTGTTAGGGTGATAAATGTGTGAACATAAATAAAAAGTCCCCAAGAAATCTGGATTATATTTGGATTTTTTGATACTTTATTTCCAAACCTATTTGTTTGCATTTTAGCTGTATACATAAATTTATAATATCGATTTGTTACTGCTATAGGAAAAGACAGATTGCCATAATTCGTATAGCGTGTTTAAGTACCTTAATCACTTTCCAAAAACTGATTTAAGGTTTTTGCAAGTTTTGATTAACATGTTAAAAAGTCCCCACGCCGTTTGAAATTTTGAATTTTTGTTCAACTTTATTTAAAAACCTATTTCTTTGGATTTTACCTTTTTACAATATAAATTCATAATTTTGATTTATTTTGCTTAAGAAAGAAACATACTGCCATATTTCGTTAAGCGTGTTCAATAACCCTAATCACTTAAAATGATTTAAGGTTTTTGTAATTAAATTGTTAAGTTTATGTGAAACGTTAGAAACAAGATCAAAGTATATGTATGTAACCATTGATACCCGATAGTAGCCCCAGTACGACAGAATTGTGAGTGCTTCGGTAGGCTCTGTATATTCTCATAATTTTTAGCTTGACAGTGACGGTAGTGACAATGTTGTTCTTTGATGTTGTCTGTTTTTGTTAAGTGTCTGTTTTGCCTAACCTCTATGCATATACACAGAGAGTGGAATACTTAGTTTGCCTACAGTTCGAAACTAAACAAATGGTGTATGTAAGGTAGTTAAATATGGGTTTTGCCAAACACTTTTCATTTGTGACCGTATTAATTATTTTACTTATTTTTTTGTATCGCAATACACATACTTTCAAAATAAACATACATATCTTAGTCTAGTTTTTCAACTTACACACGAATAGTTAATTTTCTTACACACTTCAATGTCAAAACGCAAATTTCTCAAACTATAAAAACGTCATTTTTAGTGTTTCACGAATATGACAACAATTATATGATAAACTACAGAAACAAGTCCAGTAGTCGAAAGTTTAAACATAACCCGCTTTCAATGGCATAAGGCCAACGCCAATGACATGGAACAGAAAAACAAACATTCACAAACCAGAAACACGGAAGAACAACACAACAACACAAAACTCCACAAACAACACAATGCATGTGTAATAATATTGTTTATCAAGGATTGTTAGATTTCGCCTACGAACGGTCAGTAAAATGTAGATTTACTCCAAACAATCCCAAATAAAGTAAAAAATGTAAATGGTAAATCAGATTGTATGCATTAACTTGAGGAAACTTAAGATTAAAAAAAATAACGTTTGGATGGCATATTTTACAACGGCCAAAAATATGATTCAGCCATTAAAACCTTTGGGGACCATTAAAAGCGCAGCAAGGGAAGGTAAAAAATGAAGTAACAGAACTATTGAAACTCTAGAATTGTTTGCCTGGACTTAGCCAAACAATGCAGAAATGGCCTCAACACACCCGTAACAGAACAAAAGCAAACCTAATCTGCTTATTAGACTTGTTTAATTTGGGCAGATACATGGGTTTGACAACCAAACAATAGCAAATTCATCCTTTACAACAGTTGCTTGAAAAACATATATTCACATTTCCAAGTGCCAAATATTTCGATCAACAATTATAAATGATAAATACTAAACTAAACTAGGCATGTCACCATTTTATGAAAATTAAAAATATAACATGGCTAAATAAACTGAAGCCATGCATTGTTTATAGAAAGATTAAACATTCATCCCTCATTTACTAGCCGCCCATGCGAAACCCCGTCTTTACTTTTTTACATGGACGAGGAAACCTGTATTCTTAACGATGTGCAAAACTACAGCTCTATGTTCACATCGTTTAGCTCAAACTGCATTTCACAAGAGACCAAGCAATTCAACTTCACAACTAAAGGTCTTTGAGAGTTTTTAAGATTTGTATTTTACAAATATTATGTTTTACTTTTTTGCCATTTTAAAACAAACTTACATCTACAATTTATAACTTTCTTTCCAGTCACATAGGGCCTAAACAAACTCGTCTGTTGGGAGCATACCACGTCCAATGAATGCCACTCTCTCTTAGCACTTGCTTCCAAAAAAATTTGTATGGTGTAGGTTCTTGAATCATTGTTGTTATTGGTAATGGTGCTCGCTATTGAAGATATGTTGGTCGAATTAAGCATAAGACTTAATGTCGACGACGGTCTCCCTCCCTTGGATGTGCATGTAATGTTAGCTGATTGCCCTTCCTTTAGTGTAGGTACGTTGATAACTGCAGTGGCTGGCTTAACTGGTAAATGCGCAAATCATTTCTTGATATTTTAGAAGCTTTTTTAAAAATAAGTGAAATAAATCACGACTGAAATCTTATGTACATGCATTAAGCTGGACTCAAGTCATAATCATTTCACACCAATAGAGTTTCTTTTTTTGAAACATAAAACAAACTAAGGAAACTTATCAAATTATCAATTTTGTTTTAAAAGATGAATGTTTAAAGCTTTATTTGCGACAAGGCTAAACTTTAGAAAACATGCATTTATAACTTTACCAGCTACATAAAGTTTGGAACTGGTGTTAAGTGGCGCTGCCATGGCTGCATTGATGACGCTGCATGTAACGACTTTCATATGGTCGTCCTTACTCGCAATATACGACGGCCGGTATGTATCATTACTAATGAAGTGTACCGTTACATTACTCCCCCCGACATAGATTGTTGGAAACGTCCCGCCGGTTGTATGGCAGTAAATATGATTGCTCAGATTCTTACCGTCTATCCCGACTAAACAATCTTCACATTCGGAAGTATGGTAATAGGAATGAAGCGAGGGTTTACCTGATGAGACTAGACAAAGGAAAAAAAAGAAATTTAATGTCTACAAACAACTATATAATATTGACTCGAACTGGTTTTAGGTTTAAACCTTTGGCTACTGAGCTTGTTTCTGTAGTTTTTCAAATAAGTATTAAACTCCAATACGAGCATTGATCTGGAAAAAAAAAATCATTGTTAACGTTGTGTATTTAAAAAAGCATAATTTTGTATTACGAGGTGTTAATTCTACTCGTTGATCACTCCTGAAATCATCGGTATAGTTAATGAAAATAAGATTTAAATACTGATTCACCAATGACGGCTATTTCAACGGGTTGTGTAAACTTGTTCCCATCAGGGTACTTCTTTATGTCAGTCCGGCCCTCTGTGCACCTCACGCTGTAGTTTCCAGACATCCATCGGTTTACGTTTGGTATTGTCAGTACAAACTCCCAGTTAGGATCCTCTCTCTCAGACAAATAACCATCTGATAAGTGCATATCCGAGGAGGAGGTTGCGTTATACCATTGGCGAACATAACTGTCCTCTGTGTTTAATACGGATGAAGTGGGAAAGTAGCCCAACTCGACAGTACCTCCTGCGGTAATCACCTTGGTCCGAATATACAAATATCCGCAATCAGAAAGGGCTGAAAAGTACCATGTGACGTATAAGTGTATTACAAACGACATCTCTTACGACAAATGAAAACTGCTTTAAAGGTATTCAATTGCTCTTAAAACTTTTTTTATTAACGGTTTGCAAACTTTATTATTGATACAGACTCTAAGAATAGAATAATCAGTGAGTCTCTAGGTGTCGTAATTTAGCAACATTGAATTAACGTTATTTACCTTCTAAATTAAGGCGTGTCCAATTGGAGTGGCATTCACCATAACTGACGAAAAAGTATTTTTTGTCATAGTCCGTAGTGTCCGCTGATGTGTTAAAAACGATATGATACACCACCTTATTGTTTAGTTCAGTCCTGTATGCATTTATATCTAAAAGTGGTTTTCCGTCGTCGTTTTTCAAAATGGGAGTTAATTCGCTTTGGTAATTGTCCGGTTTGAACACAAAAGTCACATTTCTCCATTGAAGTGTAGGCTTAAGATATGTCAGAATACCGCAGACAGCCTCACCACCTACAACAACAAAACCAAATATGTTAATTCAATGACTGTAATAATACCTAAGTAAATTAAAAAAAGAGGAAATAAACACACAATAATAAGATAATGTTAAAATTTACATGAGGTAACAAGGTTTTACTAAATTTATCTACAATTCATTGCGATCTGCATAACATAGAAGTGAACCGTTTTACCGATCATTTATCGGTAAAGCTACTTTGTCTAGTGTCACTGAGGTCTTGTGCCTCTAAACAACAGGGCTTACATTTGTGTTATTTGACAACAAGGCTCGTCCCTTTTATTTTAATTATAATTAGTCATAATCTATACAAAATCTTTAAATATGCACTCTTACTCCCAAATAAGATGTACCACACAATTATAATTGTTTTTTTACCAACAAGGATGAATAAATACACTAAAAACAATTGTTTTTGTGAAGGATACCGGGTTTAATTTAAAAAAAACACACATGGTATTTCATGTACGTGAAGTTAGCGGCCTAGCGGCCTAGCGGCCTAGCGGCGTGAAGTTAGCGGCCTAGCGGCTTAGCGGCCTAGCGGCATGAAGTTAGCGGCCTGGCGGCCTAGCGGCCTAGCGGCCTAGCGGCCTAGCGGCGTGAAGTTGGCGGCCTAGCGGCCTAGCGGCCTGGCGGCCTAATTATTTTTTTCTATCTCCAAGCAATTGTTAATGCGTTTTTTTTAAAACAATGATAAATCAAGGTTTTTTATTCATATAGTTACATAGCGGCCTTAAATTGTTATATATTCAGAATATTTTTCTTTACCCTTTATTCTAAAACAATTTTAAATTAACTGTTTTATGCACAAATTATCACTCTGAAGCGTTTTTCAAACTTTATTCAAAAAAGTCGATCAAGCACTTCAGCGACTTAGCGGCATAGAATCCTGAAATTAGCGGCCTAGCGGCCTAGCGGCCTAAATTGAATCCTATTTCAAAGCATGTATACATGCATTTTCTTCTAAAACAATAACATTTTAACTGTTTTTATGCACAAATTAGCACATTGAAGCTGATTAAACTTCCAAAAACGTCGATAAAGCAGTCAGCTATTTCAAAGCATTAAACATGCCTGTTCTTCTTAATCAATGATATATTAACTGTTTATATGCACAAATTATCACTCTGAAGCGTTTTTCAACTTTTTTTCAAAAAAGTCGATCGAGCACTTCAGCGGCCTAGCGGCCTAGCGGCCTAGCGGCGTGAAGTTAGCGGCCTGGCGGCCTAGCGGCCTAGCGGCCTAAAATGGTATCCTATTTCAAAGCATGTATACATGCATTTTCTTCTAAAACAATGACATATTAACTGTTTTTATGCACAAATTAACACTTTGAAGCTATTAGCGATTATCAATATTTTTTTTTTAAAAGCGTCGATAAAGCAGTCAGCTATTTCAAAGCATTAAACATGCCTGATCTTTTAAAACAATGATATATTTACTGTTTTATGCACAAATTATCACTCTAAAGCGTTTTTTTTTTTTTTTTTTCAAAAAAGTTGATCGAGCACTTCAGCGGCCTAGCGGCCTAGCGGCGTGAAGTTAGCGGCCTGGCGGCCTAGCGGCCTAGCGGCCTAAAATGGTTTCCTATTTCAAAGCATGTATACATGCATTTTCTTCTAAAACAATGACATATTAACTGTTTTTATGCACTAATTAACACTTTGAAGCTATTAGCGATAATCATCATCTTTTTTTTTCAAAAAAGTCGATTAAGCAGTCAGCTATTTCAAAGCATTAAACATGCCTGATCTTCTTAATCAATGATATATTTACTGTTTATATGCACAAATTATCACTCTGAAGCGTTTTTCAACTTTTTTTCAAAAAAGTCGATCGAGCACTTCAGCGGCCTAGCGGCCTAGCGGCCTAGTGGCGTGAAGTTAGCGGCCTGGCGGCCTAGCGGCCTAGCGGCCTAAAATGGTATCCTATTTCAAAGCATGTATACATGCATTTTCTTCTAAAACAATGACATATTAACTGTTTTTATGCACAAATTAACACTTTGAAGCAATTAGCGATTATCAACATTTTTTTTTAAAAGCGTCGATAAAGCAGTCAGCTATTTCAAAGCATTAAACATGCCTGATCTTCTAAAACAATGATATATTCACTGTTTATATGCACAAATTATAACTCTGAAGCGTTTTTCAACTTTTTTTCAAAAAAGTCGATCGAGCACTTCAGCGGCCTAGCGGCCTAGCGGCCTAGCGGCCTAGCGGCCTAGCGGCGTGAAGTTAGCGGCCTGGCGGCCTAGCGGCCTAAAATGGTATCCTATTTCAAAGCATGTATACATGCATTTTCTTCTAAAACAATGACATATTAACTGTTTTTATGCACAAATTAACACTTTGAAGCAATTAGCGATTATCAACATCTTTTTTTAAAAAAGCGCCGATAAAGCAGTCAGCTATTTCAAAGCATTAAACACGCCTGATCTTTTAAAACAATGATATATTTACTGTTTATATGCACAAATTATCACTCTGAAGCGTTTTTCAACTTTTTTTCAAAAAAGTCGATCGAGCACTTCAGCGGCCTAGCGGCCTAACGGCGTGAAGTTAGCGGCCTGGCGGCCTAGCGGCCTAGCGGCCTAGCGGCCTAGCGGCCTAAAATGGTATCCTATTTCAAAGCATGTATACATGCATTTTCTTCTAAAACAATGACATATTAACTGTTTTTATGCACAAAATAACACTTTGAAGCAATTAGCGATTATCAACATTTTTTTAAAAGCGTCGATAAAGCAGTCAGCTATTTCAAAGCATTAAACATGCCTGATCTTCTAAAACAATGATATATTTACTGTTTTATGCACAAATTATCAATCGTAAGTGGTTTTTTTTTATTATTTTTTCAATAAAGTTGATCGAGCACTTCAGCGGCCTAGCGGCCTAGCGGCGTGAAGTTAGCGGCCTGGCGGCCTAGCGGCCTAAAATGGTTTCCTATTTCAATGCATGTATACATGCATTTTCTTCTTAAACAATGACATATTAACTGTTTTTATGCACAAATTAACACTTTGAAGCTATTAGCGATTATCAACAGGTTTTTTTTTTCAAAAGCGTCGATAAAGCAGTCATCTATTTCAAAGCATTAAACATGCATGTTCTTCTAAAACAATGATATATTTATTGTTTTTATGCACAACTTATCACTCTGAAGCGTTTTTCAACTTTTTAAAAAAAAGTCGATCAAGCACTTCAGCGACCTAGCTAGTTATTTCAAAGCATGACTACATGCATTTTCTTCTAAAAAAATGATATGTTAACTGTTTTTATGCACAGACTATCACTCTGAGGCGATTATCAACATATTTTTGAGAAGGATAGGCATGTATGCTGACTGCTTAATCGACTTTTTTGAAAAAAAAAATATGTTGATTATCGCTAATAGCTTCAAAGTGTTAATTTGTGCATTCAAACAGTTAATATGTCATTGTTTTAGAAGAAAATGCATGTATACATGCTTTGAAATAGGAAACCATTTTAGGCCGCTAGGCCGCTAGGCCGCCAGGCCGCTAACTTCACGCCGCTAGGCCGCTAGGCCGCTGAAGTGCTCGATCAACTTTTTTGAAAAATAATTGAAAAACGCTTCAGAGTGATAACTTGTGCATAAAAAAACAATAAATACATCATTGTATTAGAAGAACAGGCATGTTTAATGCTTTGAAATAGCTGACTGCTTTATCGACGCTTTTAAAAAAAATGTTGATAATCGCTTATAGCTTCAAAGTGTTAATTTGTGCATAAAAACAGTTAATATGTCATTGTTTTAGAAGAAAATGCATGTATACATGCTTTGAAATAGGATACCATTTTAGGCCGCTAGGCCGCTAGGCCGCCAGGCCGCTAACTTCACGCCGCCAGGCCGCTAGGCCGCTAGGCCGCTAGGCCGCTGAAGTGCTCGATCGACTTTTTTGAAAAAAAGTTGAAAAACGCTTCAGAGTGATAATTTGTGCATATAAACAGTAAATATATCATTGATTAAGAAGATCAGGCATGTTTAATGCTTTGAAATAGCTGACTGCTTAATCGACTTTTTTGAAAAAAAAGATGTTGATTATCGCTAATAGCTTCAAAGTGTTAATTTGTGCATTCAAACAGTTAATATGTCATTGTTTTAGAAGAAAATGCATGTATACATGCTTTGAAATAGGAAACCATTTTAGGCCGCTAGGCCGCCAGGCCGCTAACTTCACGCCGCTAGGCCGCTAGGCCGCCAGGCCGCTAGGCCGCTGAAGTGCTCGATCGACTTTTTTGAAAAAAAGTTGAAAAACGCTTCAGAGTGATAATTTGTGCATATAAACAGTTAATATATCATTGATTAAGAAGATCAGGCATGTTTAATGCTTTGAAATAGCTGACTGCTTAATCGACTTTTTTGAAAAAAAAAAAGATGTTGATTATCGCTAATAGCTTCAAAGTGTTAATTTGTGCATTCAAACAGTTAATATGTCATTGTTTTAGAAGAAAATGCATGTATACATGCTTTGAAATAGGAAACCATTTTAGGCCGCTAGGCCGCTAGGCCGCCAGGCCGCTAACTTCACGCCGCTAGGCCGCTGAAGTGCTCGATCAACTTTTTTGAAAAAAAAAAAATAAAGCTTCAGAGTGATAATTTGTGCATAAAACAGTAAATATATCATTGTTTTAGAAGATCAGGCATGTTTAATGCTTTGAAATAGCTGACTGCTTTATCGACGCTCTTATTTTTTTTTTATTGATAATCGCTAATAGCTTCAAAGTGTTAATTTGTGCATAAAAACAGTTAATATGTCATTGTTTTAGAAGAAAATGCATGTATACATGCTTTGAAATAGGATACCATTTTAGGCCGCTAGGCCGCTAGGCCGCCAGGCCGCTAACTTCACGCCGTTAGGCCGCTAGGCCGCTGAAGTGCTCGATCGACTTTTTTGAAAAAAAGTTGAAAAACGCTTCAGAGTGATAATTTGTGCATATAAACAGTAAATATATCATTGATTAAGAAGATCAGGCATGTTAAATGCTTTGAAATAGCTGACTGCTTAATCGACTTTTTTGAAAAAAAAGATGTTGATTATCGCTAATAGCTTCAAAGTGTTAATTTGTGCATTCAAACAGTTAATATGTCATTGTTTTAGAAGAAAATGCATGTATACATGCTTTGAAATAGGAAACCATTTAAGGCCGCTAGGCCGCTAGGCCGCTAGGCCGCCAGGCCGCTAAATTCACGCCGCTAGGCCGCTGAAGTGCTCGATCAACTTTTTTGAAAAAAAATAAAAAACGCTTTATAGTGATAATTTGTGCATAAAACAGTAAATATATCATTGTTTTAGAAGATCAGGCATGTTTAATGCTTTGAAATAGTTGACTGCTTTATCGACGCTTTTAAAAAAAAAATATTGATAATCGCTAATAGCTTCAAAGTGTTAATTTGTGCATAAAAACAGTTAATATGTCATTGTTTTAGAAGAAAATGCATGTATACATGCTTTGAAATAGGATACCATTTTAGGCCGCTAGGCCGCCAGGCCGCTAACTTTACGCCGCTAGGCCGCTGAAGTGCTCGATCGACTTTTTTGAAAAAAAGTTGAAAAACGCTTCAGAGTGATAATTTGTGCATATAAACAGTTAATATATCATTGAATATGTCATTGTTTTAGAAGAAAATGCATGTATACATGCTTTGAAATAGGATACCATTTTAGGCCGCTAGGCCGCTAGGCCGCCAGGCCGCTAACTTCACGCCGCTAGGCCGCTAGGCCGCCAGGCCGCTAGGCCGCTGAAGTGCTCGATCGACTTTTTTGAAAAAAAGTTGAAAAACGCTTCAGAGTGATAATTTGTGCATATAAACAGTAAATATATCATTGATTAAGAAGATCAGGCATGTTTAATGCTTTGAAATAGCTGACTGCTTAATCGACTTTTTTGAAAAAAAAGATGTTGATTATCGCTAATAGCTTCAAAGTGTTAATTTGTGCATTCAAACAGTTAATATGTCATTGTTTTAGAAGAAAATGCATGTATACATGCTTTGAAATAGGAAACCATTTTAGGCCGCTAGGCCGCCAGGCCGCTAACTTCACGCCGCTAGGCCGCTGAAGTGCTCGATCAACTTTTTTGAAAAAAAATAAAAAAAAGCTTTAGAGTGATAATTTGTGCATAAAACAGTAAATATATCATTGTTTTAGAAGATCAGGCATGTTTAATGCTTTGAAATAGCTGACTGCTTTATCGACGCTTTTAAAAAAAAATATTGATAATCGCTAATAGCTTCAAAGTGTTAATTTGTGCATAAAAACAGTTAATATGTCATTGTTTTAGAAGAAAATGCATGTATACATGCTTTGAAATAGGATACCATTTTAGGCCGCTAGGCCGCTAGGCCGCTAGGCCGCCAGGCCGCTAACTTCACGCCGCTAGGCCGCTAGGCCGCTGAAGTGCTCGATCGACTTTTTTGAAAAAAAGTTGAAAAACGCTTCAGAGTGATAATTTGTGCATATAAACAGTTAATATATCATTGATTAAGAAGAACAGGCATGTTTAATGCTTTGAAATAGCTGACTGCTTTATCGACGTTTTTGGAGAAAAACTGTTGATAATCGCTTCAATGTGTTAATTTGTGCATAAAAACAGTTAAAATGTTATTGTTTTAGAAGAAAATGCATGTATACATGCTTTGAAATAGGATTCAATTTAGGCCGCTAGGCCGCTAATTTCAGGCTTCTAGGTCGCTGAAGTGCTTGATCGACTTTTTTGAAAAAAGTTTGAAAAACGCTTCAGAGTGATAATTTGTGCATAAAACAGTTAATTTAAAATTGTTTTAGAATAAAAGGTAAAGAAAAATATTCTGAATATATAACAATTTAAGGCCGCTATGTAACTATATGAATAAAAAACCTTGATTTATCATTGTTTTAAAAAAAACGCATTAACAATTGCTTGGAAATAGAAAAAAATAATTAGGCCGCCAGGCCGCCAACTTCACGCCGCTAGGCCGCTAGGCCGCCAGGCCGCTAACTTCACGCCGCTAGGCCGCTAGGCCGCTAGGCCGCTAACTTCACGCTGCTAGGCCGCTAGGCCGCTAGGCCGCTAACTTCACGTACATTGGTATTTCTACCTTATGAGTTGATAGTTGATCACTGTAAATCTCTTAAAGGAGCTGTACTACGTATGATGAAATAGCGAAAAAAAAAGAAAATTGTCGAAAACTGACATAACTTTGGTATTGATGTGTACAATGCATTAAAACTTAATAACTGAAGAACCACATAGTTTACAATTAATTTATTTTTAGCAGGTATTTCGTATTTTTCCATTAAAAAAGATAACTAGGTATGTCTACCTAGTAGAATTCATTACTTATGCGAGATTGGCTAGTCGATGTTATCACGTGATATTACCAAGTGAGGTATATAGCTTAAATATTATACTCGTTTAGAGTAAGCCTTCGTAGCACAGTGGATACAACACCGGACTGCAATTTTGGCGACACGGGTTCGAACCCGGTCTCCGACTCATTTTTTTACATTTTGGTATTTATTTTTACAATTACGATATCAAAGAGTAAAACATCTTATTAAATAATTGTCCTGAGTTTCGTTACAGAAAAAAAAAGTTTTGGTGCCAATCTGGTGTACAGTCCATTTAACACTCACAAGTCATTTAACATTTGTGCGTTTTCAGCTATTTAATTCACAGTTACAGTCTTGTACTCAGTAATAAATAATTTTCATAATCTCATTATTTCGTAAGTAGTTGAAGGTTTATCACTCAAAATTTATGTTTGTTATACATGTGTACGTATTTTTTATTTTTAAATACGATTACCACTTTAAGATAATTATGTAAGTGAACAGTGAAAACAAGGATCATAGAATGAAGGTTAGAAGTTGATTTTTTTTTATATAAAAGGAAGCTTTAAGATTGGCAGCACGATTCAATCCCGGGAAATGTGAATAGAGCTAGACCACGTCTAGCAGAAGCATCGATAAAAAATAAGTGTTGTGTAACTTGTGTCATATTTCATGATTATATCAGAACTTGCCGACCTTTCAATGAAACCTGCCAATAGTTAAATGTTAATGTTTTACTGAGATAAATTGTCTTTATTTTTATTAAATAGTACACATTAAAACATTTTTTTTATGTTTTATCGATCCAACCAAGAATCTGAAAGCAAGGTATGTTTTTCTCCGATTTACGAGGACTTTATACCAGTAACAACTATCGTTACAGGAGCATTCGTAGCATTCGCCGATGGTTCGGCTAGAAATATTTACCAAGAATGGTAAGATATGTAGTGGTATGATATTGAAGTGGTACGAAGTCTCCGACATCCGTTTTTTTAGGATACAGTCTGTGTATACCACGTGATAAATTGCGTCATAAATGCTACGCCGGAAGGCAATATTTTGCCTCGAATGAAGATTTTAAACAAAGATAACTTCACTTTTTCTTCACCACTATAAATGAAACATAGCGCAGTCGACGCCTCTCACGGAGTTCCGCTTTCGGTCTTTTACCAGAGTTTGATTGAAAGTTAAGCTTCTTAAAACACAAACCGTTTCACATTACGGCCGTCTGACGGAGCACTGCCACAACATTATTATGGAAACAGGTTTGTCGAAGTTTTGATGAGACTAATCACCATATCAAACTTTGGTATTAAAACGAAGGCGGGGCTTTATAAGCGGCATAGACTGTCCCTTGTTTTATTTAAAATGATGTAGTAAAAGAAAAGTTATATTTGATTTAAATCTTCATTTTAAGCCAAATGTTGCCTTCCTACGTAGAATATATGACGCAATTTATCACGTGGTTTACATACACTGGGATAATTAGCTGCTAAAAAGTTATAACTGATCATCAGTAATTGAAAATAATTGTAGATTTGATGCTGACGACATTATGACACATAACACAGAAAAACAAAACAGTACTTCATCTGTACTTTCTAAATATGTGCTGTACTTATTGAAGGATTTTTAAGAATGAATTAGCGAATGAAACAAGTCAAGAGAATATTTATTCGGCGTTTAAACACACACATACAAATATATCGCTGGTTAGAACTTAACGCGACTCACAACTAATATAGGGATAAAAACGATTAACTTCTGGACAGGAAACATTAGTTCTTGCTTATCTCCTCAGGCGCGGAGTTTCGTAGCAGGGACATACAATCGGATGACTTTATCCCTCGGAGTGAGCGCGGAAATTGGGTCTTACTCGCTGAGTGAACTGTACCCCTCAAACAAAATATAGTACATGTATAAACCAAAGCCCTCCAACCCCTTACACACACAAACATATATATGATAATGCAAATTGAAGTGTTTACCGGTAATAAGAGGAGCATTTAAGTATAACAAGAAACAGTGTACATGTATTAACATAAACCAGTACCTCTTGCAAAACTGAGCACAAGCGAGATAAACAGATAAGGTAAATCCATTCCGAACACTTCTCTGTCATTACACTTACGATTTACGATTCAAATGTAAGATTTTAATAATTCGTCGCAATATCTATTATTCAATAATTTCATTTCTATTTTCCAAAACCATACACTTGAACTGATAATGATGAATTGATGTATGTTTAAATCACAAATATTGATACGGGAGCGGGACACACAATTCAAACACTTGAAGTTAAGGACGCTTATTTCCCCAAATCATTAATTGTCTACGTGTGTATGCATCACATCTGTAGTAAATGGAGGGCAGTTTGAAGCTCCCAACCGGTCAGCGTCAGATAACAGGGAGTTTATTGTATCAAAATGTTCAAAATGTCCATAATACCTTCACATTTAAAGTAATTTGATTGTATGTTTGTGTTACTTCCTGAATCTTTAATGTATATTTTGTTTTCATTGTCCAGGAAACGGACAAGTGGGCAAGAATAACAGTATAAAACAGTGAAATTTCGAAACTGGATAAATATTTGAAATACATTTGATTCTGAAATATAATTCCCTGTTCATACATAAATTACTTTGCAAAATGCTTTCAGATCATTTTTAATTAGACATTCATTAGGCCACACCAAATTGATATTTCGTTCCTCGGATTTACCGCTCCTATTTTTTTGAAAATGTAAAATTTTTATTTTTTATTTTTTTGTGCGCCCGCACCTCCATTTTGATAGCCAAGCAGATTTTTTTCAGGTAATAATTTATTAAAAGGCTAAAAATAATGAAGTATAATTTTTCTACGCTTGTTTTCGTGTTTTTGTAAAGGGAAGTTACCGATGCGTAGTGTTTTTATACTGTATCTCGATCGGTTTAGCATGGGTTTCAATAAATTCAATCAAAATGGCGGCTTCCGGTAAAAACAATGTGACGCGTTTTGAGCATGCTTAAAGTCATTGTTGATCGTCTCATGCACGAAAGGATCATTATTTAAAGCAGTCATTATGCAATAAAGCATGTGTATCTGGGACTGGTAGCGATTATATTAAGTAGTGACTCGTTTTGAATGGGAATGATCAACTTAGTACTATTTTATTCAAGTCATAATACAAGGGACCAAAATTTTACCTCGTTACGACGATGACAGGTCAATTTAACTGGAACATGAGTAATTGTTTGATCCAAATTGATTTATCAAGCTCATTTTTTATCAAATTCTGACAAAACAACAGTTTTGAACAAATATCTTTTCACAAATAGCAATATAAACACTGGTCGGGATATACCACAACATAGGTAAGCCTAAATTATCACCTTATATTTTGTTTTTATTTGCAGCATAATCCGGGATTGTAATGCACTTGTCAATTGTAACCACTGCCCCGCCCACCCCTCGTCCTTGTTCCAGGGGTATACCGGGGACAGCAGAGGCAATGGGCTGTGTTTTTACCTTTCAAGTGGCCCCGCAGTGCCTAGTGAATGTGGTTTTGTCTTCATAATGAAAATAGTCGGGAATGGGCTCACATAGGTATTCGGGGTTGCGGGGCCATTTGGCAGGGATATACCAGCAGTGTGTCCCTGCAGGTCGGGTATTTTACCCGGGTTTTGAGAGACCGGAAGTCAAAGTCACGCTATTCCGGACTAAGGGGGGGCATATACAATTGCTGGTGCATAAAAACATCTAAATAACCAAAAAAAGTACTCTGAAAAATACCCTTCTTTTTGTTTTAAATAGCACATGTCATTGCATTTCCTGTGATAATAAAAACAAAATTTAGTCTATGTTATAAGGAGTCTGATGTTTGATGATGCTTGTGTAAGTGATCATTTTTTACAAATCCAAAATCAATCCTAAGTTATGTCTAAATACAGTAGCATATGATGTTAAACTGATTCAGGTAGATTTATAAAAGTCTTTTCAAACTTTTACTAAAAGCAGGGTTATTTATTATTATGAATGATCGTCATATTAAAGTACGTTTTAATTATATAAGAAATTAGATTTATCCATTTAATGTTTGTACTAAACACGGATGAATAAATAGTATGTATTCCGACATTTTTCCAATGTCCATTAGAGGTTCAGTTCAAGGTGGCATTAAAATGGGTTTAAGGGCAATTATTTTGAACAATCTTTCTTATTTATATTGAATATAAGGAAAAATATATTTTTCGCTCTTCGCTCGCTTCGGTTTTTATGAAAACTGACAAAAAACAATTTTAATTTTTTTTTCGCTCGCTCGCTCCAATTCTTTTTTGGCAAAAATCCGAGGAACTAAACATTAATTTGGTGTGGCCTTAGGATTAGCACAACAATACGAAATGGATAACATTCAACAATACTTCAGCGTACATGACGGTATTACTCAATGCAATGACAAAGCCGCTATTTTATTAAACTTTGGAAAGTTATAAGACGTATGTATATTTGGTAAAAAGGAATAAGATATGATTCACAAATCCGTTTTAAAAGTGCTTTGTGTTATTTCATGTGAGCGGCGCTTTGTTTCAGTCCAGCAGTTTATCTAGCTATGATTTTGTTGACAACCGACCGAAGAGAAAACGTTTGTTAAAATGGTCTCAAATACTGTCCCAATCTCCGGGAAATAATCTCTAACGTGATTCATATCCGTTTTAGGCTGTGCACAATTGATTTAAAATGATAAATACTTAAACGCATTACAGTGGTCATTGTTAGATTTTTATCATTTCTTTCTCGAATTATCATAACAAGATTTAAGATTGAAGAATTATTTACAAATATCAAGAAGGCCATGGCAAATCTGAACAAATACAGTAAAGTACTAACAGTTAAGTCAAAGCATTTATTACACAAATTAAAAAAAATAAGCACTCTTGAATATATAGTTATATCAAATCAGCAGTAAACCATTACAGTTACGAATTATGATGCATTTATTGTGCTAGTATGTATTATAAATATAAACCTCAGTATCATGTATGTATATAAACCTCCCTAGGGGAGCTAACTTATGTTCACTAATATATTATCAATTTTTATGTTTGAAACCAAAGATTCAAAACCTATATTATCTTTGAACAAAAGCATCTCATAACGCTTCTATATCCATTATTTTTCGTATTTAAAATTCTGATTCAACACAACATCTAGCATGCATATTGTTTTTGTTGCATGAATGTTTTAGATTAAACCACTTTACGCAATTAAATTGGGTACAAATACTATTATTCACGTTTTGAAAAATATAAAATTTATTGATTTTAGGAGATTGGTTCGAGTACTCGTAGTACTTCAGAACTTCGGTGAATTAGTTTGGCGGGACACTAGTAACATGTTGTCCTCGTGTTTTTGTTGGGTATATGGGGAAAACCTTTTTTTTTTTTGTCACTCGAGGTTTTGTATTTGGTGATATAAGAAGTAGTTTTGAAATGTCTGAAAGCAAAGATAGAAACTTGATCATATTTCCCGCCCATCCCATCCCTATTTTCAGGTTAATTTTGCTGAAACAGGTGTTCTTTTATTATGCATATTTATTTTCAGTTCCACTGTTTGAACGTATTTGTTACTTGTATACTTTATGATTTAACGTATTTTAAGTTTCGTTTCAGTTGTTTCATGATGTTTTCTAAGATACCAGTCGTTATGGATGTTGCTGACTGATTCATAAACACAATATTGAAATTAATGCACGCACCAAGTCAAAGACATTTTATACTAGATTAAAACATGTTTGGCTACTATTTACAAAAGCAAAGTGATTACGTTTTTGTATAGTTTACATGTACACGTTAAAGAAGAAAACAAGTTGTTTTTAAAGGAAACATGCATTTAAGTATTTCAAGATGCTTGATAATTATGTCAGATGTTGCAAGGCTAAACGTCATTAATGAATACCCAAAGGAACACTCGTAAGCATTTGTCAATCACACGCAATTTGTGAAAATATCATTTGAAAGTTACATGCTCCAACCATTTTTAATAAAATTGAATAGAATTCTTTTCAACTGACTCTCTCCTTGATTGGCCCCGTTTTAATAACTTTTGTTACAAAATGTTTTTCTGCCCTTATAATGCAAGTATGACCAATCGCGTGTAGTAGTAAATGTATGTATTAATAAAAAACAACGTGAAAAGTTACAGATCTCGCTTAATTTGAGTTGTGGTTTCCGATCAGTGCTAATTAAGGCTGATGGAGTATTGAATAATTGTGGCAAAAAAAATAGTTATCGAATAAATCAGTTGAATGTATTAAATTTAAGAGTGTTTATAATGTTGGTTGAAAAGGCATATTTTGGTGCCATTTTCTGCAAGAGTTCCTTTGATCAAACAACGCCTATCACAATTTATGAAGTTTCATTCCGATGCAACCACACACGTTTATAGGTAAACCATCGTCGATTAATTTGCAGTCAATTACGTGAAAATTCACTCTTCTTGGTAAAAATTTGCATCAATATTTTTCTGTCTACTAGGATGAGTCCTCTTCGGAAACCAGATGTCCACATACTCAGTAGTCGCCGATGGTACTCGTTCTGATACCGCTCTATGAGCCGCTTCCGATTGTTCAATGTTATGGTCTGCGTAATTCAGTGTGTCAGTTGTTTTCTCCTGTCATGGCATTAACATAATTGTTGATGCATATGGAAATTACAAAAGACTTGTGTACAGCATTCCTAAAACATCCACACCTGTTTCTTTGTAACTGCTCCTTCTTTGTTTGTCAGTTTGTTAGCACATCAGAAATACTGTATAAATCAGAGATCGATAAAGATACCTCCCTCCAACCAAAAATAAATAAATAAATAAAAGAATTCACATGATAAGCTAAATCTGGAACATAATGGAACATCATTATTCGTCATAATACATATGCTATCTAAAGATCAGGCGTGACATTCCCCTTTCTTAACATTACGTCAACCAGCGACTTTGCGTAGTTATTATGTAATTAAAATGCTTACGTTGAATTGATTAACGTCACGCATTCTTGTAGAACGTCTCTCTACTGTTGCCGGGGAGTGTGCAGAATGTATAATTTAAATTTCATAGGATATAAGTTTTAAATGTTTCAAAAGAAAAATGCATAGAACGAGAACGAATATCTAAAAGTGCAACTATAAAAAAGATATGCTGAAAATAAAAAAAAATGCACTCTGTGGTTTAAAGCTGCACTCTCACAGTTTGAAGGTTTTGACCAGTTTTTGCGAAAATCCAGGGAAGCCAGTCATATAAGACTGCTGAAAAAATTAAGATCGCAGATTTTATATTTTAGTTAAAAAATTGGTATTTTATGCATTTTTCTTAAATCGTGCAGCTTTAATTGTTTAGCGCGTTTGTTATGTTCTGTCTGCATTTGAACCCTAGATGGCGTTGTGATGAAGATCGCGGACACTTCAGTTTCAACATATGGTCTATTGAAAGATAGAACTTTTGCTTGGAACCATGTGAAGATCTCGTATAACGAGCACATAAAACCAACACTGTCGTTCAATTCTATTTATTATCTTTCGCCGCTTTCATTCAAGTTAGGGAAGCGAGTAAAACAATAACGAAATTGGAACCTTCGATCGCATGGTAGAATTTATCATCGATTTAGAAGGTTGCGATCGGTTTAAAAAGTGCTATCAGACAATGAATGATTTTTTTTATCATTTTAAGTAAAGAAACAAGAAAAATGTAAGAATATTAAATTGGATGTGTTAACACTTTGCGTGAGTGAATTTATATTTGTATATATATATTATTGCTAAGTACCAAGTGACAAAACGAAAATATACATTTTTTCGTTATATTCATTCAATGCACTGGGCTCATATTCACAAAGGCTACAATCGCACACAATATCGTGACTTTGCATAATTTACTACTACTACTACTACTACTACTACTACCACTACCACTACCACTACTACCACTACTTCCACTACTACCACTACTACTACTACTACTACTAAATCGTGGTTTACTATAGATAGTTATATAACAGTTGCGCATGTTTGACTTGTTCCTGTTCAGACAGGAGAGTTATTGTGTGGACGGACAAAACCAAACGCTCTCATACAAGGTTAAATAACGGCCAAAGTTTTGGTACATATTGAAAGGCTAAACACGGTTATTCTGATATAAGTCTTTAGCGTTTACCCAGTGCCATTAAACGGGATTTATTTCTAATGTTTTGGCAACTGTGCTTGTTTCTGTAGTTTTTCAATTAATATTTCAATATAATATCAGAACTATGCTCTGCAACTGACAGTTAACATCAATGTGGATTAAAATAACATCGTTGATAAAATTAGTGGTGATACAAATAACAAAGTAGTTCAGAAAAAGGATGACATGGAGTTTGATCGTAGTATTGACAACGATGATGAAATTCAAATTTTCTCACGCCTCCGCGACTTCGTGATTTCACATCCAATCGTTTTGGAAATTGCATGTTTGACTTTTGTAAACCTACCAATATACGAATTGTAAATGGTCGTCTGTTCCATATCCCCGCGAATTTCACGTACGTGACAAAGTTTAGTGTATCATTTACTTAAGTCATTAAATAATTTTCATTTATTGTCTGGTTTCGAAGTTGGTGATTTTAATGTTTCCTTTAATCTCGCAGTTTTCTTTTAAAATTAATTCAAAGTTTAAGGGGATGACCGAAAATAGAGGTACGTAATATAAATGGGATCCTTATAATCAGACTTATTTTGTTAAAGACATGTCAACGGATTAACTCTGTCTCGAGAGAGATCTAACTGCAGAAATCAATGATGCATGTAACATCGATACGTTAACCTCAATATTTACAGACTACCATTTTAATTAAGGTACTACATATTTTGCAAAAAAGTCGAACAGTGCCTATCGTACCTTTTTTAGTGAAGCTGATACAAATACAAATATATTGGTATTGTGAAGATTGCAAACAAAAGCTTATAGTTTAAACGCCAAGAGATGTTAAGCAAATTATTATTCAATGTTTAATAATGAAGATAGGGAAAAAGTTTAACAAGGGCAGAAATAGTATAAATACCAATATAGAAAGTCTAAGATGCCATTTCATTCACAGTAGTAAACATATGAATGAAATGCGTAAAAAATCACAGTGGAAAGTTTGGAAGAATTTTAAATTATAAGCTTAAATTAGGATTTAAACGTCTATTTCGAAGGGCTTATTTCTGATTTGCAGGGCGATATTGAGGATTTTAGCTGTAAAATTTATCTGATTTTGACAGAAGTGATATAAGTAATGGATAGGTCTATAAGTGAAGCAGAAATATTAAAGGCGATTGGTAAACTTGGAAATAACAAGGTATGTTCCATTGATAATATTTTGTATGAGTATTTCAAAGCAAGTGTCCCGATTCTGATCAAGCCGTTACATTTATTTTCCAATACCAATACTGTTCGGGAAGCATCTTCCAAGTTCTGGGCTAACGGGGAAATAATGATGTATAAGAAAAAAGGAATTCAGTAGAAACCCAATAATTATAGCGGCAATATTTATGCGAAAAGCTACAGAAACAAGCTCAGTAGCAAAACGTTTAAACATAAATCCGGTTTAATGACACTAGAAAAACGTAAAAGACCTAGAACATAGAATCACAAACAAGAAACATGGAAAACAGCATAAAACTCCACAAACAGTATAGTGCATACATATTGTATATATAAAAACTAGGTATGTTTATCAAGGATTGTTAGGTTCCGCCTTGGAATGGTCAGTACAATGTAAATTTACTGGGAGTTTAAACCAGTTTAAGTACACAAACCTCACTCTTATCCCAACAATCCAAAACAAAAACAATCGCAAAAGGTAAGTCTTGTCTTATATTAAGTATGCATCCCAACTCTATCTGCATACGGAGCAATACAATTTAGAGCTCTTAATGCATTTGTTTTCAAAGATACGATGCAGTCATTGTTTGAAACTATGAATACCACGCACAGTCGGCCTTATAAATAAAAGGTTTAAAATTGTGTGATCGTAGAGTTTCATAATAAAAAGTATTATTGTACTAAAACTGGGAACAAATAAGGAAAACATTATTAAAAAAAGCGATATGTATTAGCTAATTTTTCCTTCCAAATGAATTGAAAATGTAAAATATTTGAAGAAGATGAAGTCACATGCCAAAATACTCCGAGTCAGCCAATAAACGTTTTAAAGATAACATGAATTAGCAAAATCTCCATACAATCAAAGGACTGAAAGCTTAGTTATCTAAGGATGCTATATTCAACGCTATATTTTGTTTCAGTTATTCATCTTCAAAAAACTGGAAGGCAGGTACTCTTCAAAATATTGCCTTTATATCCACGATAAAAATAAAATCCAAGTAATTCATTGAGTTTATCTGCCCAACTACCTGCTGGAAACGTTTAATTTTACGATTTTTCTTTAAAACATCACCATAAAAATCGGGATGAGCAATACTATTAGCAATCAGCGATTTAAGACTACTATTGTACTTTGATATAAGCTTATAATGACCATACAAAAATTTTAAAAAAGTTTTTGTTAATTTCGTAATTAAATACGTTGATTTAAACAACAATATTTTATTCAACATATACAAACAAACTGCACAGAATATGCACACACACACACACAAGTTGACTATAATATTGAAATGGATTGGAACGAAAGCATAGCTTATAGAGTTCTTCTCCGTCGGAATTAAATTACTCATTTACCAGAAAAATGCGTATGATTGACGATTAGACGATATATATGTTTTATGCGAGGAACAATTGTTTCTTATGCTAAAAAATAGGACTAAGAGGTTTGTGTTTAGATATGGGTTTAATAGTATGACTGTATAAAGAATATATAAGTAGGATGTGGATAGATATGAAGGAAAAAAAGAAGTTTGGTACATACTATATTGGGGAAACTCTGTAGGTCAGGCAATGATCAGAAACGTTTCGTGTCTTGTTTGAATTTATGAACATTATCAAATATTTTGGAGTTGTTCTCGTTTTTAGGGTTGGATTGCCATAGAGAATGAAACCAATGTTAATTTCTGTGATAATTGACATATCACGAAAGAAAGTTTGTCGAGAGTTGGTATATAAGGGACAATGCATAAAATAGTGAGTACTACTTTCAACTTCACCACACTCGCAAAGAGGAGAGCTGATACTATTTGTACAATAAAGGTGATTGTTAAGACCACTGCAACTAGTACGGAGTCGAGTGTGAAGTGCTTGCAATCGGCGGTTACCTTAATAATAGTAAGGCGGGCAGACTGGCAATCGACTACGAAGTGCATATTTAAAGGATGCAATTGAACGACAATCCCGCATATTCTGTATAGTTTTTTCCATGCACGTATAGTTAGGTAGGAATGAGGAAAAGTAAGAATCAGTGCGTGACATAACCGTTCTTGTGTAAGATGCATTCCGTAATGGATAATTCTGTGTACTGACATTTAAAGGTGCAAGGGATGACAGATATTCTGGGGCAAGGCCGTTTTCATTTTATAGAAGAGACATAGTTTGTGATTAACGCGTCTTTCTGATAGAGTAGGCCAACATAGCTCCATATTGAAAACATCAATCGAAATTAACTTAGAAGCCCCACAAACTTTTCTACCTGCTTCATTTTGTATCTTTTGCAGTTCGTTTTTTTCGTAGTCTGTACAATTATCCCAGACAATATCCGCATATTCAAGAATCGGACGGATGTACGAAATATAAATACTTTCTAGATATTTTCTGTCCAGACGGAACTAAAGCCTTCGCATAATGCATATTCTTTTAAGAGCTTTACTTTTGATGTATTCAAAATGTTCATGCCATGTACAGTCACTGGAAAGAACCAAACCAAGATGTTTATGCGAATTGATTTCTGAGATTTGTTGACCATACATAGATAAATCTGGATAAATTCGCGGTAGGCGTTTCCTGGAGAACAGGATTGACTAAGTTTTTGCAAGATTAAAGGTGACAAGCCATTTATCAGCCCATGTACTGATGCTATCAATATATCTCTGGATTATTTCAATGGCCCTTAAGGGCTCGTCAACGAGAATATAAAGACTAGTATCGTCTGCAAATAGCCTAACATTACTTTCAATGTTGACAACAATGTCATTTATAAATATCAAAAATGAGAGGGGACCTAGAATAGAACCTTGGGGTACACCAGCCTTAAGAAAGACCCAACTAGATATGGAGCCAGGGAGAACTACAAGTTGCCTACGTTTGCTAAGATAGTCACTTAACCACGAAAGTAAGTTGCCATCGACACCAGTTTCTTGTAGCTTCACAATCCAGCCCTTGTGCCAAACTTTGTCAAATGCCTTACTGATATCAAAGAATACTGCTCTAACCTCAAGGCCAATATCTAATGCCTTTCAAAATGTGTTGTAAAGGTATGCAAGCTCATTAACAGTAGAATCGCCTGGCCAAAAGCCTGACTGGAATGGGGTAAAAAAATATGTCACGAATGTAGTTAAAGAAGTGTTTATATATGGCCCTTTCAAACACCTTTTCCATTGTATTAAGTCAGGAAGTATGGAATCACCCTCTTTGAAAACATCACACACATGAGCATCTTTCCACGGTTTTGGAAATCTACCGATTGAGAGAGACATATTAAAAAGGCACTACAACGGGCGAGCTAACGAGTGAGAACATTCTTGTATGATTCGATTCCTTATACCATCTGGTCCTGAAGCTTTTTTAACAGGCAATGATAATATAATGTCAGTTATCTCATTGCGGTTACTGTTATGATTACTAGTTGGTGGAACAATGTGGCCGGTATCATCTAATAAAGATTGATTTTTAAAGTGGGTATTCAGAATTTCAGATTTACGAGATTCATCTAAGCCGAGTTCGCCATCAGACATATCTTGGATTGCATTAAAAAAAAAAAAAAAAAAAAAAACATTGATAGAAGCAGGATAAAATGAAGTGTTGATGGTAACATTTTGCTGTGTTACGTACAATATACAAATAAATGAAGCTTTGTGTTAAGCGTGTAGGTACATTGTGTTATTTCTTTGATATTAATGTAGGATTATTTCAAGGGGAGAATACTTCTTTGATTTGCTTTTCCCTATTTTTGAATGACATTTAATAAAACATGCAGCAAGGAACCAACGCCGGGCTCACCATTGATCAGCTTAGTATTAACCTATTGTTGCTGACGATGCCGCTCTGATATCTGAGAAAGAAGGCCTCCTGGAATCATTAGATCACTAGGATCGTTATTGTAATCGATGGAAATTCTCAGTCAATGATGAGAAAATTAACCCATTCAAAAAGGTGATACACTTTCGCGAACTCATACATGGAAATATCATGGTGTTGTCGTTGAAATAGTGAGCTCTTTTAATTACCTAGGTGTAGTATCAAAGCAACTGTGCACCAGATGATCAATATGCAAGAAAAAAGAGAAAATTGTCCAAAACCTGTCATAAACTTTGCATTAATGTGTACAATGCATTAAAACTTACTAACTGAAGTACCACATAGTTTACAATTTATTTAAGTTAAGCAGTTATTTCATATTTTTTTTATTATAAATGATAAATGGGTATGTCTACCCAGTAGAATTCATTCCCTATACGTAATTGGCTGGTCGATCACGTGATATTACCGAGTTAGGTGTATAGCCTAATTATGACACCTGATTACAGTAAGTCTTCGTAGCTCAGTGGATACGACGCTGGACTGTAATTTTGGCGACATGGGTTCGAACTCGGTCTTCGACTCATCTTTTTACATTTTGATTCTCTCTAACAATTATGATATCAAAGCGTAACACATTTATTAGTTAATTGTCCTGAGCCTTGTTACATACAAAACATTTTTGGTGCCAATCTGGTGTACAGTCGCTTAAACGTCTGATGGTTCTTTTGCTGAAGCAGTTAAAACGTTTTAGCTGGTAAAGCTCTTTGATCAATGTTAACAATAACAGCTGAACACTTGTATAAAGAGGGGAAAGTTGCAGACATTAACCGAACGCAAATAACGAGACGAAAGAAAAAAAACAGCTCGCCGGTTCAATCGATAATCAATTATGACCAAATACAATCAATCATTGATTACAATTGATCATCGGAACATCACTAATTATTATTATTATTATTATTATTATTATTATTATTATTATTATTATTATTATTATTACTATCATTATTATTTTTATTATTTATTTGAATGTTCTTTTTCCAAATTGTTCTTATTCATTTTTTTAAACAGATGCAATATACAAAGAGGAATAAGTTTACCTTTTGTATGATAAAGTAGAAGTAAAGCAGAAAGACATCTGATGTCCATTGTGATATCCGAACAGTAGCCTTCCACACTACAACAATACTACTATAACTAGATACATATCTTTAATAGTTTCTTCAAACCAATAAGATACCCTTGTGTAATAAATTTCTATCAAACTGTTCGCCTTTGACGAGCATTGGTATTTCTTATTCACACTGAAACATTTGAAATAAGCAAGGAAACACTTAAAATACAAGTTCGGTAAAGCAGGGACTCTTGATGTGTTTGGTAAATAAAATAATCGCTTCTTAAGTTTGTTGCGTCTAGTGGTGCTTATGACAGCTCTTAAAGATTAGAACATTTGGGTTCATATTATCAAAGCCGGTATCGTACAATCGCTTTTCGAGTAGATTTGTCTGAGAAGATGCATCGTTTTAGAAACATAAAGCTTTATTAGTCAGGTTTTGGAATGCTTATTCGATTTTGCTAATAGAATTGAATTGAATTAAATACGGACATACCTTTGAACTGAAAATCTTGATATTAATATATCTTGTCGTACGCACGTTGGTCAAATCGCCCCATTATACCGTAGAGTCGTTGTGGTAACGCTTAAAATTCTCATTACAATAATGACAAGGCAATTAACCACTACCTTATGTGTTCAGAATGTTTCAACATTTTATATGTTTGTTGGTATAAAAATCCAAAGCTAAATTGGTCGTGTATCATTAACCTTAATGAAAACAAGAAGTTGTGCTTAACACTGCAAAATGCATTTTCCCATCTCCTATTCTAATTGCTACACCATGTGATATATGACGTCTCATCCGTTTGTGGTTTCTGAGGAAACCATCCATTGCATTATGTTTATATATTTGTTCGAATAGTGTATATCTTCAGTTGCAGATTTGTCTTCTATGTTACTTAAAACATTAAAAACACTTCAACAAGTGTTCAGAAGGAAACAACGCACACAAATAACTCTTCCTCAATTCTGGATGTGTGGCTGTGCCTTAGAAAATGTAGTTATACCATCTGAATTGATGATTGTCATAACCCCATTTTATATTTGCATATTTTAAGGCATTATCGTCTTGTAAACATTAATTCTCGTTCTTTTAATAACATAACAAAATTTTATGCGATACAACATTTTCAATCATCTTAATAAGCTTACATGTGTAAGAAATATACACTAGATAGAAATAACGCATTAAGTGAAACGTTTCTATAATGCAACGAGTAACACACATACTCTTATATATGACATTGTGTCAATGCCACTTTCCCAGTCCAATCGCGTTTCTTTTTGAGCCAATCATTATAGGCGATATCTTATATGGTGTAGAAATTGATCTGCAAACAAAATTGATGAAACCTTTTTTCTATAAATCTCGACTGTCTTGTATATTTGACAATTTAGTGTCATGGTGTTCAAATTAAATCTGACTTTATATATGTAAAGGCCTATTGCCAACTCTCTCAAATTTAATGCTGGTATCATGTTTCCAAATATGTTAATATTTCTTAATTTTATATCGTTTAGAACGCAAAAGATTTTAACCGATAGGAAATTTGAACAAACATTTGCAAAGTCGTTCATATATTTCTACATTTTTTTCTAACGTAAGATACATTTATTGGAAAAATAGCTATTTCCTTTTTCTTTTATTTTGCTCATTTTAAGACATTTTGAAAAGAAGTTACAGCTTTCGGGTACCACTAAACCCCAAGTATATAAGACAGTAACTCTAAAGTGAATGTGTGACTAAACCAGACTTTACGTCTTCAAGCGGCAAGAATTGAGCAGACGTACAGGGAAGTATCCCAACGGAACTGATTAATAAAGATATGTGTTGTAATCACTTTATGTGCTTCAAGTTTATTGTATGTTTGGCGTCAACATTGTAGCTTATTATTTTATGGAATTATTTTTCTTGAGTGCTATTCTTTTACTTAATAAACAGGTTAATCGAAAATACTTGATTTTATTATAAATAAGTTTAATGAATTTTCCAAAATACTCTAGATGGCTTAGTTGCTTGCTCCTTTTTCAGAATGTGGGTTCAGCAAAATATTTTCCTCCCTATCGGTTGTCTTTACTTAAACCTATAATCAAGTGTGTGTGATTTGAAGCCTTTAAATAAGTTCGTTGTATGCGTGTCTGTGTTTAATAAGCTTATAATAAAATGGATTGCTTGAAATTAAAATACTTTTTCTATTAGATTATTTCTTTACATTTAATTACATGAAAAAACAGCTAATGTGCCTTTAATGACTATAATATATTTAGTATGTAGGTCATTCATCTTTTGCTCATATGTGGCAAATCCAATTCGTTTGTGTTTATTTTTACCAGCTGGTAAAAATAAACACAAACGAATTGGATTTGTTATTAATTTAATTGAAAATAGCATTCTTTAGAGCAAAACTATATTAGTTTTGAATCTGCTTATATTTCTTTATTCGTAAATATAAACACATATACTGGCTATAACAGAAAGTGGGGCTGTAACTTAACCAACAGCCTTCTTATATCTGGAAAGGTCAACTGCAACAAATTGTGTGAAGATGGAGTGGTCCCACAGACGTAAATTATATTTCAACAATATACAGAAATCAGCCAATTTTACAATTTAATTCTGCACTGGGTAGAATGTAATTGGTGGATAATCAACGAAACTTCAAGTTCTCCATAGTTTTAGTTGGAGATAAGGGAGATAAGGGAAACTCTGTCTGCTCTGCGGTACCTGGAGGGTCGATGTCGTCGTCAGTTTACAATAGTTAACGCATTTACATCAACAGAATGAAAAAACACCTTTCGTAAAGAAAGAACCATTTTGCGAGAGATGCTTTAAAGTTAGGTGTTGGATTTTAAATAGATGTCTAGTACTATTGGTGAGTGGTTTTTGTTCGACTATGATTTGAAAAAGATGCTAGGTATAACTACAAAACAATGCACTATATTTGTCTTATTTTTGCATTAGGTGCTCTGAATTGTTTCCCTCCGTCTGCAGATAGAGTTGGGATCTCTAATCATTGAAGAACTTGGGGTTTACCTTTTCGTTTTTTATTATTATTTCTTGTATGGATAAGTTTCCTCAAGGTAATGCATACTTTGATAAGATTTACCTTTTGCGTTTTATCTTTATTAAGAATTGTTGGGATAAGAGTGAGGTTTGTGCACATAAACTGGTTTAAAACATCTGTAAATTTACATTTTACTGACCGTTCAAAGGCGGTACCTAACAATTCTTGATAAACATACCAATTATATATATATATATATATATATATATATATATATATATATATATATATATATATGCACTGTGCTGTTTGTAGAGTTTTGTGCTGTTCTATGTTTCTTGTTTGTGATTTTGTGTTCTATGTATTTGGCGTTTGACCATTGCCACTAAACCGGGTTTATGTTTAAACTTTTTGCTACTGAGCATGTTTTTGTAGCTTTTTGCATATATATTGATATTATCTTTTGACAATTCAAAACAACAGGGCGTGTTTTTGCGACAAGGCGACCAACCAAAAACGATTTACAATCACAACTATAAAAACGATGGTATCGGTTGTCCTTGTGTCTCCAAATGGAAGCATATTTCAAGCAAAATGCCTAAATGGCGGTAATTGCGCAATGACCAGTACCCGAAATAGCCTTGCGTCAAGTGGAAACCTTATGAAAGGACATTTTCACAAGAAACTTGACACTTCCCGACATAGTCAACAACCAGTTCAAAAGCGCAGGCGGTATCTTAAAAACAATTTCCCCTTTTTTGATCGGTATATAAGTAAATGATAATTCTTGGAATCCGTGGTGTGTCCTATTTTAGAAGTTGTCTCTTAAATGACTTTACCATTTCAATTTGTTTTGTGTATACGATGATAACGATAAATACTTCATTTAATGGTGTAGGCTTTTGTTTCGATTAGAAATAAGTGCTGACATTCCTATATTATAAGTGTGCGTGATGATCTTCATGTAGTTTCTGTAACAATAATTGATGTAAGAATCTATTATATGGAAACGTTTATCACTTGACGCACACTTGATGAAGCTCAACATAATTAAGTCTTTTAATGTGAATAAAAGATATTCAATTACTTCTATTTTAGGCCATGCTTCGACACCGACAATCTTCTTATCGCGTAAACTAGGGCAATACCCTCACATTCATGTGGGCGAGTAATGTGACAACACTTCCTGCAAGCGTTTTTTTTTAACCTGCACTTAGAAATCATAACACTACATACTCAAACAGTTCAAGAGATTCCTCTTTCCCAATGAGGAAAGTATCTAACAACTCAATAGCTTTAAAAAGCTAATGCGCAATTGTGAATAAAGTACAAGCCCTTGAAAGAGACACTCAAAAGTTTAACTTAAACGAAAGAAAAACTACTGCGTTTAATGTTATAAGTAAATAAACTCTTTTAAACACTGCTAATATAGTTACTAACATCTAACTATTGCCCCAGATCGGATATCCGCATAATACTTTTTGTGAATGCTTATATTCATGGCTTACATCTAAAGCTATATTTCAAAACCACGTTGTATAATTATAGTTGGCCCAAATACACCATCCATAAGCGAAAAGACACCGTATTTCGTCATTGAATCAGAAGAATCAGATCAAATTGTTTGCACATTTGTTTGCAGGCACGGATGCACACAATTGTGTAATTTCAAAACGATACAGATAATACCACAGCGGCATTTTCAACAATGCAAAATGATATTACTGTTTTTATTTTAAGAACACTTAAGGATAACCTTTACATTTAAAGGTATATGGTTGTTCAGTTCCTGAATATTTAATACATGCACTATGTTTCATTGTAGCAACTGATTTTCAACGCAAGGAAAACGACGGGTGAGCAAGAATAACAATATAAAACTGTGGTATTTCGCAACTTGATAGATACTGAAAATACATTTGATTCTGGAATAATATTCGTGATTCATGTAAGATTAGTTTTGAAAAACGTTTTCAAATCATTTTTTAATCAGGCATTCATAAGGATCACCATACCAATATGAAATATTTACATAAATACTTCATTCCTTGACGATGGTTGTTGTTTATCAATTTCACATTAATTTTGTATAAAGTGCAATTATTATTATTTAAAGCATTTACCATCGAAATCGCGTGCATTTGCTCGATACTTCTGGCCTGTCATTGGGCGGAAAAACAGTAATGGACGAGAGGTTTTTACTACGGGACTATATTTTTCAATGAAACCGTAGTAAAAATTATTGGCAACCTGCAAAACTAAAATTTGCAGTACAGCAGTTAAAACAAAATGAGAAACGATAATTTGATTGATTTTAATGTAGATTTTGATTTCATGATTGATGGAACAGTTAAAACATTTTTAAATGACAATGATAAAGACTTATTTCGGAATTAGGAATTGACATTTGGTATAAATAAAGCATCTGACAAAACACGAAATCGAGGAGTTGAAACAATAACATATTGTAGTGCACCCAGCAACGTTCAGAAGAAACAGCTCAGTTCAACACTAAATCCTCTCGCGTCCTCTGGCTTTCCTTCCGCACAAATTTCCGTTGCTTATCACGTTATCCCACCCATCGTCACTGTCGTTTCAGAAGTCAGCTTCCAAAGAAATGACAATGCACTTGTGATTTGTCCAACACCGTATTCCAACATGGTTTATACACCAACTGATAGCTTTACAAGTAAATCGACTGGAATTTCTCTCCTTTTTGAAAACTCGTGACTAACAAACAGTAGTATCGCGTTTTATCGCGAGATATAATGAGTACTTTATAGGTGGCGTTATTTTTTTGATTTGTTTTTATTCTTAATTTTTCATTACTCCAGTTGTATTTTTCTAGCTGTAATGTAGTTATAGTACGTTGTTAAAATATCAATTTCCTTGAAAATATAGAAATTAAACCCATAAATAAGGAACTGTTTTTTTCTGCGCATTTATTGTTTTATAGATTTGATTTTAGATTATTGTAGCTGTTCACTCACAAACTTTACTCACCGTAGAGAACAACAAAAGAAAGAACAAAGAGAATATGCTCGTGAATAATACGTGAATAATCTGTTTTAGCAGAAATGTAAATTTAAATAAATATAAATATAAGTATTAAACTTCCACATTTTGCATTTTATTGGATAATGGTATGCAATGGCGCAGTTCATAATGGGTAGAGTCCAGCCCCATTGCATACAATAACCCAATAAAATGCAAAAAGTCGAAGTTTAATCCTAAAATGGATAACATTCAAACTACCTTGAAATACAGATGGTATTACTCAAGGCAGTGACTAAGCCGTCCATTATGAAACTTTGGACACAAAACAAGACGTTTCTCGGCAATGCATACGAAGAATTGGTACACAAAAAGAAACTAAGCATTTAAGTCATTCATCTGAATCAGCAGTTTACTTTAAGATGGATACCATTCAGAATTACCTAGACGTACAAGGCAGTACTACTCATGGTAAGCCACCTATAATGAAACTTTGGAAACTAACAAGATGTAATGTGTGTATTTTATGTTGCCTTTCATAATATTGCAAGTGTTGGACCTGTAACATCTCTTATCATGATATTTACTTTAATTGATAAATTAGGCTGAGGCCTTATACTCATGTATAATACTTAACATTATGTTCAACGAGTCTTTCTCACTTTGTTTATATTATTACTCTTATTTGTGTTTTCCACTAAAGACAGGTCATCAAAACAAGAGTAAAGTCATGATTTAAAAGAGGCAACTTTTATCAGTTTTCATCGTTTTGTCTAATTTACTTATACATTGTAATTCAGCATTTGTTCTATTTTCAAACGTAGATTTTAAAACTCGGATATGCCATGCATGGAAAGCACGAAATGACATTGCTATGCCGTAAATTGCTCATCAGCTGTACAGGTGAAACAGGGTGTTTCGTTATATTTGAGTGTTTTCTGCCAGACTTATTATTCACTACCTGGTACAGTTTTAATGGTTTAAATACATGTATTATTAACAAAATACATAGGAAGGTGCTTCATAGAAAATCTGCTTTATTTTGGAATTGGTTTAATTTTGAACTGACCCCATTTCACATTTAGGATGTAGATGAATTTCGGAGTGGTATAAGTATGATAAACTGACTTTTGATTTACATCTGTAAAAAATGCAATTCAGATAGGCTTTACCCCACTCGGTAACGTGCTTAAACATGCTTTAAGATCTTAATCGATGAGTTATTGCTTCCTTTTATGTTTGTGTTTAAATTCTTTTGATTTCCTTACTGCTTGCGTGACACTTTTTTCTATCATCAATTTTCGTTTGTTTATATCTGTGTGTTCTGTAAATTAATACTGTTTTTTTACAAAGTAATTAGAGACATATATTCATTGATGATATGATTCATCCAAAACATACGGTGGTTACAATAAACGGATTGCGAACATAAGTTAGCTCCCCTGTATATGTCTCGCCCAAACATAAAAGAGCGATTATGTTTTGACGACAATTTTTCAAAAATGTCGAAGTAATTCGCTTTGAAACCATTTTGTTATGTCTTATGCGGGGTATGAACATAAAAGGGGAGGTAAGCAAACTTACAGAGGGGTGGGGTTAATTGATTGCATGTGACTTTTCAAGGCCAATCGGATAGCGTCATTTATGTAGGAGGTGATAAGTATATATACGTACAGGATATCAAGGTTTATATATATAGGATAGCAAGGTTTATATGCACATAGGGTAGCAAGGTTTACATAAATATAGAAAAGCAATGTTTATATACATATAGGATATAGATTATACTTGTATACATACAAGCACAATAAATATATTTCAAGTTATTACTATAATGATTTACTTCTGATTTGATATCACTTTATATTGATCCTTGCTTGATTTATTGTTTAATTTGTAAAATAAATGCATTGATTTATCTGCAATACTAAACTGATTTCGTTCACATGGGCAGTCCCCTCTGGATATTATGTTAAAACATCCTGAATCTTTTAACGATAATTCGGCAGTTATTGTTAGACTCTTACAAGTAAAGTTCCAAACGGCACTGGCAATGAGTATTAATCACTCGGTCGTCAACAAAACTATGGCTAGATAAGTTTTCTGGACTGAAACAATTCGCTGCTCTCATGAAATAACATACACTTTTAAAACGTCTTGAATTTTGTCAATCCTATCTTGTTCTTTGTTTACCAAATCTTCGCTCACATTGCCTAGAGAAAAACAAAACAAAAGATTATAAAATTCTTGAAACGTTTGGAATTCATTTAACCAGCTAGGTATGTATTCTATCCGTAAATTTGTTTACAATGAACATGCATGTGGAAAGTGAAATTCGTCCTCTACATGACATTCATAATATAGACAATCATGGTATTTTTATTGATGTTACCTTGGTACCTATTTTCCATTTATCATATTATAGAACATTAAACATATATTTTGCTAAGTAATAACACTGCTTGTTATAAATAAAGCTGTTTGTTTTATTTATAAATCATATTTACATAACAAAAGATTATAAAATTCTTGAAAAGTTTGGAATTCATTTAACCAGCTAGGTATGTATTCTATCCGTAAATTTGTTTACAATGAACATGCAAGTGGAAAGTGAAATTCGTCCTCTACATGACATTCATAATATAGACAATCATGGTATTTTTATCGATGCTTAAGTGCGTTACTTTTGTAAATCATAAGAGTATTACATGAATTCCTTAAATAACAGGTATATCACATGTTTTGCGGTCACCCGGACATGATCTGTTTCTGGACACGAGGAAATTTCGATCGCAAAGTATATATTTATGAATTCTTCAATAAAAATGCAAAATCGATTTTGCTGGTTGTAATTCTAAATAAAAACATTCAGGAAATAGTGGCTATTCAGAAGTAAACAAACAAATCTGCGCAGCCAAATAATATGTGCGGTAGCAATTTTGATTTTGTTTATTTTTAAATCCGAAGAACAGATGATCAATTTGTTGTGGCCTAAAACATGTTTGTATTTTTCATCTATATGCTTATTCATAAAGTTTACGTAAGGAAATATGTTTTTTCAGTCGTTCAACATATAAATATAAAACAAGTTTTGATTGCGAACACTTTGTCCTTCCCATATATATCCAAACCATTTGTATACAAATCATGTTTTAAAACCAAGATTAATACCTTTATTACCATAGAACAAAAGCAACTTATAACATTTTGTTTTATTTATCTATCATTTTTGTACTTACAATTATGATCCAATATTAAACACAACGCTTAGCAGATGAAATATTTTCGTTGCACGAATGTTGCAAATGAAGCCATGTTTTGCAATTAAATTCTGTTAATCTAGCAGAAAGAAACATATCTCTGTTATATTACACATGTGTCATAAAAACAAAATGTTAGGGTTGTTTTTAACGTTGGAGTGTGATACAATAATTATGATTGAATGTATTAGATGATCGAACAATTGAGTCAAAGCAACACGCGTGGTCTTGAATTGTATGAGAGCATGCGTTGCAAAAATGTTAACCACTTAATGTTCATCGACCAATAACCTCTTTGGTCTTTTACACTACAAGCCGTTCGGCTACAAGCCAGGATTGGCAACACAAGAACTCGAGAGATAAATGTTGTGAAGAGCACAACCAAAATCCAAGATGAAGGAGATAATGAAAAACATGCATACGTTTACAGAATTTTAGTAAAACAAATATTGAAATGAATGCATGTCCAAAATCAAAGACATTTTATTCTAAATTTAAACATGTTTGGCTACTATTTATAACAACACAGTGCTAACGTCTCCGTTTCTTTCACATGTGCACGTTAAAAAGAGCACACGTTTTTTTTTATTTCTAGAAAACATGCAGTTAAGTGTATCCAGATGCTTGAAAATAATGTCAAATGTTGCAAGGTTTTATGTCATTTAGGCCACTACTTTTATATAAATTGGTTTACAAAACCGGCGGGTCTAATTTTCCGAAAAGTACAAAAAAAATAAAAAATGAATTTCACTATTTTTTCAAAATTATTTTACCGACCGTATTGATTTTGGTGCGAAACGAAAGAAAAATGCACAGATAAGAGTACGAATGCAGTAGATCTCGACTGGTTTGTTGTTCCGTGGCCGTATTTGCCAATTTATAGTGATAGCATGTGAGCCAGTCAACTGTTATGGCAGCGCCGATGGCAATGGCGGAATTGACGATAGCAGTCATTCTTTGTATGAAATAATTAATTAAAATATGCAGGAGTTGTTAAAATAACAATAGCAATAAACATTGGCAAATTTAACAGCCGACACAAACAATAACTGTCATGTGATTGTTGTTATTCCCCGCCAATTTAGGTCATGAAAATATTGTTGTTTATAGATAAAAAATAAAATTGTCAGCGGCTGCCATCGAATTAGTAGACACAAATATCTGTAAATTATGTGTGAGAAAAACATTTTATAACATTTTATGGTTAAATATCAAATAACAGTGCACTAAGTGTGAGTGGTGAAATCGAAAGTAAAATTTCTAAGTTGACACCGGTGACCTAGTTTCACAAGTTCGGTCGATGTTGTTTATGGATTTGAAATCACAAAATGGTTTGGAAATACTTGTTATTGAGTCAATGTAAAGCTTGTGTTTATTCTAGATTACATGTTTATTCATGTTTGGGTTAATAGTAGAGTAAAAACAATGAAAGAGTTGAACACATGCCTCAATGACATTTTAATACTAATGCCATGAGTTGTGTGCAAAACATTTAGATAAAATAACACGGAAAACTATTTTGAATAAGTCCATTTCAATTTGTAATGAACTTGATATTTCACTATAAATGAGATTTGTTGTTGTAACCAAGGAATACTCTTTAAAATGAAAAATAAACAAGCATGAAGTATAGATGCCCTGTGAACTCGTGTATACACAAAATGGCGGAGTTAGAAGAAGATGAAAATAGCTGATACATAATTATGGATTTCTCTGTTACTATCATTGGTACATAAAGTTAAGTCACATGCTAGATTTATTATTTTGTTATGTGATTTTTATGTACTGATGTGGTAATTTGCTGCAAGATTTGAATTTGAAATGGATTTGGTGAACATCCCATGGTAAATATCCCGGTCCGAAAATATCCGAACTTAGCATGGATCGAGTTACACACAACTAGGACCCACCATGGTAAAGGTTATTAAAACTCAAATCTAGGTCTAGTTTGGTTTTTAGTTTTTCCGGAATTGCTTTCACAAAGTTAAAGCTCAAATGTCTTCATAAAATGTTACTTCCTTATTTACAAAATTGGTAATTATTTCACTTTATTGGCATTTTCCAATATTGAAATAACTGAAACAATGTTAAGAAAATAGTATGTATTGTTTTAATACAGTGCAATTTTTTTGTATTTTAATGCGTAAAATTGCCTTCTCTTTTTTTCAATTTAATATTGTTCAGTTTAGTGTTCTGCATTCACTTTTGCTTTAACATACCCTTGAAGCTTAACAAATGTCTTGCTGAGTGATATTCAATGTATCTTTAAAAAAAGGTGTAGTTTATACATGTAAACATGTTTTACAGTCAATTTCATTGATGTTTTATATGCACAGTATGTAAGATTTTAACTGTGTGTTTAATTAGAACTTTGAATCTTTGAGTGTATTGAAACATGCATTAATAGCAGTTTAAAAATTTAAAATGTCATGTAAATGATATAAATGTTTTTATGTTGTTCTCTGATTTTTACCCTTTAAGAGTATGTTTTGTGACTTTTTTCCTTTTTTTTTTTCTTTTTTTTTCGACCGCCCGGTGGACATTTTTCCCCAAAATTCTTGTAAACCAAAAAATAAAAAAAGGAGTGGCCTTATGAAAACACAAAGAAACACTTACGATCATTCTTCAAGCTCATTCCACACGCAAAATGCAAAAAATGAACCGTGAAAGTGGCATAAATCGAACACACGCAATATGTGAAAATTTCATGCGAAAGAGGCAAACATTAATCACACGCGATATGTGAAAATGTCATGTAAACGTGGTATAAGTCAGACACACACAATATGTGAGAATGTCACGTGAAAAGGGCAAAAATCAATCACATGCGATATGTAAAAATGTCATGTAAAAGTGACAAACATCAATCACACGCAATATGAAAAAATGACATGTGAAAATTTAACACACGTGACATGTAAACATGTAAAAATGTCATGTGACAGTGGCATAAAGCAAACCAACGCAATAAATGAATATATCATTTGCAGTATCATATTATACACGTTTTTAATAAAATATAACATAATTCGTTTCAATGGACTCTCCCATAGATTGGCAATGTTTTAGCAACTTTTGTTAAAAATGTTTCATATCCTTAAAATAAAAGTATGACCAGTCGTTTGTAGTAATTAAAACATGTGGTTATTAAAGAACGTTAAGTGTTTGTGCTCTCGCTTAATTGATACCGGTTTATTTTTTTATCAGTGCTGATAATTTTTAATGGACTATTGATATAATTGTCACCAAAAATCAACATTTGTATAAAAGGAATCAGTTGAAACTATTGAATGAAAGGGTGTTAATAATGTTGATGGATAATGCATATTGGTGCCATTTTCTGCGACAGTTCCTTTGATCAAAAACACCTAACACAAATTATTTGTTCACATTTCTGTCCAAACGATGAAACCACACACGTATATAGGTTTACCATCGTCGACTGATTTTGATGTCAAGTGCGTGAAAATTAACTCTTCTTGCATAACGAAATTAATAATATGCATGTACAATTTTCTGCCCCCTAGATTGTGACATCGTTGCAAACCGGATGTCCGCATACTCCGTAGGCGCCGATTGGATTTGTTCCTTCCTCGCTTTACGTGCCGCTTCCAAGAGTTCAATGTCAACGTCTGCGTATATCAATGCGCCCTTTGTTTTCTCCTGTCATGGAAATAACGGAATTGTTGATGCATATAGAAACAACAAAAACTTGTGTACAACACTACTACAACATGTTATGCTGTTTGTAAACAATCGAAAATGATATGTGTTTCCCAATCTCCTTATTGAAAATTAATTAAAATGCGATATAGTACACAGTATTAAGTACATACATTTAATTCAAGTCGAAATATTTCGTCATAAGGTTTGTTTCTGGAGTTTCTGTTTGAATGGAAAACAATCTACCTTTGATTTTGTAACTGCTCCTTCTGTGTTTGACATAACACTGCGAGGCTTCACTACTTCAGTGTCAGTTACTTCTTCACTCAGAGTCGAACTATCTTCACGAGTATCTGGAATCGTGATGAAACATGACTTTATAAAACAATCATTGTAGGGTCATACCAAAGCAGACAATTGTGTTCGCATTGACCCGGTCGACACAATAAAGAAACAGATCTCTTTATGTATGAAATATTAAGTATGTTATTCTAGTTATATGCCGTTCTTTTAAAACAGCGCTATGCCATCGCTTAGCTTAGTTCCTCTGAAAATGTCATGGTTATCCCATTATGTATCGGTGAAGCTATTTTGTTGCGTATGTTGTTTGTCTGTGGTATTTGTACGTGTGTATGTATTGTGTGTACGTGTGTATTTGGTGTTCGTACAGTTGTATATGGTGTTTGTCATTTGTGTCTCTAGTTAGTTTCTTTAGGGTCATTTCCTCTAAACAGGTTTTATATTTACATTTTTGATTACTTGGGATTTTCGTGTAGTTTTCATTGTATTATTGAAAGGACCAATTATAAGAATGATGTTGTTTTTCAAAGAATAATAACGAAATCAAAACGCAGTTCTTACGGATAAACTATAATATTATTATTAATAATTAATATAGCACTATAGTTGGTTTTGGCTAAAGACCAAAATTTCGGTTAAAAGAATTATACTGAGCAACATTTCTGAAACATTGAAACTGACTTGAGTTGACTGTATAAATATGATCTCCGAAATCAAGTAATTCATAATCTTACCTGTTTGACGCATTTATATGTCATTCATGTAAAATCTGTGTAAGGATTTTAATGGAATACACCTTTTAAAATATTGTAATATTTGGAAGGTCAAATGAGTTCGCAAAACAATTGCGGATAATCATTTTATTTTATTTTTTCTTAGTTTTAGAGTGTGTTTCATGATACATGGATATTCAGTCATTTTGCTGTCAGAGACCAGTCTGGTTTGCTTGAAGACAGGTCGTTTTCAAGGTAATAATGAGGACCACGCGTGTTTGTGGACATATTTTGAGGCGTGGGTGGGGCAAAAAATATCAGATTATCTGTAAATTGTTGTGTGAATTTTCCAGGAAGCTCGTTTTACGTATTACAACGACAAACAGTTCAAAATACATTTGAACGATGATATAACATTCTTTTTATGTTCGAACAGTTATTTTCATCTGTAATTTGTTTGGTGTGAAAGCAGATGTTCGATCATTCAGCTTCAAGATCAAGAAAACTTTTGAAAAACGGGATAACCGGTAATAAACGTTAAGTTGTTAATTTCCAAATATATATTTATTTAAATTAATAAAACATTTCTTTAAATTTGCCAACATTTCCTGGTTCAAAGTGAAGTGTTCTGTTTTAATCAAGGGGAAGTAACTACAAAGGTTTTTAAAAGTTGTTCTGAAAGTTGATATTTTCACTTTATATTGTTATTTCACTGATAAAACCCCATATATCATCGATAAGCATGAACAAAATATTACAATTTTCACGAGTAGCCCGGCTAAGAGTGAAATATTCACTTCCGGTGTTAACGAAGTAATTATATTATATAATTTGTTAATTGGTTTTATGTACAGAAATGCGTACTCATTTTTAAAATAAATAATATGAAAAAAACAGACTATGGCCATGTAGATATTGTTTTGAATGTTGACTATGTCATTTATATACATTATGTCATTATACGTGTATCGGTTTTGAATCCGAGTTAGCGATGATGATCAAAACGTTCATAATCTGAATACTTCATTTTAATTGAATTCAGTATCAAAAACTTTTACTAAACTTATTACATTATATATCTTTTAAAATGTAATGATAGGTCGAATGAGTTTGTGTGCACACTGTAAAATATCAAGACGCGCTGGCTCTACGTATTTGCCGACTATTCCCTACTTTTATACAACATAGGCGCTGGAAAAAATGCGATCGATCCATAATTGTTGTCGAACGTTTGTAAGATTGTTCCAGAGTTTATTGGCAGACGAAATTTGTTAACAACATATTGTATTAGTCTTTTATCTGATATTTGGACAAAAGAACATCGTTGAACATATATTTTTACAAAACGTGGACTTAAACCAAACTCCGCACGATTAAACAAAAAGTTTTGCAGGAAAAGCTTACGAATGCATGCAAGTTTATCAATATTTAGTTCAAAGTGTTTGAAATATGTTTTTTGTGTGAAGTGCAAATTAAACCTTAGCTATTAACTCTTGCGATGGCAACTTCATTTCTGACATAACATTTTTGGAAAAAAATGCTTTGTAAAAGAAGCTGTTTTCCGTTGAAGGTAAAGGCTGAATTATAATCTAGTTAATAATATTACTATTTTTTCAAACACGAACGTTTATTGGATGTTCTCAACATATTCTACATTGGTAAGGAAATACTTTGTTATGGGATTTACCTTACTTTTATTATTTGGTATATATGTAAATCGTCTTAGATGCAGCCAGTATTATAACACTTTCTGTCCTTTTTGCAAGTTGTGGACGTTATCTGCTAAAACTTACTCGTTATTGTTAGCCTCGTCAAATTTTAGTAACATCCCCCGTATTTCACATAGACAGTTGAAGAGTTAAAGAGGTATGTGAAGTTGGCTTGTACATTGTACATCGTCGTTCAGCTTGTAATTCGCCAATTACAAGCTTGTAGTTGGGAATTCAGCTTGTAGTTCGGCTTGTATATTGTACATTGTAATTCAACTTGTAGTTCGCCAATTACAAGCTTGTAGTTGGGAATTCACCTTGTAGATCGGCTCGTATATTGTACATAGTAATTCAACTTGTAGTTCGCCAATTACAAGCTTGTAGTTGGGTATTCACCTTGTAGATCGGCTTGTACATTGTACATCGTAATTTAACTTGATCTGAAAATAAACTTTTGACTTGGCTTTAATAACATTCGAACGCTTTAGACTCGGTTCTAATTTATACTAGATGCGCCCAATATGTGACCTCTCCCGATTCAGGGAGTAAGACCTATCACACAAATTGGGATAGGAACCGAAGCTCTAAACCGAATACTTGAGGAGTTACATGCAAAAAAGCGCTCAACTTTGACCGCAAGATTTGAGGCTTATGTAATAAGCTTGTAATTTAAATACAACGTATGCTAATGTATTTGGTCCGAACTACAAGATGAATACCCAACTACTAGCTTGTAATTCAAATATAATGTGTGCTGATGTATTTGGTCCGAACTACAAGATGAATACCCAACTACTAGCTTGTAATTCAAATACAATGTATGCTGATGTATTTGGTCCGAACTACAAGATGAATACCCAACTACTAGCTTGTAATTCAAATATAATGTATGCTAATGTATTTGTCCGAACTACAAGATGAATACCCAACTACTAGCTTGTAATTCAAATATAATGTATGCTGATGTATTTGTCCGAACTACAAGATGAATACCCAACTACTAGCTTGTAATTCAAATACAATGTGTGCTGATGTATTTGGTCCGAACTACAAGATGAATACCCAACTTCTAGCTTGTATTCAAATATAATGTATGCTAATGTATTTGTCCGAACTACAAGATGAATACCCAACTACTAGCTTGTAATTCAAATATAATGTGTGCTGATGTATTTGGTCCGAACTACAAGATGAATACCCAACTACTAGCTTGTAATTCAAATACAACGTATGCTGATGTATTTGGTCCGAACTACAAGATGAATACCCAACTACTAGCTTGTAATTCAAATATAATGTATGCTAATGTATTTGTCCGAACTACAAGATGAATACCCAACTACTAGCATGTAATTCAAATATAATGTGTGCTGATGTATTTGGTCCAAACTACAAGATGAATACCCAACTACTAGCTTGTAATTCAAATATAATGTATGCTAATGTATTTGTCCGAACTACAATATGAATACCCAACTACTAGCTTGTAATTCAAATACAATATGTGCTGATGTATTTGGTCCGAACTACAAGATGAATACCCAACTACTAGCTTGAAATTCAAATATAATGTTTGCTAATGTATTTGTCCGAACTACAAGATGAATACCCAACTACTAGCTTGAAATTCAAATATAATGTATGCTGATGTATTTGTCCGAACTACAAGATGAATACCCAACTACTAGCTTGTAATTCAAATACAATGTATGCTGATGTATTTGTCCGAACTACAAGATGAATACCCAACTACTAGCTTGTAATTCAAATATAATGTATGCTGATGTATTTGTCCGAACTACAAGATGAATACTCAACTACTAGCTTGTAATTCAAATACAATGTGTGCTGATGTATTTGGTCCGAACTACTAGAAGAATACCCAACTACTAGCTTGTAATTCAAATACAACGTATGCTGATGTATTTGTCCGAACTACAAGATGAATACCCAACTACTAGCTTGTAATTCAAATATAATGTATGCTAATGTATTTGTCCGAACTACAAGATGAATACCCAACTACTAGCATGTAATTCAAATATAATGTATGCTAATGTATTTGGTCCGAACTACAAGATGAATACCCAACTACTAGCTTGTAATTCAAATATAATGTATGCTAATGTATTTGGTCCGAACTACAAGATGAATACCCAACTACTAGCTTGTAATTCAAATATAATGTATGCTAATGTATTTGTCCGAATAACAAGATGAATACCCAACTACTAGCTTGTAATTCAAATATAATGTGTGCTGATGTATTTGGTCCGAACTACAAGATGAATACCCAACTACTAGCTTGTAATTCAAATACAACGTATGCTGATGTATTTGGTCCGAACTACAAGATGAATACCCAACTACTAGCTTGTAATTCAAATATAATGTTTGCTAATGTATTTGTCCGAATTACAAGATGAATACCCAACTACTAGTTTGTGATTCAAATATAATGTGTGCTGATGTATTTGGTCCGAACTACAAGATGAATACCCAACTACTAGCTTGTAATTCAAATATAATGTGTGCTGATGTATTTGGTCCGAACTACAAGATGAATACCCAACTAATAGCTTGTAATTCAAATACAACGTATGCTGATGTATTTGGTCCGAACTACAAGATGAATACCCAACTACTAGCTTGTAATTCAAATACAACGTATGCTAATGTATTTGTCCGAACTACAAGATGAATACCCAACTACTAGCTTGTAATTCAAATATTATGAATGCTTGTGCAGTTAGGGTGAACTACAAGCTGAATACCGATATACAAGCTTGTAATTGGCGAACTACAAGTTAAAATACGATGTACAATGTACAAGCCGATCTACAAGCTGAATACCTAACTACAAGCTTGTAATTGGCGAACTACAAGTTGAATACCCAACTACAAGCTTGTAATTGACGAACTACAAGTTGAATTACTATGTACAATATACAAGCCGATCTACAACCTGAATACCCAACTACAAGCTTGTAATTGGCGAACTACAAGTTGAATACCCAACTACAAGCTTGTAATTGGCGAACTACAAGTTGAATTACTATGTACAATATACAAGCCGAACTACAAGCTGAATACCCAACTACAAGCTTGTAATTGGCGAACTACAAGTTGAATTACTATGTACAATATACGAGCCGAACTACAAGTTGAATACCCAACTACAAGCTTGTAATTGGCGAACTACAAGTTGAATTACAATGTACAATATACAAGCCGATCTACAAGCTGAATACCCAACTACAAGCTTGTAATTGACGAACTACAAGTTGAATTACTATGTACAATATACAAGCCGATCTACAACCTGAATACCCAACTACAAGCTTGTAATTGGCGATCTACAAGTTGAATACCCAACTACAAACTTGTAATTCGCGAACTACAAGTTGAATTACTATGTACAATATACAAGCCGAACTACAAGCTGAATACCCAACTACAAGCTTGTAATTGGCGAACTACAAGTTGAATTACTATGTACAATATACGAGCCGAACTACAAGTTGAATACCCAACTACAAGCTTGTAATTGGCGAACTACAAGTTGAATTACTATGTACAATATACAAGCCGATCTACAAGCTGAATACCCAACTACAAGCTTGTAATTGGCGAACTACAAGTTGAATACCCAACTACAAGCTTGTAATTGGCGAACTACAAGTTGAATTACTATGTACAATATACAAGCCGAACTACAAGTTGAATACCCAACTACAAGCTTGTAATTGGCGAACTACAAGTTGAATTACTATGTACAATATACAAGCCGAACTACACGCTGAATACCCAACTACAAGCTTGTAATTGGCGAATTACAAGCTGAACTACGATGTACAATGTACATGCCAACTTCACATACCTGAGTTAAAGTCGTCTTCCGTTGTATCTACATATATATGATACACCTTACCGTTAATAGCAAATGGGAATGTTCGATATCGTTTACTTTCATCATCCCGTTTATAATATTCCACACTAACATTAGTGTTTCTTTTGAAGGTGTCCGGTCTGAACACTTTTTTAACATTGCTCCCTTGTATTGCAGGTTCTTGGTATGTTAAATGTCCACAGGCTGCACCAACATCTGCATAAAAGCATGTTTTGATTTATATGCATAAACCAGTGCATATTTAACGGGATTTATTTATCATCATCATCATCATCATCATCATCATCATCATCATCATCATCATCATCATCATCGTCATCATTGTCGTCGTCGTCGTCATCGTCCTCCTCCACCTCCTCCTTTTACTCCTCCTCCTCCTCCACCTCCTCCTCCTCCTCCTCCTCCTCCTCATCATCATCATCGGCATCATCATCATCATCATCATCAGCATCATTGTCATCATCGTCATCATCATCATCATGTAGTTACCAGCTAATATATAGATTAGGATAAATTGTTTTACCTTTTATATTGTAAAGTAAAATTAACACAGAAACATATATCTTGTCAATCGTAAAATCTGGACAATAGCCTTCCACACTTCTGCAAATCTACAGTTGTTACATGTGTTGGTTTCTTTATCTTTCAAAACAAATTTAGTACAACACTAAAATTTAAATGTTGTTTCGCTTAAGACGAGCTATGTCTTTCCAATATAAAGTGATACCCTGTAAATAAACAAGGAAACACTTCGAAAAAGCAGAAGCTCTTGTTGTATTTGGCATAAAACAGCTTCTTAAGTACCTGGGAGTCTAGTGGGGCATGTATCAGTCCTTACAAGATGAGCACATTGTTCCGTGAACTCCTTGTGGGTAGTTAGAGATTGTATCCAATAGAAAATGCATTGGGAACTTAACATTAACTTATGTGTTCACAAAATGTTCTTACACTTGTTATTTAAATTCTTTTGTAAAGAATTCCAAAACCAAATTGCATTCGTGCCATTAACCGGAATAACAAAAAAACTGCATGTTGCACTTCAGAAGCTTTACAATTGTTTTTTCTTTGTATTTTTAATTTTTTGTTGTAGCAGCGAAAACAATCAAGTGCGTTGTATTAAAATATGCGTTCAAGTAGTTCATCTCATGATTTTTCATTCTTCTGCAAAGTTACTGAAACAATTGAGTAGAACTTAGGGGTAAATGTTCACAAGCAAGTACTCTTTATCAAGCTATTCTGTCTTACTGCATAAAATGTTGTTATACTGTTTCAACTGATGATTTTGATTATCCCATTTTTATTTCATGCGTATTGTTTTCTTTGGGTCTGTTGTATACATCTATATTTACACCTAAACTTCCATTCCTGAAATGAACTGCCTATCGGCAATTGCGGTTATCATCAGTTGAATGAAACTTCTTGGGACATGTTCGAATCGCAATTTATCGCCTTACAATATACATGAAAAATTTAACATTTTTCATTGTTTTGTCTTACCTAATTGTATCTCAGCATTTATTTTATTTTTAATCGGAGATTTTTAAATTCGGACATGCAATGCATGGAAAGCAGGAAATGACATTGCTATGTGGTATATGGCTCATCAGCTGTACAGGTGAAACAGGGTGTTGCGTTACATGTGAGTGTTTTCTGTCAAACGTATTATACACTACCTGGTATAGTTCTCATTTGTTTTGATATTAACAATATACATAGAAAAGGTAAATCTGCTTTATTTTGAAAGTGATTTAATTCTGTACTTTCCCCATTTCATTTTAAGGATGTGTATGGCATTCGGAGAGGTAGAAGTATTATAACTGACTCTAGATTTACTTCTGTCACAAGTGCAATTTAGATAAACTTTACCCCACTCGGTAATGTGCTTAACTAGGCTTTAAGATCTTAAACGATTAATTATTGCTTCCTTTGATGTTTGCGTTTAAATTCTATCATCGTTTCTCGTACGATTCCTCTATGACTCATCCGAAACATACGGTGCTTACAATAAACCTATTGTTTGTGATAAACAAACAGTATATGTCTCTCCCACAAAAAAATTTTTTTTGCGATTTTGTTTTGTCGCCGTTTTTTTGTTCTAGCTTGTTAAATTAATTTGCTTTGAAGCCATTTGGATATGTCTTATGCGGGGTATGAACGTTAGAGGGAAGATATGCAAACTAACATGGGTGGTGGTGTGTGGGTGGGGTGGATTGTTCCCGTCGTGCATTTGACCGCTCAAGGCAAATCGGATAGCATCATTCATGTAGGAGGAGACAAATATATATACGTACAGGATATCAAGGTTGATATACATAAAGGATAGCAAGATTTATATATATTAAGGATATAGGTGATTTTACATATAGGATAGCAAGGTTTATAAACATACAGGCTTTAGGTTTATATTCATACAGGATATAGGTTTATATACATATAGGATAGCAAGGTTTATAGGTTTATACAAGTATAAAGGTTTTTATACATACAAGAAAGAGGTTTATATACATATAGGATAGTAAGGTTTATATACATAGGATAGCAAGGTTTACATAGATATACATAAATGATATAGGTTTATATACATACAGGATATAGGTTTATATACATATAGGATATAGGTTTATATACATATAGGATAGTAAGGTTTATATACATACATGATATAGGCTTATATACATACAGGATATAGGTTTATATACATATAGGATAGTAAGGTTTATATACATACATGATATAGGCTTATATACATACAGGATATAGGTTTATATACATATAGGATAGTAAGGTTTATATACATACAGGATATAGGTTTGTATACATATAAGATATAGGTTTATATACATATAGGATATCAAGGATTATAGGTTTATACAAGGATATAGGTTTATATACATACAGGATATAGGGTTATATACTTCTAGGATATTCAGGTTAATATACATAGGAAAGCCAGGTTTATTTACATAGGATAGCAAGATTTATGTACATAAGATAGCAAGATTTATATACATTAAGGAGATAGGTTTATATACATCTAGTATAGCAAGATTTATATACATAGGATAGCAAGGTGTATATACATAAAGGATATAGTTTTATATGCATAAAGGATATAATGCTTTATAAACATAGTGTATAGCATGGTTTATATACATACAGGATAGCAAAGTTTATATACGTAGGATAGCAAGGTTTATATACATAGGATAGCAAGGTTTATATACATAGAATAACAAGGTTTATATACATAGAGGATATAGGTTTATATTCATACAGAATAGCATGGTTAATAAACATATGATAACAAGGTTTATATACAAAGTATAGCTAGGTCTATATACATATAGGATGGCAAGGTTTATATTAATATAGGATAGCAAGGTTTATATAATTATAGGATAGCAAGGTTTATATACATAAAGGATATAGGATTGCAAGGGTTTCATTGGATATAGCTTTATATTGACCATTACATCATTTAATGTTTAATTTGTAACATAAATTCCTTGATTTATCTGTCAACACTATACTGTGTTCGTTCACATGGGCAATGGCCTTCTGGATATTCTGTAAATAAATCTTGAATCTTGTAACGATAATTCGGCAGACATTATAAGACATTGCTTGTTATAAATAAAGCTGTTTGTTTTATTATCAATTTATGTTTACACAACAAAACATTATAAAATGCTTGAAACGTTTGGAATTCATTGAACCAGCTAGGTATGTATTCAAACCGTAAACATGTTTACAATGAACATGCAAGTTGAAAGTGAAATTCGTCCTGTACATGACATTCACAATATGGACAATCACGATAATTTATATCGATGCGTCAGTGCATTCCTTTTTTAAATCATTACAGTATTAAATAAGTTCCTCGAGGAAAAGGTTATGATTTTTTATATCATTTAAAAAATACTGTAAAAAAATATCAGCTGTTTTACGATTACTCGGATCTTATTTTTTACGGATACAAGAACATTTCGCTCGCAAAGAATATAATGCATGAAAAATTCCTCAATAAAAATGCAAAGTCGATTTTGCTGGTTTTAATTCTAGATAAAGAACTTCAGAAAATAGGGATAATTCAGAAGTAAACAGAAAAATCCGAAGAACAGATGATCAATTTATTTGGCCTAAAACGTGTTTGTATTTGTCAGCTTTATGGTTATTCTTAAAGTTTACATAAGGAAACAATTTGCTTCTAGAGAAAATATTCCCCTCCAGTCTTGTATATACTTTTTCTTCAGTCGTTTAACATATAAATATAAAATAAGTTTTGATTGCGAACACTTTGTCGTTCCCATATATATCCAAACCATTTGTATACAAATCATTTTTTAAAACCAAGATTCATACCTTTATTACCATAGAACAAAAACAACTCATAACATTTTTTGTACTTACAATTATGATCCAATTTTTAACACAACGCTTAGCAGATACAATGTTTCCGTTGCACGAATGTTGCAAATTTAGCCTAGTTTTTTTAATTAAGTTGTGTTCAATTACGCGGAGCGATATATCTTCTGGCCGACATAAACATATCTCTGTTATATGACACATGTGCCACAAAAAACGCTATGGTTGTTTTTAACGTTGGAGTGTAATATAAAAACTATTATTGAATGAATTAGATGATCATACAATTGAGTCAAAGCAAAGTGACCCTGAATTGTATGACGGCGACATGCTTTGCAAAAGTGTTTACCACTAAATGTGATTTGAACAATTGCCTTTAGTCTTTGGTCTTTTACACTACAAGCCGTTCGGCTACAAGCCAGGATTGGCAACACAAGAACTCGAGAGATAAATGTTGTGAAGAGCACAACCAAAATCCAAGATGTAGGATATAATGAAAAACATGAATACGTTTACAGAACTTTGGTAAAACAAATATTCAAATAATTAATGCCCCAAATCAAAGTCACTTTATACTAATTTAAAATTTAAATGTATGGCTACTATTTACAACAACACAGTGCTAACGTCTCCGTTCATTTCACATATGCACGTTAAAGAAGAACATACGTTTTTTCTTTCTAGAAACATGCAGTTAAGTGTATCCAGATTCTTGAAAATAATGTCAAATGTTGCAATGGTTTATGGCATTAATGAATACACAAAGGAACACTTATGATCATTCTTCAAGCACATGTTATATGTGAACATGTCATGTAAAAGTGTCATTAGTTTATCACACGCAATATGTAAAATATCATGTGAAAGTGGTATAAATCGAACACACGCAATATGTGAAAATGTCATGTGAAAGTGGTAAAAGTCAAACACGCAATATGTGAGAATGTTACGTGAAATTGGCAAAAACAATCACATACGATATGTGAAAATGGCATGTGAATGTGACAAACATCAGCACACGCAATATGTAGAAATGACATGTGAAATTGGCATGCATATAACACACGCAATATGTAAAAAAATATTTTGAAAGTGACAAACATCAATCACACGCATTATGTAAAAATGTCATGGGACATTGGCATAAAGCAAACCAACGCAATAGATAAGAATATAATTTGCAGTATTATACAATAAACATTTAATATAAAATATAACACAATTCGTTTCAACAGATTCTACCTTAGATTGGCAACGGTTTAGAAACTTTTGTAAAACATGTTTTTCTATCCTTAAAATGGAAATATGACCAGTCGTTTGTAGTAGTTAATGCACGTTGTAATAAGAAAAGTTGAAGTGTTGGTTTTCTCGCTTAATTGATACCGGTTTATTTTTTATCAGTGCTGATTATCTTTAATGGACTATTGATATAATTGTCGCCAAAATCAATATGTTTATGAAAGAAATCAGTTAAAACTATTGAATGAAAGTGTGTTTATACTTCTGATGGATAATGCATGTTAGTGCCATTTTCTGTGACAGTTCATTTGATCAAAAACACCTAACACAAATTAATAGTTTACATTTCTGTCCAAAAGATGCAACAACACACGTATATAGGTTAACCGTCGTCGACTGATTTTGAACTCAACTGCGTGAAAATGAACTCTGCTTGGATATCTAATTAATATGCATGTCAATTTTCCTTTCCCCTAAGTTGTGACCTCGTTGCAAACCGGATGTCCGCATACTCCGTAGGCGCCGATGGGGTTTGTTCCTTCCTCGCTCTACGTGCCGCTTCCAAGAGTTCAATGTCAAGGTCTGCGTAAATCAATGCGCCCGTTGTTTTCTCCTGTCATGGAAATAACGGAATAGTTGATGCATATGGAAATAGCAAAGACTTGTGTACAACATTCCTACAACATTTAATGTTTTTTTTAAACAATCGAAAATGATATGTGTTTACCAATGTCCCTATTGAAAATAAATAAAATTGCGATGTAATTTACAGTATTAAGTACATACATTTAATTCAAGTCGAAGAATTTCGTCAAAGGGCTTGTTTCTGGAGTTTCTGTTTGAATTGAAAATAATCTACCTCTGTTTTTGTAACTGCTCCTTCTGTGTTTGACATAACAGTGCGAGGCTTCACTACTTCAGTGTCAGTTACTTCTTTACTCAGAGTCGAACGAGTAACTGGAGTTTGATTAAATATGAATTTAAAAAGCAATTATTGTAGGGTCATACCAAAGCAGACAATTGTGTTCGCATTGACCCGGTCGATACACTAAAGAAACAGAACTCTCGATGTATGAAATATTAAGTATGTTATTCTAGTTATATGCCGTTCTTTTAAAACAGCGCTATGCCATCGCTTAGTTTAGATCCACTGAAAATGTCTTGGTTAACCCATTATGTATCGGTAAAGCTATTTTATTGCGTATGTTGTTTGTCTGTGGTATTTGTACGTGTGTATGTATTGTGTGTACGTGTGTATTTGGTGTTCGTACATTTGTATGTGGTGTTTGTCATTTGTGTCTCTAGTTAGTATCGTAAGGGTCATTTCCTCTAAACAGGTTTTATATTTACATTTTTGATTACTTGGGATTTTCGTGTAGTTTTCATTGTATTATTGAAAGGACAACTATAAATGAACCATCATAAGAATGATGTTGTTTTTCAAAAAAATAATAACGAAATCAAAACGCAGTTCTTACGGATAAACTATAAAAAATGTTATTATTAATAATTAATATAGCATTATATTTGGTTTCGGCTAAAGGCCGAATTTTCGGTTAAAAGAATAATGTCTCACTCACCATACTGAGCAACGTTTCTGAAACATTGAAACTGACTTGAGTTGACTATATAAATATGATCTCCGAAATCAAATCATTCATAATCTTACCACTTTGACGCATTTATATGTCATTCATGTAAAATTTATGTAAGGATCTTAATGGAATACACCTTTGCAAATATTGTAAGATTAGAAATTTAGATGGAACGTTTGAAATAGAATGGTCGATGTAAAAAGTAAAAATAAACTTACGGTTCATTTCTTTGGCCAGGCTTTTCGGCACGCTTCTTTCCTACATAATGCAATCGTACATATGCTATTTTGAAAGACACGAACAATTCAATATTTTATTATTTTTATTATTTTAATCGTACATCACTAAAACCGATTAAAAAAATAAGATGAATTATCTTACTTTTTCTGAGATAAATGATGAGCACCACAGTCGTTATGAGAAGCACAAGTCCTCCAAAACCAGCAGCAATCCAGTGTAAAAATGCATTTCCGGTTGCTCCATGACCCGACTCAACAATAGTTGTTTGTTCCGTCTCAAAAATAGTAGTTTGTCCCGAGTCAACAATAGTAGTTTGTCCTTTTTCCGACTTAACTAGAAAGATATGTTTAAAGCGGGCTATTATATGTGAACATGTCTAAAAGTCTTTTGTGTTATTGAACTGTCATACATTTTCAAAAACAAGCTATATTATCAAATAAGAGATTCCTT